>NC_071334.1:50025377-50331112 GCF_027744825.2 Synchiropus splendidus | reverse complement strand
TACGGTACACTGTAATCAGCATAGTCACAACAATCTAGACGGTGCAAACAAAGACGCGTTGACATTCTTAGGTTTTAATTTAGGTTAAAATAATGTCTCGCCCACAAGCACATACATAACAACAGCAAAACACACACATACAACCTGCGTGTATGTCAGTAATTCTTGCTTATTTCTGAATTTGTTTGCTCTCGAAATGTGTGTGTTCTGTCAAAAACAATTTGTGCAGCTGATCAACCTTTACATGCAGTTTTACTCAAAACAGAATGTGCACCAACCTAATGAAAAGTGTTCCTTTTTGCACTCCTTTCTTTTCCCGCATAATGGCTTGAGTGTGATGGTCAGACTCTGTGTTCTGTGATTCACCACTGCATGACAGCTGGGCGCTTGGGGCTGTTTGTTTTGAAGATGGAGCCCAATTTGAATCATCAGTTTGTTTCATCCATGTGTTCCTTCCTCTCTCCAGCCGCCAGCTGAAGCGTGATGCATCCAGAGCAGCCTGGACCAGGTCGTCCTCTGTGGAGGCGACTGGCAGATTCAGGCCCTGGAGGCACGTGGAGCACCGGCCTGCTGCAGGGCCTAATCCAGTGCGACAGACCTTTTTCCTTCTGCTTGCCGCTCCCCAGAGTCCATGCAGCTGACGTGGCTTCTGCCCAGCCCGCACAGATGTCCTCTCCTCCGACTCTGGCTCCTGCACCCATCCCTCCCACCAGCTCCCTGCCAAAGACAATAGGCAAGCCAGAATTCCCAGACACAGGATGGGATCGCATCAAGGACCTCTTCGACCGAGAGTTAGTAATTATTTCCCAACTTCCAACCTAAATAACTTGCAAGTCGGATCAGAGCCTTCGACCCTTCTCGCCGTGGTCATGGACTGGTTGTCCCTCTTCCTTCTGGCAGGAGGCTACGGTCCATCCAGACCAAAACCTCCCGTCACAGGAACAGGGCTGTCAGACTGATGAATTATTAGTTACTTCTATTATTATTGTTATGTTTATTCCTTTTTGTTTTATGTAGTTATTTATTTTTATAATGTTTTGATCATTATTGCGTGTTATTCCAAAGCACTACCCGAGTTGGTGGATCCTCACCAACCTCGGCAATAAAGCTGATTCTGACATGGAAAAGGGACTTACAATTACATGAAGGTCGCCTTTGAAAGCCTTGAATACAAATCTCATTTAATAATTTCTTCTAATCTAATGAAAACTGATGACGAATTACGAGTTACTCCATGAGCATCGCCGCATCTCGTTGTTCTTTGTCGCCCTCTAGTGTTTCCCAGAAGTATCCCGAGGAGCTGACCAACGTGCTCAAGGGAGGTCTCTTTGCTGCAGTGGCAGGCATGATCTACGGAGGCCTGCCGGCTGCGCGCCATGCCAAAGAGAGGTACATTAAGCTCAGCCAGGCCGAGATCTACTCCAGTCAAGTGGAAGCTGTGGTATGTTACAAGTGCAGTCTGTGAGAGGCAATGTGATCTCTCAGTTATGTGGTTGAATTTTACTATCTGACCGTATTTTGAGGCAAGCTTGTCCCTTCTGTCCGCCCAAATCAGCGTTCCGCTCATAATGCCGCTGTCCGAGGATTTGTGAGGTATGGAGTGAGATGGAGCTGGAGAGTCTGCGTCTTTGTCACCATGTTCAAGTAAGTAACTCTCAGTGGTGGAGTCACTTGCTCAGTCCCTCCAGAATTGTTTTTTTTTTTTGGCCACAAATGCCTGATTTTTTTGTCATTTATAGTTCTAGAACAACATGATGGGAAATAAGGAGATTTGTAAATTGTAAAAAAATAACAAAAAAACGAGTATTGGTTTTTAGCCTAAAAAAGCTCCAGGCTGCTGTGATTTTAACAAAGTATGCTTAGTAGCTTTGAGTGTTTCAAATGCAAAGAACACACATGCACAAAATAAAAAATACAAATAAATTAATGTACATGTTTAATAAAAAAGATGTGAAAATAAGTCCCATCTGTTCATGGTGATGTTCCATGAATAGTTTCCGGGCTGACAGTGTGTAGTAAGTGCTGGTTGTTTTGCTATGGAGGTCCTCACAAGGGCGGAGCCTGACGGAGGTTTGGATGGGCGGAGTCTGAGAGGTGAAGGTGGGGAGTTATTAAAACAACAACAGCAGCTGCTGATCTGTTCCACAAGGTCGGGATGTAGAGGGTCAGAAATATGCTGGAGAGAGATGGATCTGGGGGTCAGCCATGTTTGTTTACGTCCACCCGTATAGTGTTCAGGTGACGCTGCACTATACTACTTCCGTTTATTCTACATTTCAATCATGGGACTTTGGACATTTATGAATTTAATTTAACTACCTTGGTCAACTGATTGACTCCTGAAAAAGCTTTCCATTGGCACATTATTGGTGTGAAAAGTTGCTTGTGATTTATACATCCTGAAGTTGTCCTTCTTCTCTCTGTAGCTCAGTCAGCACCGGCCTGTCTGTGTACCGGGACAAGTACACGCTCAGTAACTTTGCAGCTGCTGGAGGTATGTCCTGTCCTTTTCCTGCTTTGGTCATGTGCTGCCCCTCCTACATTCTTCTGCCAGCTTTCTACATGTGTCTCAGATCAGGTCAAGAACAGTCAGCAGAAATATGTCTGTCTTTAGCTTATCAATAGTTTTGGACTCAAACACTGACTTGTGTAGTCAAATCTACTGTCAAAACTCTTTCTCCACTGTAAGTGAACCAGAGTTGGTTTTGCTTTTATCAAATACATGGTGTGTATGGCGTTGTCTGCTATAAAATGTTTGGCCTTGAACAACTCATTCAATGACACCTCGCATCATGTGTAAACCAAGAGCGCCATCTAGTGGCCTGAAAATTTTGACCCTGTTTCATGAGACCTCATCTACCCATCGCTACTGTTTCAGATTCATTTTTGTCCAGGGATCCAAGTCTATTTTGATGTATCCACAGATGCTGCCGTCGTCTTGTTGTGTGGCATTAAGTCATTGTGAGGTCAAAGTAAGAGATCTCACGTGAAGCTTGTGCAGAAGACTGCGGAGAACCTTGTTCCTCATGCGCCCAACTCTGTTTGTTCAGCTGTGACAGGAGGACTGTTCCGTCTGAACCTGGGTCTGAAGGGGCTGGTGGCCGGAACCATCATTGGAGCTGTCCTGGGGTAAGGTCCCTGACTCACGTCTGCACTTGTATTTGTGTTTATCTTTAAGCTTCTTGGGCTCATGTGCTCGTCCACATCACTCTGGAAGCCAGCTGCGTCCCTCGCAGCTACCCACTGTTAGCCAGATGAGCCCCCTGCCCATCCCCCTCTTCTGTGCTGGCCGCCAGAGGGACTCATGTGCACTGCAGAGGGTCATGTATTGTGTGTTAAAGCAAGCGAGCTGTCCAGTGCTGCAGCTGCATCCCCTGCCTTCATACCATCTCTGTTATTCCAGCATCTCCATCGACCATGATGGGATGTGAACCTTTGCTTGGTCTCTCAGCTGAAAGCCAACCCCCTCGGCCCTGGTGCGCCTGTGTATGGGTCCGTGATCCGGTCCTGTTGCCTGTGTTCCTCGCTGTTTGCCTGAGTGACCAGCCACCTGGAGGCCGCGATGTGTTCAAACACCTCCTCTCTCTGAGCCAGGTGCACAAAGGAAGGCAGGCGTCTAATCTGATAGCACATCACGCTCCAGATCTCCTCCCAGAATGGTCCGGTCCGGGCACAAAGCCCAGCTCATGATGGACCACAGATGAAAGGAATGAAGCAGTGAGCGAGATGATAAACAAGAGCGAAAGCAGCCGTCTCGTCTCGTATGTTACGCCTCGCTGACCTTTGAAACCGTGACTGCGTCCACTGATCACTTTTGTGTGTGAACTCACAAAGTAAGAAAGTTAGTCAATGTCATCCTCTTTCAGCGTCCAAAGGCTTCCTTGTGTCTAAAGTCTATAGGAGAGCTCTGTAGTCTTCATGGTCAGGTGCATGTGGTTGTCTGTGAAATCTGCAATTCAGCAGGTCAAATCTGCCAAACTGTTGGAAGTGACTGGTGAGGTTCCATCAAGCGGTGTCCTTATTGTCAGAGGCCACCAGATGGCGCTCTCTGCTCTACATTCTGTGGACTTGAACAACTATTTAAATGAAACCTCACATCATTTTTGGTGGGCTCTGAAAATAAGGTCACACTTTTATGAAGCCCCATCAGCTCATCACTAACTGTTGGCTGTTTGCTGCCATCACATGCAGTTGCATTGGGAGACTCCTGCGGCTGCCATCTTGAAAACAATCCATGGAGCCCTTGTTGCACCTCTTTCATCACTCGCTCCCAGCCAAAAACACTCGTCTTCTCCTTTCGAGACATCAGTTGGCCTTGGTTAGAGTCTCGCTGCGAAGCCTGTCTGTGCTGCTACTTTCCCCGCAGAGTGAGTCGCTGATCAGTGGCCCTTTACAGATGACTTGAACGTGCTTTTGTGACGTCCGTTCTACTCATGTTATCAGAGCTGTGGGATAAAGGAAGAGAGTTTTGTGTAGCCGTGTGTGTTGCAGAGTGATGTATACTGAGGATCTGCTACAGAACTTGAAATAAAATGGAATTATTTAGAGTTAAAATAACATATCTAGGACATAATGTCCTGGTGTACTTACACTTTTTCCCCAGCGAGCTCATTGTTTTATAATACATTTGTTACAAAATTTGAGGCAAACTTTGGTTCGACAGCCCCTCACTGGAGTCGTACGGTATATAATGTGTCATTGCATTTGTGTTCAATAACCATATTTAATCTACTTACACAAGAACAAATCAATACCTTATGAAATGACATGAAACCATGTGATCATAGCAATGACATATATTTGTCATCGTGAAGTCCAACCAGCAGCAAGTCATGTTCATGAAATTCACTAAAATAAAAGAAAAAAATGCAGTTGATCCAAACTGTTGAGAAAATTTGAAACACTGTTCATGTTATGAATACAATTTGAAGTAAAATAAATAGAATAGAATGTCTAAATGTCAAAAAACAAGAATAATATACATATATTTTCAAAATATAAACAAAAGAAGCTATAAGTTGTCCAGTCAATTCAATGACACACTTCTGCCACCATATGTGGCCGTCTCACATCCCAGAGGTGTAAAACGCAAAACTTCTAGTGGCCTGTCTCGCGGCCCAACCTAAGAATCTCGGCTTTAGAGGCCACCTTAAAGCTGAAGATTGCCTCCAGTGGCCGCAGCAGGTTTGACATGTTGAACTTTCTCAGGATTCCCACTGGAGCTGTGATCATGGGCATGCAGTCACTGGGCGGGGAGGATGCCCGAGAGCGCAGGCGGCGGGAACGCAGGGAGCTTTACCAGCTCAAACTGGCAGAGTGGTGAGTGTCAATCATCGCTTGACATCTGTGTTAGGAACACAAAAAAAAAAAAAAAAAACGCGTCTCACCTCAGGAACTCGCGTCTGCAACTGACAGACGAGCTCATTGGTGACCTGGACTCCAGGACTCAGGAGACGCACAGTACGGACATGCAGAAGATCGAGGAGCTGCTCAGGCTGCCTCGGAATGATGGAGAAGCTCAGGACTCATAGACGGATGAGTGGGAGGAAGCGCTGTGCTCTGGGGTTCTGTGTAAATAACCCGCTTGAAATAAACAGAATGAACAACTGGTCTACAGTCTTGAATAAAAACCATGTGATGTGATATTGGGTCCCTGGAGGCAGAGTTCAATATTCTTATGATGAGACATAAAATAGATTTTTCATGTATGGGGTTATCATGAGCCACCCCCTCCATTGACCCAAGATGCTGTTGTGTCAGAGCTTTATCAAGACTCACCTTTGCAACCTGGATTCCCTCTTTGATCTTATACTGTGGCCATGACTGTTATCAGCGAGGCTTTATGGAACAGGTTAAACGCCAAAGTTCAGTGGGCTGCTTGGGGTGAGTGACTGACAGTGCAGCCTGTGGTCGATCTTGTGATCTTCAGTCAAAGTGCAGTAGATCATCAGGTTAAAAAGTGGTCCACTTCCCAGGTGCTTTCTTAAACATTGGCCCACGATGGCGGCGGCGAGTGGACTCGTAGTGAGTCTCCTCTTTACCTTCAGGGCTCATCAACAACTAGGTCAAACGTAGCGTCGGTCCCTGGTGTAAACAAGATGTGGCGCTGGCCCAGCTGGGGCCCGGAATGCAGCTGTCGACACAGCGCATGAGTGTAGCCTACACTTCACATTGTCATGTTTTTCATCAGTGTTGACAAAATGGAAAAAAAAAAAAAGGTCTGACCCAGTCACATGGCCCAGTCATGAAGGGGACACAAAACTAATAAATAGAATTGTCACCTTAAAATAAATAAATAAATTACATAACTGATCACATGGCGCCCCCTGCTTGTCGCCCTCTGAAACTGCTATCTATGCAGTTACAAAATAAAATTTTTCAAATTTTTTTTAAAAGTTCAATGGGTTCATTGAGTCATTGTCTAAGTGAGAAGCTTTTTCATTTCATGTCGGCAGATGAAAGTTCCTGTTCAACAAAATGAGTTGATAACAGTGCCGATGATTCAGCCGCTCACCTGGAGGTTTGCAGCGGTACCTTCGGGGGGTTTCAAACATTCTTCATCTGACTGAACCTCAGGCATGCTTGACGCCTCATTGTTCCTCCGCACCTTCCTATAAGGCACGAACACAAATATTCAAAATTCAAATGAGCTTGGGTGGGTAAACGGTGCCTGTGAGACTGCAACTGAAAACTGTCACTTGGCTCTGATAGCGCAGACTTCACCGGGACCCTCAGGGGTTGTTGAACAGGACACGTGGCTCTGCTCTGTGGACGGGTGCACAGTGGTCCGACCTCTTCAGGAGGCAGTTGCTCCACACCAGCTGCTGCTCCCATTCGTTTTCATTCAGACTCCGCGCTGTTATCTTAATCTGCTCAAGATGAACTTGTGAACAAGCCTCACTGTGTGTGTTGGTTTGAGTTGATGAGTGAGACCAGAAGAATGGAAGTAAACACGGGCCACATTGGAGCTGCGTTTCCTTCCATGAACTACCGCACCCAGAGTACGACTGTGGCACTGGGTAATAAATGCTGACTCAGAGCTGCGTCCTGCTAATGTTCTACCAGACAGGCACGACCTTCTTGGAAAGCTATGTACAATTCCTTTGTTTCGTTTCCAAGAAAGTAAAGGTTTAATATTGTCCTGTCCTCACTGACCTCACTCGTGTGAAATAGGTCAGTTCAAATTCAAACTTTCGATCCTGTTTAATGGCAGTGAAGACGAGGTCACTCGCGATGAACAAAAAACTCTTAACGTTAAACTCTGCTGTTGATATAATCTTTTAAGAACACATCACGATTAATGTGTGATTAATCGCATCTTAACTCTACTGTGCGATTCAATGAGATTAAAAACTTGAATGAATAGCTCTGGTTTTCATAGAAATGATGGTTACTCATGTAACCCAGGTTCTATGAATATGTGCGTAGCCCTCTAACGGCCTTCGCTATTGGTTAATCCACATCGAGGCACTGTCCTCGGCCTGAGACTTCGCCCAGGAAGGCTCCACTCACCACGTATAACTCTCCCCTGCTCCCGCCGCTCTGCTCCTTTTGGAACTCAGAGGAAACAGGCCTGCCGGGCAGCCAGTTAGAGGGCCACGCACATATTCATAGAACCTGGGTTACGTGAGTAACCATCATTTCTATTTCATATGTGCGTAGCCCTCTAACGGCCTTCGCTATTGGTTAAAAACCGCGGCGAAGGCCGTAGGGACTAGTTCACTGAAGGCGAGGCGAGGTGAGTCAATGAGGACGGTTCCCTCTCCTTCGCCTGTCTTGTCTCCTGCTCTGGGCAAGAGGAAGCAGGTGGTGCATTGGTTGACAACATTCCAACCTTGTGTTCCTTCCAGAACACTCTTCTCTCACTCCTTTTGCTCTTGGAAGAGGATGACGTTTATTGTGCAACCCTTCCTGCTTCTTTCATGAATAAAGCCAAATAACAAAAAAAAAAAAAAAAAACAATTGGTCCATCTCCAGCTGAGGTGTGCCGCCCGTGCTCCCTCAATGAACTCTCCATTTCTCTCAGATATTTTCCAGGATCCTTGAAAAACTACCAGGAAAAAAAAAGTCTTCAGTTTCAAGACAGACAGGTTCCTCCTCTTCTGCTGCAGCCTGTCACCCCATCTGTAAGCAGCAATCCATCTTTCCACACACGTGTCTTGCTCAAGTTTTCATGAGCAAACGGACACGCTGACAACAGCAGATGCAGAAAAACAATATGAAAGCTGTGATGACTTTATGAGCATTGAGCAGGTGAAACTAGTTCCTAAACACACGCTCTTCCATCGTTTGTGTAGTGACACAAAACACATTAGCATGCTGAAGAATTATTTTGAGCAAGATGGAGTCAAGTCCCGGGACCTGAAAGTCCCTGCTGGGTACATGACATCGGACTTCTCATCATTCCTCGCGCTTGTTTCCTGCCCTCGGTAGGTGGGGCGCCGTCCTAGCCTACCGGTCATATGACGTCTCCGGAGCCCGGATGACTTGTATTTTTTCTACTTCCACTGTGCGTGCGTCCTTTGACTAATTGATTTCATAACTAGTATCTGGCAACACGTGATTCCAGCTCAGGTCCAAACGCCGAGGCGAAGCGCGCGTTATTAATCCAGCGAGAGCGTTCGCTGAGATGCTGCCTTCAGGGACTGTTGGGAATTTGCGGTGGCGCGTGTGAGGTCGGAGAATCATTCACGGGTGAGTAGAGAACAGCGAGTATTATTCACTCACCAGCGCGGTGAACTTTTAAACCCCATGACGGACTACATTAACAGCGGGATTTCGCAGTGACCCTGGCGTCTTCGTGAGCTCCACGGCAGCGCGGTCAGGTCGCGGAGCGTTGACTCGGCGATGCTATTGGGGCGCAGTAAGTGGCGGAGGTGACCTGAAAGCAAATGGCCATGAAGAGTCCGAAGAAGGCCGACGGACGGAACCCGTTTCTAGGGGCCGGTTGTTTGTCCAGACTCTTTCTTTGGTAAGACCTTCTTCCTCAACTTGTACTTCTCTCAACGACTTGTGCGCCGGTTTTAAAAATCAGATTTAAAGCGAGCAGTGCTCTTGTTGCTGTCCATCTGCACTGAACAGCTGCTTGATATGTGTTAAATGCATCAATTGTGACTGTGATGGACTGAGATTCCGCAGGAGGGGCGGGCGCCACAAGTTAAAGTGACCATGGCGCCTTTTTCTTTCATTCCCATACTTGGCCCCCTGACAAAACGGACATCGGGGGCCCGATTAACCTTCTTAAATCATTAAACCACTACTCCTCCAGTATATAAATAAAAATAAATGCGTCTTTTATTACAAACATTAAGAGAAAAATATGGCATTTCACTGCTGTTTAGTCGACTATCTGATGCTTGCTGGGACAAAACTGGCATCTTTTATTTTGGAAGTTCCCTGAGGAAATACTATGCTTCATTGTTGCAACGTTCCAGTCGACATCTTTGAGGCAGAAGAGCAACGTTGGCCCGGGGTCACCCCCTTCACTCGGGGGATTAGCGACAGCGGCGTGTCAATGCAGTGACTTCAGCTGGTTACCAGCGTTCTGTTGAAATGGAGCACTATCACTGTCTGGCATCTCTTGGGGCCACGCCTGCTAAGAGCATGGGGAGATCAAAGTTATTTTCTGGTCCACTCTGCCTGCAACGAGCTTTGAACGACACATCACACAAAACACAAAGTCACTTTGGAGGCCAGTGCTCTCACGCCATTAGAGACAGACTTCATGTGTGAGAACCCGATCAGAAAATAGCGTTGATCTCTCCATTGACTCCTGTTCATATTTTTGTTAACTTAGGTCCCATGAGGTGGAAGTAGATGGGCGTGGCTTAGGCTCCCCATTAGCTCTTAAGGGTTAAGGGTTAGGTGCCATAGTTTTGTCAATGATTCAGACTGACCTGTTGGAAATGGGCGTACTCAGAAGTGCCCTCATTTTTGGGGCGTTCTGTGGGTTTGCTTGGATTTACAGACGTTTTTAGGATTTTCCCAATCATTTCTAAAACTTCCGTGGAGAGGTCACATGACTGGCGAAAAAGGAGAACAAGTCAGAAAATGACACACCCCACTGACCCCATCACTGGTCCATCACTGGACAACAGCTGATCCGTGGCAGATCTGCAGGGGTCATTTAACCCCCCGCCATGACGTTGTAAATTAGGCTCTAGCTGGACACACCCCCAGACAGCCTCAGCTGCCTCGTATATCTATCTATCTATGGAGGGTTTTCATGGCGTTGATAGTCAAAACCGGACGTAAGCCTGATGCCGATAACCAGCAGGTCACCACTGCCTACTCACTGATGAAGATCCCAAACGGCTAATTCCCGCTGTGTTATAAAGGTCGGTTTGTTCGTGAAAAAGATTGGAAGCATCTCCGACTGCTGGATGTTTGCACCAGACAGGTAGAAGTTGTCAGTGGAAAGTGTGTACTTGTGGGGAGTGAAGCTAAACCAGGATTTATGAGACAGAAACCAGTAGAACATCCATTCCAAAGTGTCAATAAAACGCTGTACATTCATTCAGTCAACAGGATACTTGCAGCTGATAAACTACCCAGTACTCTGAATTAATTTGACTCAGCATTGAAAACAACAAAGGAACATTGAATATATGCAGTTATATTTTAGCAGTAGATGAAGTGCAGCATGGAAAACAGATTGGACTGTGCTAACAAGATGGCTGGGACAAATACGGGGCCAATATTTTTGGATGAACTTTTCTCTTGCTCCTTCTCGATCCCTGACACTGCATTCAAGTTTGAAAGTGGCGTTGAAAGAAACCTTTGTTGCCTAAGGTAGAACAGTAGAGTGACCATGGGCTTCGTGTTTTATGTGAGAGTGGCTGGAACTTGACTGGAAGCTGAACCCTGAGCTGGGCTGACTTGAGTCCATCAGGTAGTTCCAAGCTTCTTTGCGGTCTAATATCTATACATCTTTTTTTTCATTGCGCAAAGCTGGCTGAGCCCACTGATGCATCTTGGACGCAAAAGGAGGCTGGAGCAAAGTGATATGTACGCTCTTCTTCCGGCAGATGGATCTGGGAATTTGGGAACCACCCTGCAGAGGTACTTGGGTCTGTAATCTATTATCAGTGGATGTTTTTTATTGGCACAGTTTGCGAGGGAAGATAAGACGGCTTGATGGTCAAGGATCCCCCTCATGGCTGCTGGAGGAAATTGTTGTTCCAGCCCATGGAGAAGCTCATCACAGCCTTGCGGGCTGCTGTTGAGTTTCTCACATACGACATGCAAAGACCTGACTGTTCAAAAATTTCTCCGTCAGCGAGAGAAAGCAGCTCAGTGGTGGTGAAGAGCCAAGACTGATCAAGGTTGTGCCCACAGATTATGGGAGAAGGAAGTGGAGAATGCAGCCAAAGAAGAGCGAAAGCCAAAGCTGACACGAGTCCTGGTCAGGTGTTTTGGCCGAGCGTACGCAGTGGCCGGAGTCTTCGCCTTCTCACTGGTGATGATAGTCGTATCGCCAGAACAGAATGGAGCACGTACGATGTTTTGCTAACTGGAATAAACCTTGCCATTCAGGAGGCGCTAAAAGTCGTCCAGCCGCTCCTCCTGGGAAAAATCATCCTGTACTTTGAAAATTACGACCCGGGTGACAGTTCCAGCCTCTACGCCACGTATTGTTACGCGGCCGCTATGTGTGTGTCCACCTTTGCTCTGACCATCCTCCAACACCTCTACTACTACTATGGACAACGGACAGGCATGAGAGCCCGGGTGGCCATGTGTCACATGATCTACAGAAAGGTGGGACACCTGGAAGTGTGTGGAGCTCAGAATCATGGGCTCATTCATGGGTGTCTTTGGCCAGGCTCTGTCGCTGAGTGCGGAGTCGATGGGACGAACCACCACGGGACAAATCGTCAACCTTCTCTCCAATGACGTCAACCGCTTCGATGAGGTAAAATAAACCCCAAATATCCATTTGGAAAACCCCATTGCATCTTTGGAACCCAACCTTTTGAGCTGGATGACCTTTTGAAGGATTGACTCTGCAGAACTGAGCCCTGCCAGAGTTGATTCAGCTTTTTGGTTTGAATTTATCTTGTGCTCCTTCAACTTGAAGTACGCTACGCTTGCAAATCAAGTGCAACGTAGCTTCCCAACTGACGGAAACGTCTGTCTAAACGTCTTGTCATCGGATAGCGGAGGCTATTGTAGGGTAGATGAGGCTTCATGAAACAGTGTCCTGATCTTCAGAGGCCACAGATGGGGCTGTCTGCTGTAAAACTAATTCAATGAAGCCTCACATGACTTTGAAACCAAGAGCGCCATCTAGCGGCCTCGGAAAATGAGGACCATCAGCCGACGGCATGCTGCCTCACAACTGCGGGCATCTGTGGCTCTTTCCTGACAGGACAAAAGCTGGTATTTGCAGTGGCTTTTCATCGTCCCACTGCAGTCTAAGTCTGGAAGACACGTGTGTTTGACTAACCACCAAATAGTGGCGCATTGCAATAACAGAGCACAAAGGCCAAACAAAACCTTTCCAGAATGACTGAGTTTGACCATGAAAATTGCCTTGTGAATAATAAGCTTCTATGGAGAATCAATAACAGAGCAATAGAGCCTTTTGTGTCTCTTATTTTGTCTGCTTCATTCGCCTTTCCAGTCTGTTGACTCTGATTCTGGAACACAACAGTCTCACTATTGTTTCTGTTAGGGAGGCACCCAATGGAAACTATGTGGCCAAAGCTGAAAACTTGGCTGAATACCAAATACAACCAAATATCCAATGTGGTTTTTACCATTTTTTGGAAAATAGTCAAGAAACAATTCACCAACATGATTGTCAAAAAAGTCAATGTTTAGATGATTTAATATTTTTGATATACACATGTATTACTTGACATACATTGATAATTTTTGTATGTTTCAGTCTTTGCTTTTCACAAACAATTTCCCTTTACATGATAGGCTTATAACATAAACATAGAGCTCTAGATAGTTTGGTTGAACACTCATTGCAAACTGAAGATTATTGTTACTCTGCATGGTGTTTTATGGCATCACACGCCACGATTCACTGAAGCCGAATGTTGCTTTTGTGGCACACATTTTTGGCACCACGTTCCCAGTTTCTGTCTATTCTGTACATGAGTGATGACTAGTGATGGGCTGATGAGGCTTCATGAAACAGTGTCCTTATTTTTAGAGCCCACTGGAAGGCACTTTCTGAACATCTGACATCTGAACATTGTTTCTAAGCCCAAAGCTCCGTCTGGCCAGTTAGGTCCAAGTCCAAACATTTTGCAGCAGTCAGCGCCATCTGGTGACCTCTGACAATAGGGACACTGTTTCATGAAGCCTCATCAGCCGATTACTGTGTCGCTTCACTTCTGCTCACTGTTGATGTACATCGTGACCAATCACAGGCGACTTCAAGAGAAAAAAAGAAAAATATAAACGGAAACTCCTCAGCTTCTTGCCTTGGTTGATGTGCACTCAAGTGTGACCTGTGCTGTTACACTGCCACATGCATGTGCAACTGGTGTGTGTGTGTTCATCGTGATATAACTCCTTGTTTATGCAGCATTGTTTATTTTTTTGTTTCCCTCCTGTTCAGGACACATAACTTGAAGGGTCCGTACGCCTGCCACAGGTAGCCCAGGTTAAAACCCAGATTAGGTTAGGTATAGTAAATGTATGTACAATGAGTTATTGACCAGTGAGCATGCAGTTGTAAGTTCAGTATGAAAATAGTAGTATATCTTGATGTATGACTGCAGAGAATGTCAAAAGGTTTCACAACCTCAAATGACTTTTCAAATGTGAATCACGCAACCTCGACTCCACTGCCATGGAAATTCTCTGAATCATTATTGCATGTCTTGCATGTCAAACCAACTGACTTTATCTGGCTTCTTGTCAGCTGCACCTCCATGACCCTGTTGATCAGCGAGCTGTGTCTCATAGTTGCCCTGGTGTCACCCTCCAAAAGCAATGCAAGTGTGAAGGAGCAGTTTATTTTTGTCACTTTACCACAGACGGAACGGGAGATGGATCACAAACTCAGCGTGTTGCAGTCAAATGCACTTGATCTCGTGTCTTATGTTCCCTGTGTTCTTGCTGGACTGTCCAGATCATGCTCAACATGCACTACCTGTGGGTGGGACCACTTCAGACCCTGGCCATCCTCGTCCTTCTGTGGTACATGATCGGACCCTCCTGCTTGGCTGGAATGGCTGTCGTCGCGCTCATGATTCCGCTGCAGACCTGCTTTGGAAAGCTGTTTGGGATCTTCAGGTGTGGCACACGTGAACTTGCACAACAACATCTATGCTGCAGGGTTCACACGGTGGTGGATTAAGGTTGCACAAGTTGTTTCCCGGATCATGACTTGCTGGAACTCCCTGTACTTTGTTTAACCACTGACTGAAAACAAGCGGATTTAACGCAACATAAAACAGTACTGGCAGTACCGCGGACCCTGGACCTGGTGTTTAAGAACGAGGATTTGTGTGCCATCCCTGCTTGTTTTCCTTTGCAGGAGTAAAACTGCGGTCATCACAGACAACAGGATTCGCATCATGAATGAGGTGGTGTCTGGAATCAAGATTATCAAGATGTACGCGTGGGAAAGGCCTTTTGCCGCCCTGGTGACGGAGGTCAGAAGGTAGCTGTCTGTTCATAGAAGACACATCTTTTATACAGAAATGACTTCAGGAGGTTTTCATGTTGTTGTTTCATCACAAAATCCATTCAGAAGCAGATTTAGATTTCAGATGACTTCAAAGGACTAAGGGCTTAATCAGGGTCCCAGGTTTAGGTGCCGTTAAACTGCGCGTGTTTCTACATTCTTGAGACAGACTGCATGAATGAAGTGGCAACAACTGCCTGGAGCAAAATGTAATTTGTTGCATCTCTGATTTTAGGCACGGTCGAGTGTGAGTTAAGACTTGTGCTAGAAATGTGTTTAGGCAGAACAAAGCTAAATGACACAACTATGAGGTGCTTATCGGGCCTATGCAGGGGGCCTCTTCAGTCATGGCTACGGCGGTGAGATCAGGTGACCAGTCTCTTGTGTGCAGTGCTGATCCCTGTGCCGCCTCCTCTCCAGGAAAGAGATCAGTGAAATCATGAAGAGCTCGTATCTGCGAGGGCTCAACATGGCTTCCTTCTTCGCCGGGAGCAAGGTCATCCTCTTTGTTACGTTTGCTGTCTACACTCTCCTGGGCAACGGCATCACGGCCAGCAATGTTTTCGTCACCGTTTCCCTGTACGGAACCATCAAAGTCACAGTCACCTTGTTCTTCCCACTTGCCATTGAGAAGCTGTCGGAGACGATGGTCAGCGTTCGCAGGATCAAAGTAAGCACAGCGCCACCGTCGCCAGTAGTGAGCGGTAGATGAGGTTTCATGAAACACTTGAACAAGTAATTGAATGAAACTTCACATTATGTCAAAACCAAGTACGCCATCTGGTGGCCTCTGAAGATTAGGACACTGTTTCATGAAGCCTCATCAACCCATCACGAGTCACAAGTGTTGATCCTCAAGGTTTGCGCAACCCGCTGCTGAGGACGTGGTTTGATGGGAGAAAATGAAACGTTAAATTAGGAAGGGAGTGGTTTAAAGGGGATCCATGTTGTGAGGAAATGTAACTGGGTCAGTCAAGTGTTGGGTTAGAACAACAAGCTGTTTCAAGTACGGCTTTTACTCTTCTGAAGAAAGAAACTTCCTGGAAAGAGTCAGAGGCCACAGACACACCCAGTCAAACACTTGAACAATGTCGTCATCTGTGGCAGATAAAATCATGGAGATGGAAAGGTCTGTGAAAACCAGTGTTTCGTGTTGAGCAGATTTATCAGCATTTTACGTGACACCTTGCAGAATTTCCTGCTCCTAGAAGAGACTTGCGGAAGGAAGGCCAGCGTGCAGCTCACAGAAGACAAGGAAAACGCCATCGAGTTGGACAATGTGACCTGCTACTGGGATGCGGTGAATATCACTCAGCCACTTGAGTAAATGTACTTTCTGCCTGACTCAAGTTCTCCCTGAGAAGCCAGGTGATGATGACTGAATGTTTTTGCTTCCGCACAGAGTTTAGATGCTCCATCTCTGCAAAGTGTCTCGCTCACCGTGACGTCTCATCAACTCCTGACGGTGGTTGGGCCGGTGGGAGCAGGGAAGGTGAGGCGAATCCGCCGCTGTTGCGCTGTGTTTGTAACCACCTTTCCTTCAGTCGTCGCTGCTTAGCGCCATCCTGGGGGAGCTGTCTCGCGAGGCCGGGACCTTGAAAGTCAGAGGGAGAATTGCTTATGCCTCTCAGCAGCCCTGGCTGTTCCCCGGATCCATCCGGAGCAACATACTCTTCGGCAGAGAGCTGGACCCAAAGAGATACAAGCAGGTCCTCAAAGCTTGTGCCCTGACAAAGGTCAGCGTGGAGGGAGTGTTGCCTCTAGCAAGGACAAACATAGGCAGCCGTATCCTCTGACTTGCAGGACTTGGAGCTGCTACCGGATGGAGACCTGACGCTTATTGGTGACAAGGGTGGCACACTCAGTGGGGGACAGAAGGCTCGAGTCAATCTCGCCAGGTAATTCACCGCTGAGATTTGCTGTCCCCGCCAAAAGCTGCGCCGGCTTCAATGTGTCCTCACAGTGTTGTAAAGCCCTGAAGGAGCACTCCAGAACACAATAGCAGAACATTGCCACGTCACGCCTTCTGCTTAGCCGCCTTTACCTGCATGTTGTGTTTAAGAACTTCCAGCTAGACGACAGGAACCCCCCTCTCTTCTCTCTTACTAATGAAGACAAACATTCCAGAGCTGTGTACGACCTGGCGGACATCTACCTGCTGGATGACCCTCTAAGCGCCGTGGACACTGAAGTTGGAAAACACATTTTTGAACAGTGAGTCTCCAGCTACTCAGCGATGCATGTGAACATGTGTTGTGCGTCTCGTACATTCTGTATGGCTCAGGTATGCGTCTGCTTCTCAGCCAAACTGCTCCAGTGAGCCGTAAAAGATGTCGGGTGAAGTCAACAGAAGCATGTTGCTGAGCAATGTCATGTCCTTCCAGGCACTTGCGTTTCTACCTGTGAGCAGTGAACTGTAGATGAGGTTTCGTGCGACAGTGTCCTGATTCTGTCTGCTGTGGAATGTTTGAACAACTCATTCAAAGAGACCTCACGTCATTTGCAAACCAAGTGCGCCATCTAGTGGCCTCTGAAAATAAGGACACTGATTCATGATGCCTCAGCTACCCAGCACCACCTGAGACGATCATCTCTGCATATAGCGAAGCTGATGTTTTTGGCATCTAATGTGTTTTCAGGTGCATCAGTGGCCTCTTGAAGAACAAGTGCCGTGTGCTGGTCACCCACCAGTTGCAGAATCTGAAGCCATCAGACCAGATTCTGGTTCTTAAGGAGGTTTGTGTTGCAGCTCAGGTTTGTTGTGCTTATGTCTGAACCTGACCTGATCTTTCCAAGGGTCATGTGACGGGCCTGCATGCCCTCAGCGAGCTGCAGTCCTCCGGCATAGATCTCTTGCCTCCCCTGAAGAACGAGGATCATGAGCGGTGGGGTCGAATGGCCGACATGGACCGTGTGTCGCTGGTCAGCCAGCGGACCTCTCAGTCCCAGTGCTCTTATATCAGTCTGCTGCCACCAGAGGGCTCCTACTCGGAACACCTCCCTGTAGGCTGCCATGTTCTCCTGACCGCCAGGGTTGGAAAGGTCAACTGACAGTTTCCTTTTGCAGATGGAAACGCTGCGATCCATGGCAGAGGAGACTCGTGAGGCTGGGAACGTGGGCTTCCACATTTACGTCAAGTATTTCACAGCAGGCTGCTATCCACTGGTCCTGATGATGATTGTCCTGCTCAGTGTGGTCGCTGAGGTCAGTGTCGATTGGGGTCAGCAAACCGGACCTCAAAGGGCCGGGGTGGTCCATGTTTTTGTTCCAACGCAGCTTCACCTCTGAAGTTGCTTGTGTTTGTCACAGTTTGGTTAAGAATGGTGGTCTTTTTCCTGGGCAGGTGGCGTACATTTTGCAGGACTGGTGGCTGGTTTACTGGTAGGTACCGGCTAAGTGAAACCAGAAATGTATCTGTGTGTCTTCTCCTCAACATCTGTGGAATTTTGGCAGGGCCAGAGAAGAAATGCATGACAACTCCTCGGTCGCTCTACAGACTATCAGCAATAACAACATCACCCTCCGCTCAGGCCCCGAAGTCTCGCTCAGCTTTTACTTGAGCATTTATGCAGGTGAGCGTCTCTTCACATGAATCTGTTTAGATTTAGAACAGGCCTTTGTTCCGATTCTGATGAAGGCTTGATGAAGCTTCATGCCACCAGATGGCGCTGTCTGTGGTAAAATGTTTGGACTTGAACAACTAATTCAATGAAACCTCACATCATTTGGCCGCTGAAAATGAGGACACTGTTTCATCAACCCTTCAGATACGATGAGAAAAGAAAACACGAGGCAGGAGGAGGGAGAAAAAAGCAACTCTCACGCTCCTGTCAGGACATGAGCAACATGGAAGACAGTGAGGATATTGGTGGGGAGCCGCTGGCAGTCCGCCCTGAGGGGGAGGCAGGCACGATAGGGGCCAAAGAAGGGGTTGGAAACGAGAATGAAGACTCAGTGATGGGAAGGGAGGAGGCCCGTCCTAAGTAATGCAGTCCTGAGACAAATAACTTTCACAAGTTGTATTTAGAATTGAAACAGCGAGGTAATTATTTTTTGAGGTTCAACATACAACTACTAGTTTCGTACCGTCAATCTGGCTTAGTGAGGGTCACATGAAGGAAGGGTGGAGGGCGGCATGTGGCCCTGGTGGCCCCGAGGTCTGGTGCAGCGACATCACTTCTGATCCTCAAACAACATCATGTGAGTCATGTGAAGGGCTTCTGTTTCTCCACAGGTTTGACATTAGCCGCCGTGGTCTTCGGTTTTATCCGCAGTCTCTTGATATTTCATGGGTTGGTGAGGTCCTCTCAGAATCTCCACAACAAGATGTTCAGCAGCGTCCTGCGCACGCCGGTTCGCTTCTTCGACGTCAACCCCATCGGTGAGTGCCCCCCCTTTCCTCCCACCCCGACCAGTGAGGGCCCAGCCAGTTGACGGGGACCGTGGTCTTTCTCAGGGAGAATCCTCAACAGGTTCTCCAAGGACATCGGCCAAATCGACTCCATGTTGCCCATCACGTTTGTGGACTTTTACCAAGTGAGTCAGTGAGATTGAGATGTTTTTTTTCCTCGATTCATCTCATCCACATCCATGACTGTTTGTGCCGTTGTAGCTGTTCCTGCAGAACGTTGGTGTGATTGCTGTGGCGGCGTCAGTCATCCCCCTCATTCTCATCCCGATCGTTCCTCTGCTTTGTGTCTTTCTTTACCTACGCCGTTTCTACCTCTCTACATCACGAGAAATTAAGCGCCTGGAGTCCACAAGTGTGTACGCTCACGCTCCGGGGCTGGGCCTGACAGGGAACCTCACTTTCTTTTCCTGCTCCGCTCCGCAGCTCGAAGTCCAGTTTTCTCCCACCTGTCGTCCTCTCTGCAAGGGCTGTGGACCATCCGAGCGTTTGGGGCTCAGCAGCGGTTACAGAGAGACTTTGACGCGTATCAGGACGCACACTCAGGTTCAGACCACCTCCACTGAATCCCTTTATTTTGAGCTCATTTTTATTCTCTTGAAATAGAGGTGTGGTTCCTCTTCCTGATGACTTCACGGTGGTTCGCGCTTCGTCTTGACACCATTTGCTCCATATTTATCACCATAGCAACACTGGGCTGCATCATATTCCGGGACGGTGAGAGCTGTTCTGCTGCATACTGTTAAATACTAGTGATGAGGCTTCATGAAACAGTGTCCTGATCTTCAGAGGCAGACCACCTGTCTGCTGTAAAATGTTGCACTTGAACAACATACTCAATGAAACCGCACATCATTTCTGAACAAAGAGCGACATCTAGTGGCCTCTGAAAATTAGGACACTGTTTCATGAAGCCTCATCAACCCGTCACCATAAGCACTTTCATTTTTAGCAGTCAGGAAGTAGTTTTATTGATTTTATGGCTGATTTTTCTGTTCAGGTCTGGAGGCTGGAGAGGTGGGGCTGGTGCTGACTTATGCTGTGACACTGGTGGGAAACTTTCAGTGGACAGTGAGACAAAGTGCAGAGATGGAGAACATAGTGAGGACCTGAGGATGGCTGCAGCCCAGGGGGAACCTGAACTCACCCGAGTTGTCTTGTTTTCCAGATGACCTCAGTGGAGCGGGTGGTGGAATATACCACTCTGAAGAGCGAGGCCCCGTGGCGAACCCACATACGTCCGCCACCTCAGTGGCCAGCTCAAGGCGCTGTCACGTTCAACCAGGTGAATTTCTCCTACAGTCGTGATGAACCTCTGATACTCAAGGGCATAAACGCCACGATCAAAGCCAAGGAGAAGGTAAGCATCTGCAGCAGCAGACACAGACTTGACCAGCGTCAGTTGAAAAATGTCTCCGGCGGTGGTTAGGTCGGGATTGTGGGTCGGACCGGGGCGGGGAAAAGTTCGCTCATCGCTGCGTTGTTCCGACTGGCCGAACCTCAGGGGAGCATCTACATCGACGGAGTTCTCACATCTGAGATCGGCCTCCATGACCTGCGGCAGAAGATGTCCATCATTCCTCAGGTAGACTGCGGAGTGGATTCTGACTGAGGCTTACACTTCCTGAGGCCCCCATTTCCAAAACATACCGACACTTTTGTCTGTCTTTTTCATCACTGCCTTCAGTAGATTCAAAAAAGATTTTGGAATATTTCTGGTCAAAATGTGGACAGACCCCTGCACTCCTAGACCCTTGTTAAACACAATGCATCCAAGATTTATATTAAACCAACACAAACTTTCAGCCAAATAAAACACCTTATGAACTCCATCAAAAGTCGCCATGTTGGAGGCACATGGTGGCTGCGCAATAGACAATATTTCTGCAGTAAAACCTTTCTCATTCATAGAACATAACCTGCTGAACACATGAAGTCAGCTCTCTGTCATATATTAAGAAACATCTAAGGCTGCCTGCTGGCAAAGTTGCAAGTCTACTGGAAAGACTGGATTATTGGCGCAAAAGACTTTGACTCTGGCAATCGTTCATCTGCCAAAAGAAATTACCATTCAGCGAGTACCAGATGTTGTCGGAGCAAAGTGGGCACTTAGTAGTGATGGGCTGATGAGGCTTCATGAAACACTGTCCTTGTTTTTTGAACTCACCAGATGGTGCTCTCTGCTCTAAAATCTTTGGATTTGATCAACCATTTCAATGAAACCTCACAACATTTTGAAACCAACAGCACCATCTGGTGGGCTCTGAAAATAAGGACACTGTTTCATGAAGCCTCATCAGCTGGAAAGTGAAAATGAAGCCAAACCAGGTTCATCCAAATTTGTCAATAAAATGCTCATGTAAACTCATGAGGTTAAAGACTGCTATAGTTGTTATGTAGTCATGGAAGAGAAGACATATCTCTTTATTGAAGGAAAACAGCACTTTTCAAACCCGATTCTCGGTTCTTACCACCGACAGGATCCAGTTCTGTTTACCGACACAGTGAGGAAGAACCTGGACCCATTCAACCAGCTCAAAGATGAAGACCTGTGGAGGGCCTTGGAGGAGGCGAGAACATGGAGCCCATTTGACATGGAACTGGAGCGCGAGAACGAAGCCCTTGTGCTTTTGTTGCAGGTCCAGCTCAGGAACGTGGTGGAGGAGCTCCCTGGGAAGCTGGAAACAGTTCTGGCCGAGTCCGGCACCAACTTCAGCGTGGGCCAGAGGCAGCTGGTGTGTTTGGCCAGAGCGGTCCTGAGGAAGAACCGCATCCTCATCATCGACGAAGCCACGGCAAACGTGGATCCCAGGTGACGTCGTCACTGGAGCTTCATGTTCCCAGCGCTGACTCGGCGTTTGCCGTCCCGCAGGACGGACGAGCTGATCCAGGAAACCATCAGAGATAAATTCCGGGACTGCACCGTGTTCACGATAGCTCATCGCCTCAACACCATCATAGACAGCGACCGCATCCTGGTGAGTGGAGCAAAGGTCTGGATGACGTTGCAGGACACTAAGGCCTGGCTGCTGTGCTGTCAGGTGCTGGATAACGGGGGAATCGTGGAATTGGACCAGCCACACCATCTGCTGCAGAACAGAGAGGGCGCCTTCTACAAACTGGTGCAGCAGCTGGGGCCAGTGGAGGCAGCCGCTCTCATGGAGTCAGCCAAGCGGGTCAACTGCGGCTTCAGTCGCTGCTCTGAGTGACTGACTTGTGGAACTAAACGCTGTGTTTTCACCCCCACAGGCGAGTGGTGTAACGCCAAGTAGTGATGGAGTCTGATCCTCACAGAGAAGGACAGGACTGCGGCGTCCACCCATCACCAGTGTTGACACTCCAGGACACAGAGCTGAGGAAAACTTCCGCGTCGGGAGCAGCCTGAAGGGCCTGCTTTCAATTATCACGACTCTGGTATCTGCTCTGCATTCCAGAGGAACTTTACTGGAAAATGAACCAGCCCACAACCACCTGAGGGCGAGTGTGAGCTCACGCCTGTCTTCCCCTGTTTTTTTTGTTTGTTTGTTGGCTCGGTCCAACACTGTGAATTTGTGAATTAAAAAAACCAAAAAAAAAAAAAAACCACAAGATTATAAAAATGATGTTTAATCACAGTGTGGCTTCACACATTTGACATATGAACACAGAACTGTTCAAAATGAACTGAAACATCAGTAACTGAACTGAAGCCACTTCAGAGTAAAACATTGGTATTAATGTTCGAAATATCAAAAGCACATTCCGCTGCTCGGAATTCTATAAAACACAAGAGGCAACGTGGTGATCACTGGGAGATTGAAATTACAACCTGCTGCAAAGGAACAAAGGCACTGACTTATCTGTCTTTTAAGTAGCAGCATCAGCAGCAATACTGTATTTGTGTGACATCAGGTGAATAAATATCGATCGCTGGGTGTTACAGCAGGGTTCCAGCATTTTCCCGGGAACATCAGTGCAGTGTGAGACTGGCTCCTGTTCTCAGCCAGGACGCGAAGCTCTCTGCTCTACAGAGATGTGCCGGCCTTCACAGCCAGAGGAGCACGGCCGCCCTGCAGGGTTCCAGTCGCAGCAGGGTCACAGAGCCGTCTCGAAGATGACTGGGTTCCCGTCCAAGGCTTCCACAGATCCGTTGGCAACGTCTGTGCGGCTCCTGCTCTCATAAGCCTGAGGCAGCACATGTGAAGGAGTCATTATGTCATGTTGCCTGTGCAGTGGTGAAAGAACAAACCTGTTTGGCAGCTTCCAGCAGCGCGGCTGCTTCCTGCTTGCCCGTCTGCTGCACCATTTTGGAGAATATGCCCGAAGGATCTTGGAGCAATGTGTAGGGCGTGTCGTAGGCGTGGATCCTCCCCGCGTCCAGCACCTGACAACACCGTACCAAGTCAGTCAACTGGGAAACATGTCGACGGTCGGATTTAAAAATGGCCGCTCGCAACACAACTGCCATTTTCGAGGCAGTTGTGGAAGGAAACATGGAAGGTTTTGCCTTCACCCGCTTGATGTGCGACAGAGTTCTGAAAACCTGTCTGTCAATAATCAACAGAGTGGTTCATCAGGTGACAACCCCAGATCACCTCCGCACACTCGCTCACAAACACACACACACACACACGTGTCTGGACTTGTGAAATGTCCCTGAAAAACATGAACAGTACAATAACATTATTGTCATCATCATCATCAGAAGGACACTCCTAGTTGGTGGGAACATCACTGACATTGGTGATAAAGCTGGTTCTGATGAATCGCACTAAAGCTGAGTTAACTTGCGATAAACAGCAAATGAATCCCTCATGTTGTATCTGTTCTAACTTAAAGGCAGATGTTATCAATTCCAGAGTGGCCAGTAATGTTTACAGTGCTCTGCAGTTGGCATGTAGCTGAGCCTCTTCAGAGCCTCGGAGGTTGGCTGTTGAGAACATCCTCCTCGAAGCGACATTCAGAGCCCATACAAAATGTGTGATTCATTTACCATTAACCATGAGTTAACTCAGCTTCAGTGCGATTAATTGAGATTAAAAACTGAATCTACTGACAGGCCCAGCTGTGCAGTACCTGACTAGATCTTCATCTAGCAGCCAGCAACCAGCTTGAAAGTCCTTTGCCGCCACCTAACGCTCCGGAGTGACGCAGCATGATAAAAAAATTTCACCCAATTCCCTCAAACGTTTTCCACAGTATAAATTAGTGTTGTCCACACGCCTTTGAGTTGAATTTGAGAATGACTCACCAGGATGCGATCACTGTCGATGATGGTGTTGAGGCGGTGGGCGATGGTGAGCACAGTGCACTCCCTGAACTTGTCCCGGATGGTTTTCTGAATCAGTTCGTCCGTCCTGCAATGGAGACATGCCTCAGAAATCGGTGTGCATTTCTCCATGTCTGTTGTAGATCGCAAACACAGATGCCGCATTCACCTGGGATCCACGTTTGCCGTGGCTTCGTCGATGATGAGGATGCGGTTCTTCCTCAGGACCGCTCTGGCCAGACACACCAGCTGCCTCTGGCCCACGCTGAAATTGGTGCCGGACTCGGCCAGAACCGTTTCCAGCTTCCCAGGGAGCTCCTCCACCACGTTCTTGAGCTGGACCTGCAGACACAGCGGGTCACCTCTGTCATGACACTGATATCAATCACCACGCACGGGTTTGTTCCCACCTCCTGCAGAGCGTTCCACAGGTGCTCATCCGTGTGCTCGTTGAAGGGGTCCAGGTTCTTCCTCATGGTTCCAGTAAACAGTACTGGATCCTACAACCACAAAGTAGAGGTTCCAGAATGGCACCTGGAGGCCGACCATACAGTCTGACTCCTGTTTACCTGAGGAATGATGGACATCTTCTGTCGCAGGTCATGGAGGCCTATTTCAGAGGTCAGGACTCCATCGATGTAGATGTTTCCATCTGGTTCTGCCAGTCTGAAGAGCGCTGAGACCAGAGAGCTTTTTCCAGCACCTGTTCGTCCGACAATCCCCACCTGCCGACCAACCCAAAGAAGTGACGGTCCACTGATGGGTCAGTAAACAGTTGCATAACAAAGATGGCTGACCTTTTCCTTTGGCTGGAACATCGCCCTCAAGCTGTGGAGAACAATGGGTCCCTCTGCACTGTAGGAGAAGCTGACGCGGTCAAAGGTCACATGGCCTTTGCTTGGCCAATCTGGGGGGGGTCGCTTCTGCATTTCCCACGGGGCTTCACTTTCCAGCTCGGTGTACTCTGCCACCCTCTCCACCGACGTCATCTGTCGATCCAAGCACACGCTCAGCAAAACACAATGGAGCCTGTGAGTGAGCAGGCGAGGAGCTCGTACCATGTTCTCCACCTCGGCACTCTGCCGGACACCCCACTGAAACATTCCCATCAAGGTGACCGAGTAGGTCAGGGCCAAGCCTACGGAGCCGGCGTCCAGCTCTGGCGAGAGAACATCAGCTGCTAGGAGAATGATTCCAATCTGGACACCAGTCTCTCCCACACATGGAACTCACGGTCTCTGAGCAGCAGGCAGCCGAAGGTCGTGATGGTCACGAAGACACTGCATATCCCGTCCAGACGGAAAGCAAACCAGCGCGACGTGGTGAGAAACAAGAACCAGGCTTCTGCTCGAGACAGACACACCGTCACAGACACGGCCTTCAACGCATCAGCAAAGAAAACAAACCAGAGTGAAGGTCCTGATGGGCGTCAAAGTCCCGCTGAAACCGCTCTTCGGCTCTGAAGGCCCGAATCGTCCAGAGACCCTGTAGGGACGAGGACAGGTGGGAGAAGACGGGACTCCGAGCTGCAGATGAAGCAAGACTTGCATGAGTGAAGCATGTAGACATGGTCTGAACTGAAAACCAGGTTCTGTGCAGCAGGAGAACAAGATCAGTGCGCACCAGGGCTGAGCAGTTGAATTTCCTAAAGGGCCACAGTATGAACTGTGAGGGCCACAATGCTGAGACAGAGATGACTTCGAAACATGATGGGAGACATCCAAAATATAGGTAACAAGTACAAAATGGAACTGAGAGGATGAAACGTAAGTCTGGATATAAAGAAGTGTAAATATGCCATGAAACTAATAAAAACGCATTCTATTTCAATATAAAACAAAATAGAACTATGGACCAAACATCTTTAGCATTGATTCTTAACCATTGCGCCTCCTAGTTGGCCGCGAGCTGAAAGATGCTCCGCTTTAACACACCAACCAGCCATTTGGTGGCAATAGTGCGTCATTCATTTGACTTATTCTCAAAGAAGATGAAGAGGACAGCCGCTATAACTATGGAGAAATTCTGGGGAAAAAATGATAAAGAAAGTGAAGTGGCCCCTAACGGAAGTCAAACACTGGTACGCAAGTACAGTCTGGACTCAAAACTAAAAAAACACCTGGGAACGAAATGCTTGTGAGAAAGCTCTTTAAGAGGAAAGAAAATGGGCTATAGATACAGGAACGGTCTGCAGTAACACTGACCAGCTCCTCCAGCTGTGCTTTGACAGTGAGTCGCCTCGCAGCCACACGAGTGGCGAGGTGGGAGAATAGAAGCCTCCACCAAAGCGGAGGAGTTGGTTTTTCCAGCTGTAGTTTACCCATATTTTCTCTAGAGTTTATTTAGATATTGTTTTATTACATTTTTCTTGTCCGTCATTTTATTTATGACATGCCCAGTATTGACCATTTTCTCAGCAGTTTGCACCAAGTTTTTGTTCTCTTCTTTAGGAAATAATGCTTGAGCCTGGTTCATCTTTGTGATGAGGGGTTTAAGAGTAAATAGATAAAGTGTGGTGATCGAATGCAAATGACGCTCTATTACTTGAATGGGCTCATCTGTTTGAGTGAGTAATTTGACAACCACATCCACTGAAGATAACACGACATATGATCATAAGGGATATTGGTTGTCGTCTATCATTACAAATGGTGGTAGGTTCATCACGACTCACTCGTGGACTCCAAACGCTTTATGTCTCGAGACGTCTGCAGGAAGTAGCGGCGTAGAAACAGGAAGCCGATGAGCAGAGGCAGTACAGGGATGAGAATCCAGGGGAGGACCGAGGCTGCAACGGCAATTACCCCCAGGATCTGAAGGAAAATCTGCTCAGAGATAAAAAGGACAATTTCAGAGAACTATTTCTTAAAGATGCAGTGGTTGTGAAAAACAGCAGCGAGTTGCTGCAAGTGATTCACCTGAATGAAATCCACAAAGACCCATGGCATGTTGGAATCCAGCTGGCCGATGTCTTTGGAAAACCGGTTCAAAATCCTCCCTGGGAAACAGAGCAACAGCATCACAGGAATGAAATAACAGACGTTCAATACCTTTGAAAGAGAAGCGGTTCTGACCAATGGGGTTGATGTCAAAGAAGCGTACAGGAGTTCGGAGGATGGCGTTGAACATTTGGTTGTGCAGCGCTTGTGCGGATCTCACAAGCACGTTAAACAGAATTAAATTGCGGAGGAAGCCAAAAACGACGGTGGCTGCGGTCAAACCTGCAACAGGAAGCTCGATGAAACCAAGAGGAAAAAACGTTTGAAAAACTCTTTGCCCTTGTTTTACCTCCATAAATGCCCAGGTAGAAGTCAAGATTCAGCTCTGTCACGTTTCGCCCATCGACAACAATTGTGCTGTTCTCATCGAGCTTTTCCTGCTCATCAGCCCTAGAGTTAATAAAACATAAATAAGAACCAAACAGTGTAAGACCTTTGTAATTAATATACACCATAGTCCTGAATTCAGTTCAATATATAATGATAACTCGCTCAAGCATCACTCGCAGTTCACCAGTAGAGGGCAGAAAACGACCATAGATCATCTGTCTACAACAGTGTTTGGAAGCCACAGCACACCATTGCAAGTCCTCACCAGTGAGCCAGCCACCAGTCCTGCATGATGTAAGCCACCTGGAAGATGATTCACATTGTGATGATGTCGAAGAACCAGTCAACAGCAATAAACCACGGGGCATGTTTACCTGAGCCATAACGTTGATGAGCATCACAGTCAAAAGAAAGACCACGCTGGCTCCGGCTCGCAGGTATTTCACATACAGACTCATACTGACGGTTCCTTCAGCTCGGCTCTCTTCCACCATTGTGTGCACGGGCTCCGCCTGCATGAGACATTATGACACATATATGATGCTTACTCAGTTTACAAGAGCTAATGAAATACAGCACAGCAGCTGGAAAAAGGAAGTCAGCAACAGAAGGTAAACATCTGAAAATCACAGCTACCAAAAAAATAATAATAATACAGGAGGCACAGCGTCCTGATTTTCAGAGGCCACCAGATGGCGCAGTCTGCTGCAAAATGTTTGGACTTGAACAACTCATTCAATGAGACCTCACGTTCATTTTAAATCAACAGCGCCATCTAATGGCCTCTAAAATAACATCCATGATGCCCCATGTACCCATCACAAGCTTCAAGTTGTGTTCTCAGTTTTGAACGAACCCACATAAGCCTGAATACGGAGCAGAGCCTACCTCCAACTGGTCTCCATCTTTGACCGAATGCACAGATGAGGCCTGAGACATCACAGAGTTCTGAGACATGGTCCGAATCCGACCAGTGAGGTCCGGAGTGGGCTGCTGCTGCTCTTCCTCCTCTTCCTTTTTCAGGAGGGAGGTGAAGTCCACACCCGACCTCTGAAGCTCTGTGTAAGTGCCCTTCGCCACCATGTGACCCTAAAACAAACACTTATGAGAGCACAACCACACCTTTGCAATACATAACCCAGTCTCTCGCTAGCAAGCCTGTCTGTATATGTGGGGCCTGAAATACAAACCTAAAATAATTCTGAAACATATTCAAGACAAAATACCATTTACCTCCTTCAGAACCACTATCTGGTCGGCAGCTTTCAGGTACTGCAGCTGGTGAGTGACGAGAATTCGAGGCTTGTTCTTCAGCAGACCACAGATGCACCTTAAACATTGAGAAGTGCAGTTAACACTAAAGAACTGAGCAGAAAGCAGAAGGGCACCAAGCAATTGTTCTGGTCAAAAGAGTTGTGCCTTCATTTTGTGAGGACCAATAAACACTGCTGAGATCTCAAACACAAAAGGTTCCACAAGTCAGGTTGTTCTAACGGCTGAGCAGGACAAACCATAATCTTGTGACACAGACATCCTGCGCAGCACTTCCACAGGACAAGGGCTTTGATCTTTATAAACAAATATTCCTCCAGCCCAAGACAAACAAAACCTTTGACAAGCAACAGGCAGCAACAATGTCAGATCCTGCTCAGCATCAAGTAAAAGGTTTGTTGAAATTAGAACTATTGTTTTCCATGTTAGACAGACGGGGCAGGAGATCTGTGTCGTGATCCCAGCCCAGGATCCATTTACACGAATTAGAGGTGCGCTACAATTAAGAATTGGTTGGTAGACGGCCTAGAAAAGATGCACAAGAGGTAAACACCACCAGCCACAGCAAGCTGTGCATCACAGGCTCCAAGCTGAGACCACTTAAAACTCACTGCTGAAACAGATGTCGGCCGACCTCAGCATCCACGGCACTCAGAGGATCATCCAAAAGGAAGATGTCTGCATCGTGGTACACAGCCCTGCAGAGAATGTCATGTCAAACAGACCATTAATTCCATGGAGCCATTTACTTAATAAACTTGTAAAACAGGCTTTAAGACAACTCCAACTCATTTACTTAAATGCTTAATATTGCACTGCATTTAATAACGAGTTAATCCCCCCCTCGGCCATTTACTTAGTTTATCTGAGTGCTTATCAAATAGTGGGACCAGGGGCAATTTATGCAGATGCTGCACTTTAGCCACAATTTGAAATCCCACACCACTTCAGAGAGACGATTGCGTCTTCATGCGAGGATGAACTAACCAAGGATCTACTGGAGCGCGCACTAAAAACAGAAAATCATAAATTCTGGACTATAGAGCGCACTGGAATATCAGCCCCACCCACTAGATTTAAGAAGGAAAATAGATCTTGTTCATCCATAACCCGCAGCGGGTGGAGCTGTCAGCGCCGGAGAAAGGTCAGCGGTGCAACAGGAGGCTTAAAAATGCATGAAGATCACTTCTAAACAGGTTTGGAAAATGGACTCCAGCATGGAGACTGACTCATAAAACAAACTGGGCAATGTTCTGAACTTCAATCTTCAACTCCTCACATCTTTAATTCACATCAAAATGAGCCGTTTTTCCCTGCGTGTCTGAAGTTCCGACACCATAGCTGGTCTCAGCTGCTGCTTCCTCCAGGAAATTGGCTCTGTGGGCAGAGCTGCAGACACTCGGGCGAAAAACAGTGCTTTTTCAGTGCTTTAAGGTCAATAAAACGCCGATGTCGGTTTGATGAGGATCAATATTTAGACAGGACGACGCTCTTTAGCCTGTTGAAATCCATATGCTGTATATACAGCTTATAGTCTGAAACATATGTGTGTATGGGGAGAATAGGGGTGTCATGAAAAATATTTGAGAAGCACGGGGTTATCTACCTCTACGGACAAGTTAAATACGACTCTACAAGGAGAGGTTTGCTCCAAGAGTTGCTTCAAGCTGTGACCGTCTTGCACTAATCCCAACCCCACTGTGCAACCAAGAAATGTAACCCAAATATCTTCAAATCAACTATTGTTGATGGCTTAAGCAAACACAGATGATTCTTAACTGTTCTCATGCTGTGGGAACCGTTTTGGTTCAAAGAGTTTTATCAGGATCCATTTCTGGTGACGTCACGGCAGCATGACACCGGCACTGAGACTCATCAAAACAGCAGTGTTGAAGAGCGCTGCATTGACGTGCAGAAGATCAGGAAGCAGAGCAGTGGTGCGAGCGGAAAGGTGGGATGGGCTTTTGAATGGCAAATGTAGTTTAAAGCCATGCCAGATGGTGAGTTATTTGCAGTCACCGTCCATGTGAACCGAGTTATCATCCGCACAAGCCAAGTCTCATGTGGAGAATTTACAAGGGGATGAAGCCAAAAACCTTTCATGCTCAAGCAGCACAGAGGCTCTCGCGTACGAACACTGCGACTGACTCTCAAGTATGGTGATTCTACCATTCCTGTCTCAGTGAAACTGAGAGGGTGCCAGCAGTGCTCACAGAACCAGCTCTGCAGAGATTGTCAACTACATTCATCTGACCTAATCTAGCAGAGCACCATTCATGCTCAAACATCAAGCAATAAAGTATTGTACTGCACTGAAGTATTATAACAGGGTGTTTGTCCTTCCCATCTCCACCTCAGATAAGAAAGTTTAAAAAAAAAACAACACATATTTGATACAGTGACCTTCCCAAGATTAAATGGAGAGAGCTGAACTTTCGAAATTTTAATAATCACGTGTGTAAAGCAGCACAACAAGCCTGCATGTGTGCGTTCTCATGTGTGTTCTTAGGCTGTACTTTAGGGCAAGCGTTTAAATATGATGCTGTTAGCATATTCATGAGCCTCTTAGGTCCTTCTAAAGAATGTTCTCATCTGTAATGGTGGCTTGTTTGAGTAAATAAATGTTTGCATGAGGGAAATATTATTGGCCACTCTGGTGTAGATAACAGCTTCCTTCAAGCTACATTCAGAACAGATCTTAAACAGAGTCATTCTCAGTCATATTGAACCACATATTGACTGACTCATGTGTGGGACAGAGCGCAAGGCTGGCCACAGGTCCGCATTCATTCCTACCATCACAACCATTGATCTTACTTAAGAAGGTAAATCACGATCACTTTTATATTGAACAGATCAAATAAACAAGATAGTGCCTATATGCATGAGCTGAACATCAGGGCATTACCTGGCCAGGTTGACACGGGCCTTCTGGCCTCCACTGAGAGTTGCACCTCGGTCCCCGATAAGAGTCTGGTCTCCGTCTGGCAGCAGCTCCATGTCCTTAACATAAGAGGAAGGAGCAAAATGGGTTTTCAGTTAAGCCAACAGCCACAGCGCATGACATGGAAGTGGAAGAAAAGTGAGCTGTAAGCTCTTCACAGAAATAGACATAAAAATGATTATCGTACAAGTAATTCTATCAAAACAGCGTTGAACAGAGTTGGAATATTGGACATGTCTGAACAGGCAGAGGAAGCCGTGCCAGGTCTGCACCTACAACACTCAAGGCTGCAACAACGGCCAGTCATGTTTTGCGATCTGTCAGCATCACCAAACTAATTACATAAATGTTCAACATTGCAAGCAAAACATTCTTACGCAACTGTTTCAGTCTGCTGGATTGATGTCTGGCCAGCTGTGGATCATTTTAGATGAATGATAATTTACTATTAATAATATCTACCTTAATGGATTTCTCTGGCATGAACAGCCTGCAGAAAAAAGGGAGCGCTGACCTCATATCATTGAGAGCAAACTGGCTGCAACCGGGTTATCCCTACACTGGAGAAGGACTCTTGGAGACCGCCAACATATTTTTATCGTATTCTGCATTCACTCCCTCTGCATATGTCCTCATATAATTCAAATTAAATAATAGAATGAGGCCACAGACTTGAAATTGTCAATTTGGAAGAACCACTTACTTGGACGCACCAGGTGGTGAGAATATCATGGCAGCAGAGAGGGCAACACTCAATAGGAACACATGGAAACTAGTCAACTAAAGAAAGAAAACACAAGATATGGATTGGACAGTCCGGCTAATCTTTTACTGGCGTCCCTGTGCAGTTATCGCCACACGGTGCAGTGACACTAGGCAACACGGTTCACTGCTGCTGGGGCAAAGTGTTGTACTTGAGCCAAACGCAATTGAGATGACACACTACTCCTACAAAGCCGGTTTATGGTTCCTTTGAAATGCCCATGGTGCGCCAAGTATTATGCAATGCTGCAGTGTTCTGGAGCAGGTGGCAGCCAACAAGTGCATGTCGTGGCGCACCACTTCCGCATCAGTGGAAATCTGGGATCACATGCACTAGTGATGGGCGATATGCCCAAAAAAAGTTATCACAATAAATGTACTTTTGGCAATAGCGATAATTATCATGATAAATACATTTTCATCCCATTTCATTTGTTGGAAACACAACAGTCTCTCTTGAAACTGTTTTATGATGAAACTTATGAGTCTCTCAAACATCATTATTTGTTTATGTTTAAATATAATAGTTAACTAAGTCGAGATGAAAAATTCCATGTTTCACGTCTCTGGTAGAACCCGCTGGTGTCTGACGGACTGCTCTGCCAGCTTTATTTTGGGGTCAAATTGAGCCGTCTGCCTCCTGTATCTCATGTCTCTTAATAGTTCTCTTTTGTCATATTCTATTCTCCAAATCATTATACAAATTGCCAGTGAAAAAAATGAAATGAAAAACCTTTTCACAATTCTCTCTCCTAAAATGGTTGTTTTCCATTGCCTTATTGAAGATTTCACTAATTCTTTGACCGTTTTAGAATGTGTTGATGGTCCCTAACTGATGCCAGGTTGCAGCATTAGTGCTGCCATTGAGAGTATGTCCGCAATCAGTGAACCCTAATGGGGATGCAGAAGCATGTCTTTGGGCTGTGGGAGGAAACCAGAGTGCCCAGAGAAAGCTTGCGCATGCACAAGGAGAACATGCGAACTCCATGCATATTGGTCCAGAGCTGGACTCAAACCCTGAACCTTCTTGCTATAATGCTTCTTGCTATAAATAATGATGTAAAAAATGCAGCGTGAGACCAAACGCCAGACTTAACTTACCCGTTTCAAAGCGCACGCCCGTATGACTCGCTCATACTTCTGGGGGTTGAACTCTTTGCCAAAAAGGATGTTGCTGCGGATAGTCCCAGGAAACACCCAGGGCTGCTGGGCAGCGTAAGTCAACCGCCCTTTGACCTTTAGCACCCCTTTCTCAGGTGGAAGTTCTCCAAGGATGGAACTCAGCAGGGATGACTGCACATAAATGAGGAGGGATTGACACCTGCAGCCAGAGTCATAAGGAAGATGACCTTATAGAGGAGTCAGACCCAGACCTTTCCAGCACCCACTGGTCCGATGACGGCCAGCAGCTGATTTGAGTTCAGATTGAAGGAAACGTTTTGCAGAGAGGGAGCATCTAGACTCTGTGAAACAAATGAATAATTCATGAAATGTATTCCTCTATAAACTTAAATTCAAATGTGTTTTTTGCTGACCTTGTCCCAATAACAGATGAGGTCTTGGACTGTCACAGAGGCCTCTTTCTTCTCATCCTGCACCAAGGGAGAGCTGGCCTGTGCAATCTCATCCAGCAGCAAGAACTCCTTCATGGAAACAAACAGCTTCCACTCAATATGACAGTTTGAAAAAAAAGTAAATGCATTCGTCTCCTACATTAAATGGAATGGTCAACTTTGAAACTTCCAGTTAAGCAGCAGTGAAAAGTGATAGTATCTTTCTAAGCAGAAAGGATGTGGCTTGAAGCAGTGCTGGGCAGATCTCCAAAACAGAGCTGCTACTTCTTTGGGCCGCAATTAAACCATGGGATCACAATTGTCACACAACACTAATATAATTTCATATACTAGGAAAAGATAATGGGGAAAGAAGTCGGAACAGTGCTTTTCACTGTGATTTGAGCATGCAATAACAGCATGTTTAAAAGACACATGGTTAGTGGCCATCACGTTCACAGCAGATCGACCTAGATATCCTTCAGCAGAGACAAGACATTGATTTATGTTCTTATGTGCAAGTCCTAAGCAACACATGAGATTTAAATGGTTTGGGTGAATGTTTACATGTCACGCTACATGATGAAGAGCATGGCTACTCAGCAGACAGCACACCTGGATCCTACGGATGCTGACGCGACTCTCGAACAGCTTCTCGATGGCATTCGGGAAGAATAGGGTGACGGTGAGTCGCACAGAACTGTAGAGGGAAACGGTGACAAACACGCGACTGGCAGAGATGGTGTGTCCCAGCAGCACGTATAAGGTGAATGTGATGAAGACGATGATTTTGCTCGCACAGAAGAAGGAGGCCATGTTCAGACCTCGGAGGTAGGAGCTCAGCATGATCTTGGATATCTCTTTCCTAAAGGAGCGGGCAGAAAGGAGGCTCATGAGCGAAAAATAGAGATGAACAAAATAATTGAATTGTCGACAGCGGCAGTCAAAATAAAGAGTGACTGCTTTGTACGCTTCTTTTTTTGAAGGAAATTCTTTTTCTACGACTTTTGTGTCTCTCTACAATAACACAATAATAAACAGGTCATTAATATTTTCTATTGAAGGCCGTCAGTCGTTTGTTGTTAAATGTTTTCCTAATTCAATGATCAGATTAAATATCACATGCACACCTTAACTTTGAAAGAATGGGAGAAGATTTTTAACAAGCAGTTACGAAAGCGACTTAATTTGATTTTGAACAGTTTATTGTGGACAGAATTGTTCGTTTCCATCCACTAGTTTCAGAAGCAGAAGAAGAGTCATGCCATGACATATGGCTACATTCAAAAACTGACATGTTAACTCACTGCAGACCTGCTGCAAACATCACTCCCCCTCGGATTTATCTTGACTTGTTATGACAAGTTCTCACAAACCTGATACAATTAGGAATTTAGATTATCCCGAGAGAGCCCTCCCTGTGTGTCAGATTACAGACTAAGCTTACCTTCTGACTTCCGACACCAAAGCAGCAAACGGTTTCTCCCAAGCATACATTTTGATAATCCTCATCCCAGACACAACTTCATTCATTGTACGGATTCTGCTGTCAGTGAGGATGGCAGTCTTGCTCCTGGAGGGGAAACATGTCAGTGTTTAACGCCATAAATGCACACTAAAATCCAAACATTAGTCCTTTGGTTATTGGTTTTCAAAGCAATTTTAGCAGCTGCTTTTCTCATCCAGTCCAATCACAAACAAGTCACTCCATTGGCCCATTGGTTTTTCAAACTATCGCACACAATTGTAAACAATGGCAGGAGGGAATGCAGCATTTGTGTATCGAGCATCAGCTAGTGTTTATCAGTGTGTTTGCTGGATGAGTCACAGGCTGAAAAACATCTAGTATCTCTGGTTCATCTGAGGGTATTTTAAAGACAGTACATGACAGAGACAAAATGAGTGTACGGTGAGAATCCAGTTTCATGTGGCCAGAGTCAATGACTTGCAATTGGTGGCAAGTTGAAACTGAAATAAATGTCACTTTTTGTCTGAAAACGATGGACATTTGTATTGGCATCATTGGGGTGGTAGCCTTGGCAAAAGTCACAACTTTTGACAATTTCTCATGCTGTTTGACAAAGACATAATACGATACGAGTTGTGACAGAATTTGGAATAGAACTGGGTTTGTGCCTTCAGAGGGATCTCTTTGTTTGTGACGAAATCTCACGTGATCAAACGCATCAAAACAAAGTGGAAACATCAAAACAAGTGGTAATAACACATCCATGGAGGTGGATATGGTCATAGTGGTCTTTTGGCTGAAAAATCTCATGACAAATATTACAATCACAGTAATTTCAGGACTATAAGTCGCTACACTACTTTTATCTCTGAACCCTGGACCTCGTCATATCAAACCGATGAAACCACAGTGTTTTATTGACCTTAAAGCAGTCAAAATGCGCCGTTTTCGCCCGCATGTCCACAGCTCCGCCAACAGGACCGTCAGAACTTCGGACACATGGGTAAAAACAGCGTACATTGAGTACTTAAATGTAAATAACAGATGTGAGGATTTGATGATTCCAGTTCAGAACATTGCCCAGTCTGTTTCATGAGTCAGTCTCCATGCTCAGACCCTGTTCCCAAAACTAGTTTAGAAGTGATCCTCATGCATTTTTAAGCCTGGTGCACCGCTGACTTTCTACGGTGCAGACAGCACCACTGCAGCTTACGTATGAACAAGATATATGTATCCTTAAATTTAGTGGGTGGGGCTAATGTTTCGGTGCAGTCTAAAGCCCGGAATTTACCGTAAATATGCCTGTTTCACACTTAAGTCGTCATCCAGCCGGATACGTAAAGACACGGACCAGGTGAGGATGAATGCACATTGGAGAGAGATTTACTTCTCAAGACTACATAAAAATGATAAATAATAATAATTATATTTTGGCTGCTTTCAATTTTTGTTGTTGATTTATTTACCTTCGGGGGAATGAGTGAGGCTATTTCCATTCATTTCATTTTCCATTTTGAGACACAACTTGGGAATTGAGTCATGTAATGCAAAGCAATAGCGCACAACATTTTGGTGTTTGAACAATTTTCAACAGTGAGGAGTAACAATTTATAATTTGCAGTGGAATAAAAACAAAATGGTGCGCCAAAACCTCTTGGAGAGCTTTCACACTCAACAAGAAAGAGAGAAACCAATTTACAAACCAAGTATTCTAGCCACATTCCATCTTACCTGAATTTTGAAAAAAGTCTTCCAAATAAGGTTTGTACGGGCATGAGAAACAAAAGGACCACCATCCCCGCCAGGCAAGACGGCCCGATTTCCTGCCAAAGTAGCCCTGTGACGGCTGCTGCCTGTAATGGACCCACCCACAGGTAGTGTAAGAATATAGTCACCTGCCGAGAGAAAAATGAAAAATTGGGGTGAGAGGCCGATAGGCCTAAAACTCGAGTCATCTGGGTGAGCTCCAGCTCAGAACCAGCACTGCTTCATGGTTTTGGTTCTGGAACCGGTGACTTTTGGGACTCGCAGAACCTCTGTGCCTTGGATCAAATCAGCCCGCGTTCATACAAGGCAAAGCAGAAGTAACGTGGGAGGGGCTACAAACACACCAGCAAAATGACATGTTGCTCCGATATTCTGAAAACATTTGCTGCTCTACTGGTACTACTTGTTTTCATCCGACAACCAAGCCAGCAACGTCTTTTGCTGATGAGGAGAAGTAGAAGACGATTACGTCAGAAGCATCTGGAGTGACTCTGGTCTGAGTTCAAGTACCTGTCTCACGCAAAAAAACCCCCATATACTTCGTTTAACATAATTTCCTCCTTTTCCTTCTCATTTCGTAAAACAGAATACAACACACCTACCGATGATGTTACGGATCACAAACTCGTACCAACGGTCCAGGCTTCCCCTTGACTGAACATGCTAGCTGCTAGAAAACTGCGTTCTCCAGGACATAATCTGAATAAAGAGCCAAATCCTCACAGAGAATATAAAGACAGAAGTATGCGCTCGTGCATAGCTCAGATAATCACTTAAACAGGTTTTCTCCACTCGTGAAGAGGTAAAACACAAGCTAATTCGCAAATACGCACTGAATGACTCCCATTAAAGAATCAGCGGGAAAGACAGAATCCTCATTTGTGATTAATACACAGAACAGAACTGAAATATTACTACATGACTCACGTGTAGTACGCAGGAGGAGGGTGTATGGATTCATGTGACTGCATTTCATTAAAATCATTTGAGCAGTTTTGTTGCATTTCAGTTGAAAGACAGCAAAGTAAGGATTGATCCCGACACTCTGAAAGTCGCTGCAGCTCAGTGTGAATAAAGTGTGTTCAGACTTCAGTTAGATTCTAATCGAGCAACTGAGGTCTAAAGTCAAGGACCTGAGGGGAAGTGAAAGATAAAATGGCTAAAGCATGGAGTCAGTTCCTGGGAATTGACCTACATCATCAAACTTGTTGACATCATTGGAGAGAAGGTTGACAATCTGGCCGGTGGTGGTCTTCACCATGGCTGAACTGCTGAGACATAGTGCCTGAGGGGAAGAAAGAGGAAGGTGTTAAACACAGAGGCTCATGCTGATAGTTTATCGTCGCAAATGTAACCATGAATAATTTGATTTACTGTCATAGGGTGCGTGAGAACTGGGTACTCTCTCCCAAGTTTACGTACTGAGGATGATTAAATGGTGTCCTCTGTCATCACTTTAGAGAAACAAAATGATCATTTTATCACTGACCATAACATGTTAAAGCCTCGAGTGATGGGTGGGAAGAATTGCCCTCTCTTTAAATGTGGCCAGTTGACATGGTCATCAAAAAAACTCAGTGTAATAAAAAAAGGTAACAGAGTAGAGACCTTTTTATATATCATGTGACACATTGCCACTCGTATCTTCATGCCGACTCTCTGCACGTGGTAAAAATAGAGATGATGGAGAACCGCCAGGCCGATGGTACAGAGAGACATCCCAGCCGCGTAGCCCAGGGTTTGGTAAAGTGCTGTCATGTTGTTTGGGTCGTAGCTTTCGAAGTAGCGGATGATTTGTCCCAAGATCACCGGCTGGACAACTTTAATCACCTCCTAAATTAAAGAAGTGGGACAAAGATCAGTGGACACAGTGGAGACATTTTTGGCGTGTCTACTTTACTTGCAATCGCGTGACATGTTTAATGCTGAAATGTTAACAGCCTTGCAATTGTGGTCGCATCGCTTTCATCGTGCTGCAGCTGATTTGCTTGACATTACTCTTTTAAATCTCACTTTTCAAGGAAACAACACGGGGCTTACAGAGGCAACGGGGGCATGTGAGGGGTCCGACCCTAGCAGGGCAAAGTAGACTACGGCAGGCCACAGCAACAAATGTACTGCTCCATCGCTAACACCATTCAGCCACAGGGTTGTGAGTGAGTGAGTACAACATTGTTAGCGTTAATCTGCCTTCACAACTGTGAAATCCTTTTGGACGAGTTTTAATGGAAATAATATTGGACAACAAGCTGAAGGGATTTGTTTGGAAGTGGAGGGGCTATAAACACTAAAAAAACACTAAATAAGACAGAGTAGTTGAGTGATCTCATGCTGAAATCATTAACGGATGCATCATGCAGGCTTGGGGCAGCGTTGTGAGAACAGCAAAGCAAAAAAAGCATGAAGGGGTGTGTATCTCTATCTATAGGACCATAGATTTTCAGGGCTAAATATGTAGCCGCTGCATGGTTGGTAGGTCCAAACTGGTATTCTACCTATTGAAAGCTGAATAAACAGTTCAGTAAGTAAAGCAGGGCACTCTGGTTTGGATCCATTTTGCATTTGTCACTGTAGGCATTTCTGGCAGCTCAAACAAGAAAGCTGACATCAAAGGCAAAAGTCTGGGCAGAGAGAAGAAAATGGAGAACCGTAAACAAAAAAATGATCAGCACAAAAGTAAAAAAGGAGATTTTCATTGAAAGTAAGTGTTACTTTAAAAAACATATAGATATTTTTTTTGTTTGAGTTCCTTTTTTTTATATTATTTACCCAAATCAGCTTTCAAACGGGACCCAAAACATCATAAGTATGGAACCATTTTACAAAGGACACATACCTTTTTTTCCACACCATAATTTAAATTCACATTTATTCTGTTTACCAGACTCCAATGAAGACATGTTGCTGTGTCTGTCAACCCACGGATGTCAAATGCCGAATCATCATGAAATTAGTCAGTTTAGTAGCAGCTTTAGTAGCAGCATGTACCAATGCTGGTACATGCTGAGAAGGCATGTACCTAACATGTACCAATTCTTCAAGGTTCTTAGGTGTAAATCCACACTGACCTCAACCAGGGTGAAGAAGCCCAGCACTGCATATCGTTTCCAGTGGCACTTGATGATGGCTTTAGACAGTTGTGGAGGTCGCATGTCTTTAGTGGCCTTCTGAAATTCATGGTCCCAGCATCTGTGATCAGAATGACCCATTTGTTTACTGAGCTAAATGTTCTGCAGACATTTAAAGGAGACAACTGAAACACAGAAGAAAATCAGAACGTAATTTTACCAAAGAATAAATAAATCAAAACGCACAGAGTACAATTAGCCACAAGATTTCTCGTACCCGAACCCAAAAAACCCAAACTAATCCCATCATTTGAAGTCATAAACAGTTCTGTGAATTGTAACCCACCAGGTCCCCAGTTCATGACATTAACTTCATTTATTTTATTTAAAACAAAGAGGTGCTTTCTTTTGTAATTTGCCAAATGTCCTCCAGCAGCAGAGCTTCATCATCAGAGTTAAGCCACTATCACGCTCGATCACATGTCCCACTTCTTCGTGTAGCTCCTGCTGCTCCAGAGCTGCACGCCACCTCTGAGCTGAAAGTTTGCCTTGCTCAACGATAAAAAACCAAAGCAGGGATTTGGGCTCATCGTTGCCATGAGTGCACATTGCTGCTCTTTCAAGGGCAAAAATATGAGTATATGATATAGTTAACAACGCCATTCAAAACATCTTTCATTCAATACTCACAGTTGTCAGTGTTAAAAACCAAATTAACTAAGACATCAAGGATGGAAGAAAACATCTAAGACACACATCATAAACAAATATGAGCATAGAGCAACAGCAAACATGAAACACAAAGCTTTCACACTTTTACAAATATAGAGGTAAATATAAATATCAATAATCATTTGTATACATTGTGTAAATATAACAGTACAAATAAACAAAGCATTGACAGTCAACAATGGACATCAATAAGTACTACCAGTTTTTACTATGGTACGACCTGACAGCACTGGGAAGAAAGAAGCAGTGGAAAGTACCATGAGAAAAATATGGGGAATCAACCTCAGAGCAGCAGCACGTTTCTTTAATGTCTCAAGAAGCTAAAGATGAAAAGTGGGGTACTCAAAAAAAGAGATTTCCTGGCTAGCATTTAATCGGGAGAGCAGCAAATTTGAATTACACGTCAAATTACTACTGACAAAGAGAAACACTAACAGACTAAAGCTGTGTGGAAATTGATTTGAACGAAAGAAGAGGCTCAACAAACAGGATATCAGCCTCTCAGTCGGGCGGAGGTAAAACATTAGCACCAGACCAAGCATCTTTCTTATCGTTTGACTCAAGAGGGAATAATAATTAACACTTTAAAACCCGCTCGCCAATGACAGGAGGAAATTAACTGTTGACTGTCACTGTGGAAACGGCCCTTTCTCATTGCATCATCGCAAACATAACCACTTCAAAATATATCACACCAGTGTGTTGCCATCATCAAAATGAAGCTCAAGATTCGGTGTTGAACATATTCTCTAATCTTTATAGGAAGAGTGTAAGCGCAATGAGTGGACAAGTGGAAACAGCTAAGCTTGGATCGTGTCGAGTCATGAGGAAGCTTGGAAGCATAAAAACAGAGCATTAAGCAGGACAGGTATTGCAGGTTATAGCACATGGAGCAAAATAGTTGACGGTGAAAATGGATTAACAACTTCACTGGGGGAGATCCCTACTGCGCTATAAAACTAAAGTGGTATTCGACAACTGGGTCCGTGGAATCTCTGGACAGCTATAAGTTGTTGGCAATAGATACAACAAGCCAGAGTGAAATAACAATCACTACATGTGGCACTTGGCACTACTAAAAACTATAAGGTAGTTTAATGAATACAATTATTTACTCACCAGTGGTAAAGTAACCATGCTACCACTGTCACCAAATTAGCTGTCTGTGCAGTAGAAAGTTCAGTGGTGCACCAGGCTTAAAAAGGCATGAGAATCACTTGTTCCAGCATGGAGACTGACTGATGAAACAAACTGGGCAAAGTTCTGATCCTGAAGCATCAACTCCTCACATCTTTTATTGCTATTAAAAATGCTCTGTTTTCGCCCGCGTGACACCACAGCTGGTCTCAGCTGCTGCTTCTCGTCTCCTCTCCTCCAGGAGATCGGCTCTGCCGGCAGAGCTGCGGACACGCGGGTGAAAAACAGCTCATTTTGAGCGCTTTAAGGTCAATAAATCACCTGCTTTTTCATTGGTTTGATGAGACAAGGCTCCATATTTTCGTAGCATGATGCTCTTTAGCCTGTAAAAATCCATATATTAGCTGCATCATTGCAGAAACCACAGGGTTCAGACCGCAAAAAGAAGCGGCTTACTGTCGGGAAATAACTTATTTGCATAATTATTTTTTATCCGTAATTAATTAATGGAAGTTAATGTGTTTCCTCCCTAAAATAAACCCATATTATTAGCTCTTGCAGTGGGACCACTTAAAACAGAAGACTGCAGACAAGCAAAGAACATCTTAACAGTCGCTGTCGATCCCTACCCTCATCCAAGCACACAATTATACTGTGATTTGTCTTCACAACTGTGACACATCACTATGAATAGTGCTCAAAAGTGACAGTTAAAAATGATATCCAAAATCGACCCAATCTCAATTTGAGAGTCCACTCAGTAGCTGTTTAAATTCATGCCACTCTCAGCTCTCTCATGACGTCATAATCTCCACAAGTCACAGACTGTCTTTGATAACATTTTGATAAATCATTTGAACCCCACAAATACCCGGATTTGGCTCGTGTTCTAAAGAAATCCAAGATTCCTGCGATGGGACATGTTTATAAGAAAGCACCTGGATCAGATTCCCTCATATAAACGCTGGCGAAAACTTGGAAAGGTTACAAACTGCCTTGTGATTGGCTCACCGCAGCCTCAGCAGAGAAAAGAGTCACTTCACTGACTGTTACGATCGCAGGGGTCGTTAAAAATGAAATGACAGCTAAATGTCATGGGTCACACAGCACCTGCTGCCAAATGTGAACTCACACGTGACGTTTTCTGGCTCTTATCTCACTTTGTAGTGATGAATCTATGTTGGATAATGAACATAAACACATATGCAGCAGTCTGCACTTTCAGAAATGGAATGTTCTGTGCCACTGCGTGATAAAAATATATAAAGTAAATAAAAAACACCTGGTTATACAGGTTTATTTGCAAGATTGCTCACACCCTGATAGAACTTGCAAAACACTAGTATAAACAATGTGCCTCGCTGATGGAGGTTATATGTGTTTATTTCTCGCTGAATTTCTTTTACCTTTGGGGGAAACAAGCAGAGTAAATTAAGAGCTGCCACTGACCTCTGCAAATCCTCTCCCAGCTTCTCTGACCTGTCCTCCGCAAGCACTTCGTACATGTCATCTTCCTCCAACCGGCGTTTGTATCCCGTACGAAACAAAGGGTTGAGCCACCTGTTGACAATAAAGACATCAAAGTACATCAACTTGTGTTCAATGCTTGTCAACCAACGTGGTGTTGGATGTGGAGATGTGGGTCTAACAGGAGGATGCTGCCTGGGGCCTTAGGTTTGTTTTACCAGTGGGTGGGACGGTTCCCAAAGCAGGACACTTTTCCAAACAGCAATGACAGAATAGAATCAAACAGGAAACACTCAAGGAAATGAGATAGGCTGTTATTGTGAAACAAAAAGGAAGAGAAACCAACTAAAAGTTGAGAGTCTGTCCATCCCTTCAACGTGGACACATCCGGTTGTTTCTCCTTGGCTTACTGATTTTGTTTTGTTCGATGCTAATCGAAATGAAAATAAGAAGCCCCGGGCTTGCGGGGGGAAGTCGACTAAAAATCACATTTGGTGCCCATTGTACATTTTCGCAATAGCACAGGGGGGCTGCGTTGACGTCAACACCAGGAACGACTAATGAAAAGGTTGTTTATTAGACACGTATTACTTGAAACCTACAGTGGATGTTACAACCTACACGTGTTGGCCACACTTGTGCCTTCATGCTCGCGTGAACGAGCGTTGAAGCTCCTACTCAACACAATTTCAGCTGAGCTTCACGGTTCAACAAGAAGATTTAAGAGTCCCGTTGGTCCGGTCACTCACCAGAAAAATATCTTGGAGAGAAAATTTGCGGTCGCTGCCGGGTTCGTCTTGACATCTTTGCCCACTGTCTTCATCGCACTCTGCCCTCCGGCAGGACCTTCCGGTCCACTCTCGCCTCCTGAAAAAGTGACTTTAAATGACGTCCCACCACGGTTATGCTTTGAAGGGAATCATCGCCTTCAGGTCTTACGTGACTCTGGTAACACATTGCACGCCACCGACGCGGCCAGTTCCGCCTACCTCCCACCTGATTGGTGGACACAACCGAGTAGCTATTGGCTGAGCCGCCTGCCCTTCAGCAATTGGCTGAGGAAGCCCTCGTGTTCTGACCCTGCGGTATGAGAAACATGTAAGACGTAGTTAACGTAGAGTGTGTCCAATCGCGGATAAAATACGACTCACAATAAAGGAAAAATATGGAGAATTACATGATCTGAAAAAATGACAGTTAGACAGGTAAGACAGTTTTTCATCAAGCGTCGATCAAAGATGTCTGACACACATCCCGAGGTGTCCAGTTCAACCTTACTCTAATAATTTGTTTTGACGAATGAAATGCCTCGGTGTTAACTGGAATTCCGTGCCTCACTAGTGGCCTAATCCAGAGTAAGATGCTTATTGTGGTGGTTGGAAAATATCATAACCAGCATTAACTCAGAACAAACTTTTAAGTTTTTTTTTTTTTTTTGTGCGTGTCAATATATGCAGTTGTTTATGTACAAGTCACTTTACAAATATTGCCATTAGAGAAACAGTATTAGGAAACACCTTTCCTGTGAGCCACAACTAGCTGGTCAGTCATGTTTGAGTTGTCTCACCATATGGATCACATTAATGTCATAAAACCAGTCATCATCAATTCAAGTTGTCAAATATTGGAAATGTATTGAAACAATGCACTGGAAACGAACAGGAAAATTAACTTTGATCCAATAATGCTGATCAAAAATAAGAATCGTACAAGTAAAGCAAAGAAAATCAGTGTGACTGCTCAGATGGGACACCTCACATGCACCTTCTCTTCAGGAGTCCTTGCCACTAAACTTTGTCATGTGAACTGGTTGTATCAAAATGCTTGCAGTGACATGAATCCGACTGCCACCGAGTCATTGGGTCACTGAAATGACGAATGTGTTTGACTAAAAACAATGGTGATAAGAGGAGCACATGAACAAAAGTGTGTGTTCTAACCTGATAAAAGTTAATGGTTGAGAAAGCAGTGTCTACATCCTCTTCGCTATCTTCCTCTTTTCAAAAAAAAAAAAAAAAAGTTGCACTGTCATGATGAGTGTCACATATTCATATTATGCCAGAGTGGCTCTTCCAACTTCTTTTTAGGTGTGTGTGCCCACGCTCACCCTGAGCAAACCTCCCCCCATCCCATCCAAACAACGGCGCATGATGGAGAGAGCAAGCTGACATGATGAACATGCACAAGTCTCTTACAGGCAGCTCTTGAATTTAAAATAGTGAAACTCTCCCGGATTAATAAAGTGAATCCATCAATCTATCTATCTATCTGAGCTCTGTGGGAACAACAGTGATGTTGAAGAGGTCTGGCACACATTACCTTCCTGTTAATGCTAAACTCAATGCATGAGGTGACTAAGTCAAAGGGGAAGAATCAGTGGGTATTAAATATGAGCAGCTCAGTTTGAGTACTCCTCGAAGGGGAGTGAATATTTTCCCAGACTATCGCTCGTGCATGACAAGGATCATTTTACTAGCCAGCACTGTTAGCAGAGGGATCAAGGGCCAAACCCCCAGCCTACTCATTACAATAACAACAACCTGTCACACTCATCTTTGGACTTTGAAAGGGGATTTTTACTTTCAACAAGTCTCTCCAGGCCCTTCTTTGTCAAAACCAGGTTTGAGGGATTAGCAATCCCTACTGGATTACTGAGCAACAGGCCGTCCAGGTTTCAGTCATTAGAGGATTTACACGGCCATGTAACCCCCAGACTGGTTTTAACCAGCGGTGCAACAGCGGGCTCAGGCCATGCTTCACTAAATATTTAGAGAATAAAAAGAAAGAAATATGTGATGGAATTGATCATTTTGGTCTTTGTTTTGACTGTGTTGGAAATATCATGGGTGACCTCTGACCCAGCCTGTGATGTACGCTCGTCTCATTGTGTAGACACTGAATAGAATAATGATGAACTTGTAGTTGGTAATGGTGTCAAGGCAAAAACAAGGAATAAAATCTTTATTTATGAGAAGATTTTGCCTAGCATACATGATGGTTGTTTACTTAGCGGATTGCATGTTTCCGCGAGGACACCACTTCACAACGTGCACTGAAAACCGACAGACAACAGTACAACAGTAAAGCTGACACAGTAGCATGATAGAGCCAGACCAGGTATAATATAAACATGCTGTAAAAGAAGGTGTAGACAGACAGGACTGAGGACATTTTATGAGATTGCTTTATGACTGATGATATAACTCATAACTGTTACAGCTTCAGATTACTGAAGTTATCAAATTCCATTTCACTTTTTGAAGAACATACATTTTGCTTCTTGCGTCTGCATTCAGTCTTCATATGAATGAGGTTATTATTATTTTTTTAATATTCTATCTATTCTGTCTATCGATCTATCTATCTATCTATCTATCTATCTATCTATCTATCTATCTATCTATCTATCTATCTATCTATCTATCTATCTATCTATCTATCTATCTATCTATCTATCTATCTATCTATCTATCTATCTATCTATTGACAGACAGACAGACAGATAGTTAGATAGATAGAGAGATACATAGCCAGACCAACAGATAGATAGATAGATAGATAGACAGACAGACAGACAGACAGACAGTTAGATAGATAGATAGATAGATAGATAGATACATACATAGGCAGACCAACAGATAGATAGATAGATAGATAGATAGACAGACAGACAGACAGACAGACAGACAGTTAGATAGATGGATAGATACATAGGCAGACCAACAGATAGATAGATAGACAGACAGACAGACAGACAGACAGATAGTTAGATAGATAGATAGATACATAGGCAGACCAATAGATAGATAGATAGATAGATGAAAGGATTTTTATTCATTTATTTATTTATTTATTTTTACCTGTAGAGCTGTTTGAATTTCACGCAATTTCATCACACAATATTCACATTTTAAACAGTTCAACTGAGTAGCCACTTGATGGCGCCTTTAGTTAAGTAAAAAACATTTTGAAACCACCTTGTTTCACATCCCTTGCATGACTCGGACGCAGCAGTCTCAGTAGAACACTGGATAAAAGAAGACCGGCGGGACTTTTTAATGCTGCAGTCACTCACTAACCACCCTGTTATCTCTCGCCATCATCTCCTGCTCCTTCCTTGTCAGATCCTTTCATTTAATTACTTCCTCCCACAGCAGATCCCCTTGCAGACCCTGCACACAGTGTGGAGTGATGGGTACCCCACACACACACACGCACACACATCAGTCAGTGGAGAGCATTTAAAGTTCTGCAGAACAGCAATAGCTGACCCGCCTCTTTTAGATCAATCTGTCCATCTCCATCGCAGGTCCTCTGCTCCCACACTCCTGTGCGGGTCTATTTCTTCTTGACAACATGGGGAACATGGCAACAGAGATTGTGGCCTTCGTCCTCACCATCTCAGGCTGGATCTTGGTGTCATCCACCCTTCCTACGGACTACTGGAAGGTGTCCTCAGTGGATGGGACAGTCATCACCACAGCCACATTCTGGTCCAACCTCTGGAAAACATGCGTGACTGACTCAACAGGAGTGTCAAACTGCAAGGACTTTCCCTCAATGTTGGCCCTGGATGGTGAGTTTTCTCAATGAGTGTGCTTGACTTGACAGTTACATTACAGTGACATAATGCACCAGTGCCTGAAGGAGACAGGTGCTGAAGAAGCCACAGACGCTGGTGGGAATGCTGACTTAAAGATGAAGAGGTCTCTCTTGTGAAGCCTACATTCAGGTGTGTCGTGGACTCATGATCGCAGCCGTGTGTCTGGGATTTTTCGGAGCCGTCCTGGCGTTAATAGGAATGAAGTGCACCAAAGTGGGCGGCTCACAGACCGCCAAAGCCCGTCTGGCCTCCCTCGCAGGTTTCCACTTCATTCTCAGCGGTAAGAATCTAGATCGGATAACCGTTCTGCTCAACTGGCCGTTGTATTCGGGTGAAAGCCCTGCACCTCCTCCACAGGCCTCTGCTGCATGACGGCTTGCTCCATCTATGCTCACAGGATCACAACCGACTTCTTTGACCCCTTTTTTGTCGCTCAGAAGTGCGTATTTACCCGTGAATTTCATGTGAACTGAACCGACTGGACGTGATACATCCCACTTGATATGCACAGGTTTGAGCTGGGAGCAGCTCTTTTCATTGGCTGGGCTGGATCTGTGCTGTGTATCTTGGGAGGGCTCACCTTCTGCTTCTCTCTCTCCGAGGGCTGCGGCGCCAGGCAAGTTTCTAACACAGTGGTTTTTAGCTCTTTCATCAAACTGGAGTAGGTTGGAAGGTTTTGGCCCATTTGTTTACACTAACTGTGACATAAAGATTCCGATTGTCTTCGACTCACTACCCAGAACATTCACTTATCTCCATCAACATCTTGTCTATTAATCACTGAACCTTCCGGGCAAGTTGTCTAATCAGATTTTTGATTATTACGCCAGTGGTGAAGGCTGAATGTTTCCTTTGTTAAGGACAAGTAATGAGACTCTTTGCCAATGGGAGAGTCACCTTGATTCAGGACAAGACCAATGTTGCACCAGGCCGGACCGGATGAACAGATCAGATTAAGGGCGGAAAGACGGAAAGTCTTCTTTATTATTCCACGTATTATACACACATGTCTCTTTGTTTCGCAGAAGTGAGTTTTCCTACAACGGGACCAGGTCATTCGTGACGACCCACAACAGCCACAGCAAGGCTGCCAACAGCCTCAGCAGAGAGGCTCCACAACCACCCAGGCAGTTTGGACGAAATGCCTATGTGTAAGGGCAAAGGACATTTGAAATCAAAAGGGAATTTAGTTGTTGGTATCCACTGTATTCAACGTGATTAAAAGAATTGTGCATTGTCCTTTGCTTTTTTATTAAAGTTTTTTTTTTGTAACACACCCGTGTTGTGCAGCGTAATTGTACCTTAAAGCTGGTGTGGCGTTGTCTGAATACAGCAGGAATATTGTGACTCACTTGCATTTATGCAAAACATTTCCGCGTCCGTATTACCTCTATTGTTGACTGAAAAAAAACACATGACGTGTGGGATAATATTTCTCAAGAAGAACGACCTTATCTGACCTCCATGGTTAGTTAGGTCACACCTCACCCCCAGCACAGGCCCCTGTCATCAGCCATCCATCTGCACCTAGGAATTTTCCCCAGTGGGATCCTGGGCTAAGTTTCACAGAACCTCTCTGGATACCTGAAGCACAAGGAAGGGGCACAGACTCATCAATACAGATGTTAGTACCAAAAAATATGCAGAGAAATAGGCAAATAAAACAATAATAACTAATAATAATCACAAATAACTATTATTATTATTTGTAATAGTAGTAGCAGTCGTAACAAATATTTTAGGGGCTCAACATTCTATATGATTTTTAAAATCTCATATAAATAAGATTCCATATCAGCACAGAATCCGAGAGAGATTGCTCTCTGCTCCAGTAATGTACAAGACTGCTATCCTCTTGATCTATTTGATGGTTAGGTTCAACTTGGATGTGTCAATACTGTAATAGAGTACATCATTGAGGTAACGCCACTTTTCATAAAACATCTAGAGGTAGTTATTAAAATGGTACAGACATTAAGTGGGGGTGGAACTCTGAAAAAAACCATTACTTAAAAAACAAATTATTAAGATTGATATTAAAATGACTGCTGAGAGGAACTTAGAAATCAGTTTCAAAGCATGCATTTCTGGATTCACTCACAGTGTTGTGTATACGTAAGGGGACAGTAAAGTCTGAGTAAAATAAATAAATCAGAGATTGTTATTGCAGATTTTGAGTGCCTCTTTGTTGCACATCAGCCAGTGTAACTTGAGCTGAATGCTTAGCTGTGCACTGCAGGAGTTGCCTCATGGGAACTGGAAGGACTGATGGCTCTCACCTGCATGTGCATCCCTGACTGCCATTCACACACACACACACACACACACACACACACACACACAATCTTCACACCGGAGCATCTACTTGGTGTCAGGCCGAGGACGGGCTGGTGACAGAGGACAGACTCACCTGACTGACTCGAGATGAAAGTCCGTGTCGTGCAGATCTGGGGGTTCTTGATGACAGTGCTGGGCTGGATCTTTATCGCGTGCACGATGGCCATGGAGGGCTGGAAAATCACCTCCATCGGTGGGATGGGGGGCTCCTCCATCATCAAAGTGGCCTGGTACTGGTCCAGTCTGTGGAGATCCTGCTTCACAGACTCCACAGCCGTCAGCAATTGCTATGACTTCCCTGTTCTCTGGTCTGTGGAGGGTAAGTAGCTTTAAATTCAGCCTGGTTGGTTCCTTTCACGTAGCCTGCTGCCTGTTATCCTTCAATGGGACATAAGGACACATCCAGATTGTTCGCGGACTACTGATGGGGGGTCTGTCCTTGGGCATGCTGGGCTTTGTTCTGAGCCTGCTGGGAATGGAGTGCACGTACTTGGGAGGCAAAGACGTCTCCAAGTACAAGAAGATCTACGTTGGAGGATGCTTCCACATCATCAGTGGTATGCCTTGGTTTCATTGTTTTAGGAAGTGACCATTAACTGTGTCCATTTAAAATGTATTTTAAGACTTCATACAACAATGTACGTTTAAGAGATAAAAGCATTAAGACATCAAGTGCAGACACTTAAACAGGGACGTTTATGGACCTTAAACTTTGATCTTTTTGAGCAAGATCCAAATATAGCAACAGTGCACAACAATCTTTCTGCTCTGTTTGTTGTCATGTAACAAAAACCTCATGTTGGTTTACGATAGATTAAATTCTATTCCCCCAGGTGTACTCGCCACGAGTGGTTATGCTGTTTACGCCCAGTACGTTTCGGTTGAATATTTCAACCCAGACTTCGATGGACTGAAGTAAGGCCTCACATTTTCAGTGTCCTGAGAAACAGTGTTGGAAAACTCACATTATTATTACCGTCACAGGTACGACCTCGGCACACCGATGTTCCTCGGCTGGGTTGGCTCTGCATTTCAAATGGCTGGTGGCTTCTTTTACCTGTGGTCAGTTTGTAAGCCTCTTTGTGGTGGGGAGCCAGTGTAAGTACATATGTATTTGTCATATGTTGGAAACTACTACTACTTTTCTGTAGGAGGTTTTCAGTCTTAGAACTAGTGATGGGCTGATGAGGCTTCATGAAACAGTGTTCTTATTTTCAGAGCCCACCAGATGGCGCTCTTGGTTTCAAAATGATGAGATATTAGAGCAGAGAGCGCCATCTAGTGGGGAGTGAAAATAAGGACACTGTTTCATGAAGCCTCATCAGCCCATCACTGGTTCTAAGACTGAAAACTTCCTAAAGAAAAGAGACCGTTTGAGCCAATCTGCACCAACCACACTGGACATCAAAGTTGCTAATAGTGATGCTCTGATGAGGCTTCATGAAACAGTGTCCTTATTTTCAGAGCCCAGTAGAGTGGTGGTCTCTGCTCTAAAATCTTTGGATTTGAACAACCATTTCAATGAAACCTCACGTCATTTAACCGAGAGCTGGCCTGGTGGGCTCTGAAAATGAGGACACTGTTTCATGATCATCAGCCCATCACAACTTAGAACATCTTGGAGCACAGTATCATAGGATAGGTTGAAGGAATGGGAGGTTGGAAGTGACTCATGAAAATATAACTGCATCATCTTTAGGAACAGATGGATGGATGAATTGACCTTCCCTTTTTATTGATGTGGGCTTGATGCTGTTTATTCTCCTGAGAAAGTCCCTCTTTCTACAGGGTGATCCACATCCAGCCTCAGCAGGACCCGGAGCTAAACAATAAGACCAAGTCCACCACTGAAATGTCCACTGTGTCAGAGATCACATCTAAAACCAAAGTGTCCTCAATATCGGAACTGTCGTCCGAGTCGGACCTCTCCAACATGTCCAGCATCACCTCCAGGTCTGGACGGACATACAAGTCTGGACGCACCGAGAGGTCGGAGCGATCATCCAAGACGAGACGGACCACCAGGTCAGGGACGGGGTCTGGCGTCTCATCAAGCTCCAGTGCCTCGACGGTCTCTGAGCTAAGCAGCAGGAGGAGTGGCAGCAACAGAACCATTTCCTCACTGTCTCGCAGCTCACGGAGCGAGGCCGCACCCTTCATGAAAAACTCTTACATTTGACCACTGTTTTCTTCAACCGATTCCGTGAGTGTGATAACGTTTGAATATATTTCACCTGTAAAGATGTAAATAAACCAATTGTGTCTCTTCTGATGTCGTGCGTCTTTAAGTTGTTGGATGAGCTAAACAGGCGCAGTTGACAGTAAACAGTTGAGCGTTCATACTGAACCATCATAGAAGCAGTGGCACCTGAGACCTAAACTCCACCATAGCATTTTCTTCATCTGCTCCAGGCTAAAACACCTAACAAGGTATGGTGAGACTAAAGACACGCATCGCATTATTTAGAGTGTTTGTTGTTGGTACTGCTTAACGCGATCCATTCTTAAGAGATGACGAGGAGTTTTGCTCAGATCGTGGGTCTACTCCTGAGTATCCTAGGCTTGGTGTTGGTGGGCTGCACTTTGGCTTTGGACCGCTGGAGGTAAGAACCATTGAGAAATATTAACTATCTAAGATTGAGGCAAGACATGGGAACCTAGTGTTGAAGTTGAAACCAAGCAAGGGTCAAAGAGCTGAGTAACAGAAAGCAACTGGTGATGCTGTCACAATTTCTTTTGTGAGTTTAACAACCTATTATTGGACGGGAGGGTGGCCCAGGTTGGCGGCCAGGGAGGCTCATCCGTAGTGGCCACGGCCTGGTTCTGGTCCGACCTGTGGAAGGACTGCCACGAAGACTCCACTGCTGTCGTCAATTGCGTGGACTTTGGCGTCCTTTGGAGAGTCAAAGGTTGGTTTGCAGAATTCATGTGAATGTTTTTGGATGGACGAGTCTGAAGGAAATGTTATGGACCGCAGCAGACGTTCAGGCAGTGCGTGGGCTCCTGATCAGCGGGCTCAGCCTCGGCGTGGTTGGAACAGCGCTGACATTTTTGGGAATGGAGTGCACCAACATCGGAGGAGAAACCGGAAGCAACAGGATTTTAACAGCAGCGTGTGTGGTCAATCTGCTCAGCTGTAAGTTGACATTACAAAATAATAATGAGACACCTATTTACTTAAATATTCCTCATTTATTTGTACAACAAAATATGTTTTTCATCTTTTATCACAAGCATTTTGGATTCTGCTCTGCCATCTAAGACAAAAAAAAGCAATCAAAAATAATAACTTATTTTCAAAACTTTCTATACTCTCTATTATGGTTATATTTTTATTTTGCGCAGTTATTGTTGCCATCTCAGCACTAGCAGCGATCAATGCTCAGTGGTTTGTGTTGTTTTCCATGTGTCATCACCCTGAGCCGCCTGCAGGTGTGTCAGCCGCAGCTGGTTATTGTTTATACATAAACAGAGAGGTTGCTGCTTTTTTACACAGTAAGGCAGATCCTTCACGAGTGAGGTAAGATTTTCCCTCTCGGAAAGAATGCAAACATTGAATGGTGAGTCAGAGGGTGGATGATTCTGCAGCTTTTCGTTGTGCCCTCAGCTATGAGATGGGACCACCCCTGTACGTGGGACTGGCGGGAAGCGCCCTCATCACTATCGCCGCTGTCGTAAACTGGGCGACCGTTTGCAACAAAGTCAATCTGAAAAGGTGAACAAAACACATGCAGTTACCATTTGTCTGAGCTTGATCACGACTCTTTATGTCTTTGGCAGACATTACATGGCGCCCACTGTCAGTCGGGCCAGCAGATCAGAGCGAATGCAGCGGGAGATCCATGGTGCTGTGATCGTCTAGCTAGCTTTTCACATTGTTATGTCAACAAATATTCATTTAATTATAAACTAGTTGATTCAACTGAGGGTTTGTCATGTTTATTCATAAATATCTCGAGGTGATATATACTGGGGACAGTGATAATATAGCCCAAGTAAACCTAAAGTAAATCGAATAACTGAACGTCTCAATAGAAAATACATTTATTCATGAGATTAGAAAGTCCATTAGCGTCAATGTGTTTCAGATTTGCTGTATTTTGTTCACATCAATTAGAAACAAAGTCAATCAATCCTAATTTAAAACAAAGTTTTAAGCAAAATGTGTTGTACCAAAGGTTAGTCCACTAAAAGTGGTTGATCTACTACTGAGGTGGGCAATTACATTACATTACATTACAAACTGTAACTGTTGCAAGGGACCATCATCAAAGGAAAGGTAGCGATAACTACAAAACATGACGGGAAAATATCCAAAATACACAGTAAATGAATCAAAAAAGATTAAATGTAAGTCAGGATATAAAAATATTTCATTTCATATGCATTTCATTTGAATATAAATCAACATAACTAAGGACCAGACGTTCCAGATAAAAAGGCAATTTCTTTCAAAATATATTTTCAATGTTCCTTCAATATATTTTGAGGAACAAGAAAATCACAGAAAATGGCCAAATAAAAGAAAATTTTAGTCTTAAAACAAAAACATGCCATATTTACTGCTGTGGTGGTGGTGGTGGTGACTAAAAAAGACAACAAAATAAAGGCTGAAAAATTACAAGATATAAGTTATAGTTTTAGTCTGATGTCAAAAGGGCCACAAAAATACAGGCATCGTGCCACATAGGCCCCCGGGTCGCACTTTGCCCAGGTTTGATCTACCACCTCATCATCATCTTTAATAATATTGACTATAGCTGGTAAACAAAATAAGGCATTATTCTCTCATGATGTTATTGATATGTTTGTGTGAAGGCCGTGGAGCCTGACAATAGTTGTCCCTCCAGTTTCCTCTGTCTGGGAACATGATAGCTGCTGACCAGGCAAAACCATGGAGGCGATAAGACAAGGAACAAGCCTCGCATCCATCCAGTCAGCATCACACCAGCCGTGACAGACTAGGAGAGCTGGCACCATTGGGATTTCAACAGTGTGATACTGTTTTGTTTTGAAAGAGAATCAAGATGAAGTACAGGACGGTGGTAATGTACATGGAGATCGGCTGCTTTGTGTCTTGCCTGTGTGGCTGGATCCTGGTTTGCTCCACTCTACCCACGGAATACTGGACCTTCTCCGAGGTGGGCAGCATCGTACTCACAACCTCCAATTACTACTCCAACCTGTGGAGGGACTGTATCTCAGACACCACAGGGGTGTCCGACTGCAAAGACTACCCCTCGATGCTGGCTCTTCCAGGTCTGTCATTTGACAATTTTTCAAAGGTTATCTGAAATCAGGCTAACACTTTACTTAAAGGTCTCATGTGTGTCATATAATGCACGATTAGTACATTCATAAGACATCATTCATTTGGCTTTATAGAATATATTATGAATATTCATAATCATCTATGGTTTATATATTATAATACTATATTATAATACATTACTTTGCAATAATTATATTATATTATATTATAACTTGTGGATTTCATTTAATCTAGTCATAAAGACTCAAGAGCCCTTAACCATAGCATAAACCTAACTACACAGTATATTATTTGAAATAAGATAACACTAGTGATGTGAAGATGAGGTTTCGTGAAACAGTGTCCTGATATTCAGAGGCCACTAGATGGCAGTGTTGGTTTAGAAAGGATGTGAGGTTTCATTGAATTACTTGATCAAGTCCAAACATTTTACAGCAGACGGCGCCATCTGGTGGCCTCTGAAAATCAGGACACTGTTTCCTGAAGCCTCATCAACCCTTCACTCGATAACACTATTCTTTCAAATCCTGCACCTCACAATACTTGATGAACTTTGTTGTAAGTCGCCATACATGATAATCAAGATTCATGACAGCTTCTATGACGCGTTATAAATGCACTAAGGAATGTAGTAATAATGCATTATAGATAGGACTTTTAAGTAGAGTGCAATTTAAATCACATCAGCGCTGCTTATTTAAGAAGAGCTTTCCCAGTAGGTGGTTTCTAAGGTCTTCTAAACATTGTTGACTTGGTCATATATTAAGTAGCATTTGACCCAGAAACCACCTGTGGGGAAAGGGAAAATAATTTCAGAGGCTGTTACACTGAGTTTCCATGAATATAAGATGTTCATTCTTGCCACAACACCAGTAGCTCTGTCTCATATATGAACTCAATGGGTTCATAAGAAGTTCACTTGTCTGTGCCAGGGTTTCTCCACGCTTGCAGGGCTCTGGCAGTCTGTGCGGTCATCACCGGCTTCTTTGGAGGTGTCCTCACTCTCATTGGGATGAAGTGCACCAAAATAGGCGGGTCAGAGGTCGCCAACGCTCGGGTGACATTCGCAGGCGGACTCACGTACCTATTCTCAGGTAAAGTAAATACATGAAAACACATCACACGTGTTGACACTGTCATTTCAACCGCAGGCTTCTGTGCGATGATCACCTACTCGTGGTGGGCCAACAGAGTCATCACAGAGTTCTTGGATCCAAACTTCAGGGCTCAGAAGTGTGTTTTTTACTGAAGTATTCTGAATTGTAAATGATTATGGTGAAACCACAGAGTTATGTTTGATGCTCACTGACCAGGTTTGAACTTGGAGCTGCTGTTTTTGTTGGTTGGGGCGGTTCGGTTCTTCTCCTCGCAGGTGGAGGTGTGATGACTTTCTTCTCAGGAAAAGAAGGCTTGCCGTCAAGGTGAGTACTTACACTGCTACTAGGTGAAAAATATTATGACCAGTCGTGGGCATAGCTCAGAACAGGACTCCCAATGAGTGTGGTTTCAGCTGCATTAGCGCAACTGTTTGGACGGCGAAGGGGCCTAAAGATACACAATAATAAAGTGGTCTGGAGTGAGACTGGTTATGAATGAACACTGACTGTTGCCTGTCAAATGTGACCCAGCTCCTCAGACATGCCACGGAGACCACGCACCTACGCCACAGCCAGGACCAGAAGAACATACATGCTGCCGCCGGCCTCCTCCAGAGTCACTCTAGTTCCTCCACTGTTCTACGAAGGCAGGAAAACAAGAACACCCAGAGCTCCGGCAACAACGTTTCGGTCTTACAACCGGGACGACTTTGTCTAGCTAAACATTAGTGATGGGTAGATGAGGTATCATGAAACAGTATTGCAGGAATGATGAAACAGTGTCCTGATATTCAGAATGATGTGCGCTTTCTTTAAATGCGTTTTCAAGTCCAAACATTTTACAGCAGACAGTGCCATCTTGTGGCCTCTGAAAATCAGGACACATCATCACCACTTCACTATTGTTTCATGAAACCTCATCTTCCCATCACCACTAAACATGAGACGTTGTGAGAAAATGGATTGGTTCAGACCTGGGCGTTTTGCAAACATTTGCGAGTTGGTTGTCTTTTTCTTTTGAATCCTACAGTACGCTCAGCCTCTAGTGGGCAAAACATTTGAAAACCCATGTATTAAAACAGGCAGATTATCAAATCTTATTATCTGGACAATGTTTTCCTTTTAATGGCGAGTGTTTTTCATCATGCCGAATGTTTTGCCTGTTATGTGGTGAATACTTTGGAGACTCAAAGCGGAACATTGCATTTGTCTTGCATTACTCACAAAAACCATGCACCAGAGTGGAACATTAATCAGGGTTAGCTGCCCAAAAATTGTTTTTTTTTTTTTTATAATAATTAAGCTCACTTAGTTTGAGCACACAAAGTCCATAATAATGATTATTGGCCACTCTGTGTTTATTTATATATTCATTTGGGATGTGGATTTCAGGAGTCAACTCTGGCTTCTGTTGGCATTTCTTCCTAAAGGTGTTTGGGATGTGCCAAGATCCCACAGGATTTGTATTTACTATGTCTCGGTTGCTATGGGAATGTCAAAGTCAGGACTGCGAGAGGGAAGTCCCAGCCGACTTGGCCTCAAGTTTTACTGGTTGAACTTTACATGAACATGTTCTTTGGCCATTCTTACTTCACTTGTATATTGCAGTACACATTTTATTGCTTGTATGCATATTTACAAATATGTATTATCTTAAGACACAAATATAAACAATTTACAATAAAAACAAAACTATAAAACTGGAGTGCAGAATCTGTTCTCTTTTTAAAAAAATGATATGGCAAGTACACAATTGGCACAAGGCTTATAGAAAGAATCCAAATCAAAGAACCTCTGCAGGAGAATCCAGCAACCTCAACATCCCTTTAAAAGTATTGCTCATGTTTGAGGTACAGCATTCAAGTGTGAAGAAGGTAGTGAGTGAAGAGTCAGGTGTCGGTGGGTCAGTTATCAGCGCTGTCATCAGAGTCCGTGATGTCACTCAGTGAGCACAGGCTGCTCTTCAGGGTGCTTCCAGTTCCGGCTCCAGTTAAACCTGATGAGACCAAGGTGGAATTTCAAATCAACAAACAGTACAATAAACCGCAGAGTCACACTGAACATGGTGATCTCACCGGATTTAGGGGCTTTTCCAGTGGAGGTGCCCCAGACGCTGGTGCTGGACGAGTCTAGACTCTTCCTCAGTGACCCTGAGCTCCGAGCGGTTTTGAACTTGTCATGTTTCTCTTCCAAAGATGACACAACCCACTCGCTGCTCTCCTCCAGCTCATCATTCTGTCGGCGTGAATTGAAGCACAACTGTTCCACTTTTGCTTTGCAAAACACGAAGTGGTAAATGAAATGTGCAGCGTTTCTCACCGAGAGCTCCTGCACCTCATCCCTCCTCTGCGGCAGGATGCTGACGCCCCCTGCTGGTCGCTTTATTGACCTGTCTGGGGACTGCCTCTCCAACTTCGCAGTGAGATCAGCGACCTTGTTCTCTGGCATCACATGAAAATAACAAACACAGTTGGAGATAAAACGTATGACACTTAAACACTTCAGTGTTTAAAGCTAAACAGGGTTCAATCTGTGTGTACGGGAGGTCTGGAAGTTGTCGCTGCGACTCACTGTCATCGCTCCCCATTTTGTCCCCTCAAGCCTTAACGCATGCCTAAGCACAAGCTATTCATACGCTGAGATGCCCAGGCCAACACATCGTCCACGAGGCCCCATTTATGCTCAGAGAGGCACAATGAGCAAGGTGAACGGATGGTTGTTTTTCCCTTCCACATGTTCTTAAATTAATGGTGCAGATCCTCACAACAGATCACTAAACCGAAATATTGCAGTGATAAAAGCAGCAAAGAAAGAAGTGCTCCGTAGTGATTTGCTGTCAAGGTTTCATGAAACAGTGTCCTGGCCACCAGATGGCGCTGTCTGCTGTAAAATGTTTGCACTTGAACAACTAATTTATTGAAACCTCACATCATTTCTAAACCAAGAGCGCCATCTAGTGGCCTCTGAAAATTAGAACACTGTTTCATTGCTTCACTAGTGTGAAGTATTTTTGCAGCAACTAACCTTTGCCAGGCTTTCTCTGGTCCAGACTTGCATTCGGGTCTCTGTAACTTCTGAGCTGGTTGGGGTCGATCTCCTGCAGCTCACTGACATCTGACCAGTCCTCGTCGTCCTCCATTTCTTCATCCTCGCTCTCCATGTGAGTGACCGCTGTTTTGGTGACAGCGCTTTGCGGTGGGTTGGTGGACGACGAAAACCTTGATGGTGGCGGTCTCGAGTGGACCAGGCCGCTCTGGCCGTTTCGGATTTGCAGCACTTGACCAAGTCTGCTTTGAGGTCCGCTGCTCCTCTGGAGTTTTGGCTGCTCCTCCTCTGACTCAGAAGATTCCTCCTCAGACTCCTCATCAGAGCTGAAAGGTGGGGTTCTTCAAGAAGGAAGGAAACACAAAAAGTTTTACGTGATGGTTTTTGTTTTTATTACCAGTATTCTGAACTACAGTTCATAGGTTTTCGGTATCAAAGATGAATGACAATACTTGAGTCCCAGAGTTAGCATGCAATTCCCTGAGAAAATGTCCGTCCACGTGGAACGTCAAAACATCACTCTAAAAACAGAGTTTCATTTTGCTTACTTGGCTGTGTGGACTTTCATTGCAGTGCTCCGATTGTTAGGCGTCGAGGTCTTGGGTTGTGCTGTTGTTCTAGATCTTGGCACTGGCTGTGGGGTCTTGGAGTGCCTGGCTGGAGACGTTGATGTGACTTGGCTTGCTCTGGATGGGAGGCTGCTGGACCGAGGCCTGATCTGCAAAACTGTCAGCAGATAAGGTGGTTTAGATCGATCAGACTGATTCAACGTCTCGACATTCCTGGTGGTTTTTGTGATGATCTCAAGCAGAAAGAGGCTTAATGGATGACTCACCTTGAGCTGAGCGTCTGGGTTTACTCGCAGAGAGGTCTTGGCCCAACTTTTGCTCCATTGCGCTGACCAAACCCTCTCTCTGGTCCCAGTACTCAGGCATTGCTTTCGCGACGCTTTCCCTCTTTGACTCCAATTTGTCCAGGATGAATTTGAGCTCCTTGCTCTTCACACCTCTCTGATCCTGAGTGCAGTGACAATACAGCTGCGTTTAGGTCAAGTTAACACAGGCATAGCATTTTTTACTGTGTAGAAAGTGGACGTGTCACTTTAGTGGCTGCTCATTACATTTCTTGCTAGTGTTTACTGAATGCAAAAAAAACAAAACATGAAGGTTCCGCATATCTGTCTTCTGCAGTTTTCTGGGTCATAATTGCGTTGGTTTCCACACTTGTCATGTCCAGGTGAAGATTAGAGACAAACGTTCTGAGTATAGCACATTTGGCCATTGAGGTTTTGCTGCTGCTTTTCTACAAAATCACAATAAACAATCGAGGGGAAAAAATCATCTTGTTTCTTAATTCAACGCGGGCACCAACATTCACATTGGACATCGTTGCGTGGAGCTGGATGTTATTTTATTTTATTGTTGTTGCCATATATTAAAACAGAACAAAACAAAAAAAAACTGTGAATAGTGAATAAACACTTTGTAGTGTAGTTTCTAGGTTGTACTATTAATGCTTCAAAACCTGGCTACTAATAATTCAATAAATAAATAAACACATTTTAAAAAACGCTTAGATCTGCATTACAGAAATATTTATGATCTACGAATTTGTAAATAAATAGCTGGATTTTAAAATGACAATCGGAACAGGATTGAAAATCCTTCCAACATTTGGCAAAACTGCATGGACACAAACTAAAAGTTTAGTCACTTCTGTCACTGCTTGAGCAGATGCAGAACACGCTCTGGTTATATAATATCATACATGCCATGACGTTTCTCAGTCGCTTTGCATTCTCAAACCTCCATGTTTGCTAATGTGGAATCGATTAGAACCGAGCCCAGGATTATGGTCTCATCTTGCATCTCATTTCATTGATGTCTCAGCATTGCTACATCCTTGCAGATGAACTCACATGTTCCACTCCCACAGTTTCCAGCTTCTTTAACAGCGCCTGTTCAAGCTCTCGACGCAGTTCCTTCTTGTTCACCACCCGGCGTCTCTTCTCTGGAACTGGCTCTGGCTTTTTTCCCACTGGTCTTCTCTCTGACACGCTGCTGGAATCTAGAGGAGAATAAAAAGAGCTTAACAAACCAAACCGCATTTTTTTTGTGTTGGAAAATTGCAAAGAGAAAAAACAAATCATGCATTTGACAAAGCTAATAACAGAGCTGCAAGCCACAGATTCAGATGGATTTGGTTCACACCAGCAGAGGAGAGTAGTGATGGACAAAAATGAGCTCAACCTTTAAAAAAAATCTGGCCAAAATGTTGACTAGATGACAGCCCAGGAGCACAGCAGACTGATGGACCCATGCAGACAGCAGGCGGCCAACTGATTTTGTTTTCATCTCTTGTTTACCTTTATCTTCCTCTGAAAGCTCCTGTATAGGATCCAACTTAAGAGCAGAGCTGGGCTCCTCTTATAATTAGACCGCACACATGGTTGTTTTGGGAAACAGAAAGAAGAGGGGACAAGAATTGTGTGGCAGCAGCTGGTTAGCCTTCAACTCCTTGGCGAAACGCTGACGTGCAACAGAAGCTCATGCGTTTGTCTTGATGATGGCATTGTCACTTACCAACAACTACTCTCTTTGGCTTTGGTTCTGGGGCAGGTGTGCTGACCAAGACTGGCAGCCGGGAACGACAGAGAAAACATGAGCTTATCCACGTCACTCGCATTTGTAAAGAGACACTTCATTTTTTTATCATTTTAAATGGATCATACCTGGAACTTGAACCACTTTAGTGGGTTGACTTGAAGAAAGCTTCTTGATCTGCCAGTTAAAAAAAGCAAACACTCACTGTACACATCATTGTGAGTCGGCGTTTCAAATACAGGATATCCTGAACAAGGCTGCCCCCCCAGCTCCACTTCCTCCCTAACAATAATCACACTGCAGCGCAGATGACTGTCAAACAAACCTGCTCCCTCTGATCCCTGATAATCTGATCTTTCTCCTGCAGTTTTCTGGCCGTCTCCTCTTTAAGTCGCCGCATGCTGTCCTCCTGCTCGGCCGCGGACGAGTGCATCCTGCTCAGCTCGTTCAGCAACTGCAAAATGAAGAAAGCACCAAATTAAAAATGGGATTTTGTGAAGAAAAAACAATACAGTTGTACACAAAGATACCTAGATACGTAAATAGATGATTGATAGACAGATACCTGATTTTTTTCCGACTCATGCCGAGCCTTCAAATCCTGCAGTTTAGATTTCCATTTTTTGTCCTGGAAAAAGAAATCTCTTAGTATATGTCAAACTCTATCTAAAGTTCAAAAACAACCCTCTGAGCTGACCTGCTTCTTCAGCTTGTTCTCATCCATGAGTGTCTGATTCTGGTTAACATCCTGAGGACATACAACATGACAATGAATTGAGAGCGATGAACAACAGTGACTAGAACTGGGAATTAGCCATCTGGTCACACATTCAGTTCACAAAGCGGTGGTGACTAGTGCTGGGTAGATGAGGCATCATGAAACAGTGTTGGTGAAACAGTGTCCTCATTTTCAGAGGCCACTAGATGGCACTCCTGGTTTGGGAATGATGTGAGGTTTCATTGAATTTGTTGTAGACAACAGCACACAACGCCATCTGGTGGCCTCTGAAAACCAGGACACTGTTTCATGAAACCTCATCAACCCTTCAATACTGTGCCATCAAACCTCATCTACCCATCATTAGGATGACGGTGTTTGAAAGCCTCTTTTTAGTAGTGATGCGCTGAAAAGGCTTCATGAAACAGAGTCCTTATCTTCAGAGGCCACCAGATGGCGTTTTTGGTTTAAAAATGATGTGAGGTTTCATTTGAATTGTTCAAATCCAAAAGGTTTTAGAGCAGAGAGCGCCATCAAGTGGGTTCAGAAAACAGTTTCATGAAGCCTCATCATCACATCACTACTTTTTTGAACGTTTCTTATGACGATAGGAATCAGCCGTTGCTTCAGTAGATTTCAAAAAGCACACTTGCATCTTTTTAGTTCAGCAACCTTCTCAGCTGTGTTTCGGTAGGTTGGTAAATCTCTTAAAAGGCCAAAAGCTATTCCGTTTATTAGATTATGTAGCCTCTGGCGATCAGATGTTGCCATGCACCAGAACTGCATGGTAACCAGAGGTGTTAGTGAGCATGGTATGGACCTGTCCAGCAAGCATGGACACAATCCCTCTGTTGCTATTTGACTTTCCAAGGAGCACTGCTGTGCACAGCAAAGCAACAAACATAGTAGTTGACATTGTGTTCTGCATACATACATTCATGGACTGAATGTTTCGGCTGTAGAGAAACTCCATCTCTCTGCGGATGCCGTCCCTGCTGTCCTCGATCTTCCTGTCTGTGCGGGCCATCTCCTCTGCTTTGAAGCGGTCTAACTCCTTCAACAGATCTTTCTGCAAAGACTGTTGCTCTTTCTCCTGCAGACGATAAAACAACCGTTTATACCCCAAGGTTATCCAAATGAAACAATGGCTAGAGGGCGAGTGAAACAAGTCCTGATCTTACCTGTGCCACTTTGTCCTGTAGAGCCTGCTGCTGCTGAGTTATCTGCTCCTTCAGTTTCTGGATCTCCTGTTTGAGGCTTTCAATTCGAAAGAGACTCTCGCTGTCAGACTGAAGCTCTGTCATAAGACGGAGAGTAGAACACAGACGCAACTTCGGTTGCCCATCAGACAAATCAAGGAGGAAGCATCAATGTAGCGTGACGCATAGATCAGGACTGGCAGCTCATTTCCTTTGAAATCCACCATGTTTAATACTGGTTTATAATCGTAAATTTCATATGGAAAAAAAGAAGTAACCATTATCAACTTGAATTTCTTAATTGTAATTACAGACCTTTTTGTCTGAAACTGTTTGGACTGTGATACCAATCACATTAAAACTAGGGGTGGGGTGGAAAAGGTATCTCAATATTTGACACCAGAATAATAGTTGTATCTGTTCAGTACACATGATGATGATGATGATGATGATACACCCGTCAGCTCTCTTGCAGCTAAAGCCATCATCGCAATAATAACTGTCAGTGTTGGTGAACAGATGTGTAGATGAACACAATGTTGACAGACTTACGTTTATCATACTCCTCAGGGTGCCGCCGCTGCATGTGACCCTGGAGGAAGGAGGAGTTAAGGAAGGTTTTTCCACAATGTAGGCACTGAAAGAGACAGGAATTCATTTGAAATCTAATAATTCATAATCATTTTTACATAGCACACAATGTGTATTTTTATTGTTTGCTGTGTGAACGGCAATATATGATGATGGTTTTGGACACAGCAAGACAGGTCTGAGTGCCTAATAAATGTAGGACCATACTAATATAATAACAACTAACAGATCCACTAAACTGTCAAGACACTGTGAGTGATTTTGGAATTGTCCCCTGCGGCTCACATCAGACAAATCCAGCTCCCTGCTCAGACACAAATGTGCAAACACACATTGTACATGCTTCATGTCACAACGCTGCTGTTCATCAAAGTGAGCTTCCATTCATGCTGTCGCACAGCACATACATTTACACTAGCGACAACTGAAAGCGCAGTTAGGTCTGAGTGGATTTTTTTCCAATAACAGGAAGTCAGATGAAGGTCAGAGGTCGGTGCTGGACGCACGCGGGACCTCAATTATTAACTGACTTGTCACTAGCAGACACCTAGCAACCAGACGCTGTCATGACACACAATACTCCTGTTGCCTTGGTAACCTCATGGCCAGGTCAGAGGCAGCCATGCTCTTGAAGTAAAGAGGGGTACGATTTTACTATAAATAGCCTTTACAACAAAAGAGAGCACAAGAGTGGGGGTGTGCGCCTCATCCGCCGTGATAATCACTATTCTGTAAGTGGATTAAAAAAAACTAATTGAGGCAAAATGACACCATATGCTCCGCAGCTTGAGCTCTTTCCCTCCTGATTGAAGAAAGGGCTTATTGTTGTGTTAGTAAAACCACACAGGTACAGAGCGGGGTGGACCTTAACAGGCTGAATTCAGATGAGATCACACACAATGCTGGGGCTGTGAAAAGATGGGGACAATAGCAGAGCAGGGGACCTCAAAAGTGTGAGGGGGGTGGGGTGACGGCGCTCGCTCGATGCTTGCCTTATATATGCGGAATAGTTTCTGATCTGGAAATCGCCAGTACCTTTTGGCTGCTCAGGCGGGACGAGGAGGCGAGAAGCGACTGCTGGGTGCGAATGATCTTTTTCCGTTGTTTGAGCTCGTTGGTTAGCTCCTTTATCCGCTCCTCCTGCTTCTTGTGCCGATCCAGCAGCTGACCGTGCTCCTTACTCGCAGCTGCCTGCAGCTGTTCCCGCTCCTTGTCACCCGCCGCCAGCCGCTCCTCGATGGCCCGCAGGTTCAAGGTGAGAAACTCCTGGCAGTGGAGAAGCCACTCCACGGTGAGCTGCGCCAGCTGAAGCAGCTTGACCAGCGACGGATCCACTGGGCTGCGGCACCGCTGACAACGCTCCCCGTCCAGGCAGCAGAAGGTCACTGCACTGATGTGCTCCTGAAGGGCGTCCACATCCAGCTCATTCACCACCAGGTTGATGTCCACAGCGCTGATCCGCCTCCAGTCCACACTCTCCCTTCGTGGCCGGAATCGGAAGGGAAGAATGGCGGGCGCACTGCTGGACGGAGTCATGGCTTGTGCTGAATGCTGGCTCAGTGGAGAATTGAGAAGAGAGGGGATCCCTGCTGATGAATGGGTCCCCTGGGTGTCACTGGTGAACGGGTAGTACACGCCGTCCTGGAATGGCTGATAGGAAAACAGCTCTTAATCTCACCTTCGTTCCGCAAACCATTAGGAATCAATGTTTTCTTGGATTGGCGACAGCTCATCCTCTACCTAGGCAGCTGCGGTTGTCCTGGTGGACCACGATCCTTACCATCTTCCACCGATCCCCACAAACATAGATCCCTCTGCCTTAACGTTCCGCCTCCTTGCAGTCAGGCTGGGCGTCCGTCACGTTGCTATGGAAACAGCGAGCAGCGTCCCGGGGGGGGGGCAGGAGTGTTATCAAAACAGTGGCGACAATCAGCACATGTTTCCCCACAGAATCAGCAGAAGAGTCCCGCGAGAGACGCCGACGTTCGGCCGCTTCTACTGTAAACGCCGCTCCATTACGAGCAAACAGGCCGTCACTACTACCGCTAACTAATCCCCCGAAGAGATAAAAACAGCACTCCAGATGCCTTTTGCGTGATACTTCGCAATGACGCGGGTCTGAACGTGCCCGAGACACGTGAAGTCGTGCCTCCGAGGGCATCTGAACCCAAAAACTATTCACCGGAAGTTCCTAACGGTCCACGATGCTAGCACCAAGTTGTTTTGAAGAGGAGAATTTTGGATCGTGTAACCAACATTTATCACCCGAATTACATCATTTGCAGGCAAAACATACACACAACACCACACTCGAGCGTTTACAACAGGCAAATGTACCTTTAGCCGCGGTTTTGATGCCTTTACCCAAAAGTTTTTTTTTGGCGCAGCGGGTTCCCCGGACCAGTGGCGAACCTCCACATTCCTAAATCCCTGCTCCCATCGAGGCGCCTCCACAAAGCTAGCGTCGATTGAAACGTCGCATTTCCGAATCCTTCAAAATTAAGCCACGAAAAAAAAAACTAATTTAATTCCAAGACCATTGAAACTAAACATGGGGGCGAAAATGCCAAAAAATACCACAAAGTTACTATAGCAAAAACAAATAAACAAGCAAAAATTATTAACTATTCATTAACTAATTTACACTCGTTTAAAATCCCTTTATCTGTGTATTTATGAGTAATGTGGTGAAAGAGTTCATCAACGTACCTTCAAAGTTGTGACTTACAGTCAATATTGAGATTTTAAAAATATCTTTTATTTTGAAGGCCAGAATCTAGTTCTTGGTGTTCATGTGTGATTGACGCAGGTTACACAGGAGCGGGGGGAAGGGACGTCGTCCGCGGGGATTTAGAAGAAGGGGCTGAGAAAACGGGGATCGAGAACCGTCTTTTCTCGCGCAAGCTTAACAGTGACTTGCAGGCATTGAATCTCATCTAAACTTAACTAAATGAAACACGGTATAAAATCATTCAACTTGGTGGTTTTGGAAAACTTACCTTCAGTTAACAGCTGTTGTTTACATGGCTCCCTCTTGTGGCAACGGCAGTAACTTTACTTGCAAACGGAAGAAAAAATGGAATCACGACATTCATCACATTCATTTTATATATATTTATATAAAATATATATATATATGTAGTATTATTATAACTTGCTATAACTGACAGACTTTTGACACTTGACACAGTTCTCCGTCTGGTCATGATAGATACGCTGGTAAGTAATACCAGATCCAACCAGTAGGCGGCAGTAGATTTCCAGGTTTGAGACGGCATTAAATTAAGGATAGCAAATCTGGAATTGTTGAACGGTTTTGTGATGAAAGAACCTACGGTCAGGAAGGGTTCGCTTGCGTTGTAACAAATTTGACCAAAATCATTTAGTAAACATTTCGTTTAATTTCTGTTCTGACTCGAGAGCGAATAATTCTCAGCATATTTGTCATTCTATGATGAAGTTTAAGGTCTTCTGAATGTCAATGGAAAGATTTTAGAATACAAAAATATGATACAAAGCTAATTGACCCAGGTTTTTCGTTTTATTCTTTCTTTGAAAAAAAAAAAAGTAATTAACTATTTGTTTTCGAAAAGACACACATTTCAAGTTAAGATAAGTTTAACTGTTAAACGAATGTAGCAACTCAGCCCTCAACAGTGCGTTGACCCCATGATTTCTTGTCTTACCTTCCGATTGCAAATTTAACTAATGTCTGGACCTACAATCCTCGAACACATCAAGGGAGTGAAGACACAGGTCTGCAATTATAGGTCAAAAATGAAAATGCAGTGAACTTAACGCAAGAGTGGCGTTTTTTCATGGATGTTTTTAAACCCAACATTGCTGTCCTACATGATGTTTGATCAATGTGCTGTATCAAATAATGAGCCAGCAGATGGCAGTGACACTACAGCGTGGCCTTAAGTCACACATGAGTGAAAAAAGAAGAATCCACGCTCAAAACTGAACGGCTAAAAACGTTGGCAAATTCACGCTTTGTCACCGTAGTCACATACATGAAGCATTATTACAGTGAATCAATTATATGTTATATGTCTTTTGTAAAACCAAAATTTCAAGTCTCTTGCATTGAATGTGTTTCACACACTCACACAACAAACGTGATATTTCTCACTGACATACAATGGCGCCACTAATATATGGATTTGTACAGGCTTATGTATGAGCAAGATCTATTTTACGTCTTAAATTTAGTGGCTGGGGCTAATATCCTCTATATATACACTCTATAGTTCAGAATTTACGGTTGAAAATCAGGAAACTGTTTCATGAAACCCTTCAATACTGTGTCATGTAACTACCCATCACTACTGTCTATACCATATTGTTCAGCGATAACACCTGACTTCTTTGGCAATGAAGTAGTGATGGGCGGGTGAGGCTTCATGAAACAGTGTCCCTATTTTCACAGCCCAATGGCTGGCACTCTTGGTTTAAAAATGATGCAAGGTGTCATTAAAATGCTCATTTAAATCCAGAGATATTAGAGCAGAGAGTACCATCTGGTGAGTTCTGAAAATGAGCACGTGTTTCATGAAGCCTCAACAACCCATCACAACGATGAAGTTTTTTCCATCAATTTTGTAGACTCCCAGTTCAATCACGAGCGTCATCTTGCACCACCTGGAGCCAGGAATCCCAGAATTCAACATCATCTCAGCGCTTCCCTTCAGAGACATTACGAGGAAGCCATGCCAGAATCTGACTCAGACTTCCGACTTCCCCATCCTCCCGCCAGCTGCAGCGCTGGCCAACGGGCCGCGCTCGTGGTTTCTGTGACCTCTGCTTTAAACCGAGAAACAGCTTATGTAAGAGGTGGCAGTAGAAAGTTTAGAAAATTCATCTTTCTGGAACAAAACAGGCTCGAGAGAGGGGCAGCTCCATGGCCAGGCTGGTGATCAAGTTTGCGCTCGTGAGGAATTTGATTTGCATCAAAGGGCAGAGGTCGGACGCTTCTATCAGAACTGACAGACATTGCCCCTGTCATCCGGGTCCCGATGCGGATGCTGCTGCTGTGGTGCCAGTTTCCCAGCCACTCCCGAGGCAGCTTTGTTCATGTCTTGATGAATAAGGATTTTAATTTCAACAGACAGTCCTGCCTGCAGGATACCGACGTGGGGACGATCCGACTGAGAGTCCTTCTGGGGAAGACATGCAGAAGCATCCCAATGAATCCAGGATGCTTCGCACGACATATATTTGGGCCTCTGTTCTTGGTGCTCCTGCAGTCACTGTTTTTTGGCCTCTGTTGTGATGCGTACACTGAAATAAAAACCCACACTTTTTGATACCCGAGTCAGAGAAGTTGCAGTGTCACATTAGTCATACAGTAAACCTGGAGCAGAGGTGTGTGGAGGAAGAAGAGTGGAACCTCCCGAGATGAGTAAGCGCGGCCCTACACTCAATTTACTGCTTGATTTATGAGTTCATTTCCTGCCGAACTTCTCTGAGCGGCTGAGGAGGTATATCTTTCCTACTATAGGAAGCTGTGGCACCACTTCCCAATTCCCCACGAGACCCTCTCTTTCCTTAGTGGGACTATAAATAATGGCTGTGGATGCAACTTCACGTGGAACAAGGAAGAGAAGATGCAAGCATCTTTATTCATGAAGACGACACAGACTCGGGGACAGATCCAGACGACTCCAGTCGAGGTGTCGAGCGTAATTCTTTTAGATATTCTACAGAATTTAACGACCACCAGCACGTGTTATTCACAAATGCATCAAACCGGGGAGCTTTCATCTTCATTTCAGTGTAAGGCGACGCAGCTTCAGAGGAGGGGATCAAAGTGAAAGGTCAGCGCCGCAGAAAGTTTCTCCAAACTGCTGCGTCGTGGAGGGTGGGTTCTGACAGGCCGCTGCGCGCTAATGTTCACAGATTTCATCCAGACAAATGGAAAGTGTCAGCTTGGCGCAGCGTCTTGAAGCCGGGCAGGGATGTAGCCTGCAAGAGCCCGCTGGTTTGCAGCACAGACACTTTGTTGTCTATTTTCAACGGAGCAGCCGCAGAGGTCACCAGTGGTGAATCAGCCTTGTGGGAAGCAAAGATGAAAGAGTGCGAAGACGATGACGGGAGAAGGAGAGAAACATCCCACCGTTTCCTTTCATTGTCCCCTATGAGTGCTGCTCGGGTCGGGTGAGATATAAATATAGCAGACAAATGATGAGGTTTGCACTGTTTTGTTCCCACCTCATCCTCCCACCGAGAGGTGTCCCGGCCTCTAGAGGGCAGCGTGGATATTAGATACTTATACACTCTTAAGCGCTCATATCTTTAAAGGTGCAGTCTGTTTAATGTGTAATTTACGTGGTAAAGGTTCCATACTGTGCTCCTCTGTGTTTGAATTCATAATAATAAAGGGATGAGCATCTCAGCGTAGCAGTACGACAATCAACTTCTTTTCTTGCGTGGTCCTACAGCAGATCCTCTGACGCAAGCTGGTTACCCTTCATTAGAGTATCAACTGTAAACAGCTTTTTTTGCGGGGTAGGAGGAGGAGCATATCACAGCTACATAGCGTTGGAGGTGGGTGTAGATTACTATCATTTACCATAAATTCTGGACTATAGAGTGCACACACTAAATCAATGAAGGAAAATAGAACTTGTTCATCCATAAGCCGCAGTGGTCTATAAGCCGTGGGTGCAGTGGTGCTGTCTGCACTGTAGAAAGATCAGTGGTGCATCAGGCTTAAAAATGCACGAGGATAACTTCTAAACTACTTTTGAAAACGGGCTCCAGCATGGAGACTGACTCATGAAACAAAGTGGGCAACGTTCTACACTGGAATCATCAACTCCTCACATCTTTTATTTACTTTAAAGAGCACAAAATGCCCTGTTTTCAAGTAGTTCCGACACCACAGCCGGTCTCAGCTGATGCTTCTCATCTCTGGTCCTCCAGGAGATCAGCTTTGTGAGCAGAGACGCGGACATGCAGGTGAAAATAGCACATTTTGAGCACTTTACGGTCAAAGATTTCATTGGTTTGATGTGACGAGACTCAATATTTTGGTCTGTACCCTGTAAAAATCCATATATTAGCCCAGAAACTATGGTATCACGTCTGGCAAATCAGAAGTAAAGTCAACAAACCAAATCTTTTAAACACATTATACTTCATCTTCACTCATACCTATTTTAGTTTTAGGCTGATGGGACTCCATGAAACAGTGTCCACATTTTCAGAGGGTGCTAGATGGTGCTCTTTCAAAATGAGAGGTTTCATTGAATTTGTTGATCATGTCCACACTTTAACAGCAGACAGTGCCATCTGGTGGCCTCTGATTATCAGGGCACTGTTTCATGAAACTTCATCAACCCTTCACGACTCATTTGTCTGCAGAAAACATTCAACTGTCCAAACAAAACAGTAGTGATGCCGAGAAAGCAATGCGCAAAAGCCAAGCAGTTTTTCATGGTTGAACCTTGCTGTATCTTTAACAGTATATGATGTTTATACATTATTTGCCTTACATTCTTTAATTCTGTTTTTGTGTGCAACCCATTTGAAGATGTTTCGGACACAGAATATCTCAGAGAAGCTGAAACAAAAGTTCCTCTAATTGGTCTGGTGACTTGGCACTAAAGGGGAGATCTAACAAGCGCTCGCTGGCACAAAGTCAAAAAGGCAGTGGGGTAGAAATTATGACTCCTTTAAATGCTAATGTCATAACAAGGTGCTACTTTAACTGCCTGGGGCTGCGCCTGAGTGAGTGTGAGACAGAAATTACATCTCCCCCGGTCGGTTTACTGGGAACACTGCCGTCTCTCCGGCACTGCTTCTCATCGCCACTCACACATTCTTGTCGACATGCCGAGCAGGCAAGAAAGTTCACAGGAATATTTGCAATTAAAATGATAAGCAGCGTCTTATTGAAACGTATGGCAACCTTGAGCTTATTACATGTGTGAAAACAAAGACTTTATGTATGTAAGTATGGCATGACTACGGCAGTAAACAAATAATACTAAAGTAAACATTGCCAGTGTTTAGTTGGCAAATCTGATGGAAACCCTGTTGTCACACCTCATTTTTATATTTTATTATAATTTTTTTTACTTCATTAATTCCATTTTTTTTCAAATTTTTGTGCACACATATGGAAAGTGTTCCTTAAACAAAAGATTTGAGACAGAAACCGCAAGCCTACCAAATCATTGGAATCAATGAAGGTGGATAGTCTTGATGAGGTTTCATGAAACAGTGTCTTTATTTTCTGTCTGCTGTAAAATGTATGCACTCATTCAATAAAACCCCACATCATTTCTGAAACACGAGCACCATCTAGTGGCCTCAGAAAATTAGGACAGTGTTTAATCGACCCTGCAACACTGTTTCATGATACCTCATCTACCCATCACTACCTCACACTTCCTTTTGAAACCAAGAAACATCAGGTCATAATGGAAAGTCACTATATACCAGAGCTAGGCAAAGTGTGGCCCGGGGGCCAAATCCGGCTCTTTGACTGTATTTATGTGGCCCTCTAGTAGTCAGAGTAAAGCTACAAAACTGACATTTTTGTCTTATGCATTGTTTTTTGTTCATCATGATGACTGAAACATAACATTCTCATTTGATTATTTTTCTCAATTGTTTGTCTTTTCCGCTATTTTAGTATACTATAGAGTATTTCTTGTCCCTTAAGATACATCAGTTTGAAAGTACATTTTGAAATGTATAAGACAGATCGAGACTCTGTAAATGGAATGTGGTTTATATGAAATAAAACACAACAAACCAACATTTTCTGCGCATTTTAAAAGTGTAATTTCATCATCATATATGACGTCATCATGTGATTTTTATTTTCGATTTTCTCTTGCCCTCCTCTCATTGGGTTTGACGGCGCCTCTCAACGGTTACAATACATCACTGGGAAATTTAATTGCCCACCTCTGCCACATACAGTCGTTGATGAAGTGACATCTGGTGGAAATTGAAGGACCTATATTTGTCCTCTCTGGCGTGAGAGTTCGTCATCATTGATGAATCATGATATAGAAATTTACCCCAAACAGCCACATACTGCAGTGGCGTGACAAAGTCAATTGGAAAAGATTTAGTGAAAGACAGCGTCGACTGGCACAGAAAATGTTTGAAGTTATTCTAGACTTAGACTTAGACTTAGACTTTCTTTATTGTCATTGCACAAAACATATTACTACATGATGGCAACGAAATTTCGGTCTGAGGCCTCCAGTTTCCAAAAACAAACGAAATGTCCAAAAATAAATAGATAGATAAATAATAATAAAATAATAACAGATAAGTGCCAAGTCCAGAGGATGTACAATTGAACAAATAAACAGTATTGCCGCTATTGTCCCATGTTCAGCAACCTGACAGCACCAGGAACAAAACTGTTCCTGAATCTGGTGGTTCTGCATCGGATGCTACGGAACCGTCTGCCAGATGGCAGGAGGGAGAACAGTGCATAGTTTGGATGAGTAGAGTCCGCGATGATCCTTTGTGCCCTGGATAAACAGCGAATATCTGCTATATCCTTGATGGCAGGGAGCGGGGTCCCGGTGATTTTCTCCGCTGTCCTCACCACCCTCTGCAGAGACTTCCAGTCTGATGCATTGCAGCTCCCAGACCAGACGGAGATGCAGCTGGTCAGCAGGCTCTCGATTGTCCCTCTGTAGAAGGTGGTCAGGATGGGGGGGGGCAGGGAAGCTCTTCTCATCCGCCTCAGGAAGTGCAGACGCTGCTGTGCCTTCTTTGCCAGGGAGGAGGTGTGGAGTGACCAGCTAAGATCGTCTGTGATGTGCACACCCAGGTATTTGGTTGTACTCACCACTTCCACAGCCCTGTCGTTGATGTAAAGAGGGGCATGGCTGTGTCTTGATCTCCCGAAGTCCACGACAATCTCCTTCGTCTTGTCGAGATTCAGGGCCAGATTGTTTGTCTCACACCAGTCCACCAGATGTTGCACCTCCTCCCTGTAGGCCAGTTCATCATTGTCCTGGATGAGACCCACAACCATTGTGTCGTCCGCGTACTTCAGGATGTGGTTGCTGCTATACTTGGGGCGACAGTCGTGGGTCAGCAGAGTGAACAGCAGTGGGCTGAGGACACATCCCTGAGGGGAGCCGATGTTCTGGGAGATAACACTTGACGTGTTACTTCCTACTCGGACAGACTGGGTTCTGTTGGTGAGAAAGTCCAGCAGCCAGTTGCACATGGAGGTCTCCACTCCTAGTTGCTCCAATTTATGTACCAGGTCCTGTGGGATGATGGTATTAAAAGCTGAGCTGAAGTCCAGGAACAGCATCCGAACCAGAGTGTTCTTCTTCTCTAGGTGCTCCAGGCTCAGGTGGAGAGCAGTGGAGATGGCGTCCTCAGTGGAGCGGTTCGGCTGGTACGCAAACTGGAACGGGTCGAATGATGCGGGGAGTATGGAGACGATGTGGTCCTTCACCACCCTCTCGAAGCACTTCATGATGGTGGATGTTAGTGCAACGGGGCGAAAGTCGTTCAGACACGTGGTGGTCGGTTTCTTGGGCACAGGAATAATTATGGCCGACTTGAAACATGGAGGGACGACCGCCTGGGTCAGAGAGGTGTTGAAGATGTCCGTGAGCACTTGGGACAGCTGGTCAGCACATTCCTTAATCAGTCGTCCAGGAATGTTGTCAGGGCCTGCAGCTTTACTTGCGTTCACCTTCCTCAGAGTTCTCTGCACCGTAGCGGTGTCCAGTCTGAGCGTCTGTTCGTCAGAGTGGGGGGCAGCTTTCCTCGCAGGGTTGGTATTGAGAGCTTCAAACCTTCCAAAGAAGCTATTCAGCTCATTGAGGAAGCTGATGTCGTCACGGCAGGGAGGGGGAGAGGCTTTATAGCCTGTGACCGTCTGGATGCCCTGCCACAGTTGCCTGGTGTTGCTGGCATTCTGAAAGAAGCCTTGGACCTTCCGACTGTGGGCGCGCTTCGCTGCCCGGATTTCACGGTTCAGATTCGCCCTCGCTGATCTGAGTGCCGCTCCATCTCCAGATTTGAACGCAGCATTTCGCTCCCTCAGTCTATCACGCACCTCTTTCGTCATCCAAGGCTTCTGATTGGCCCGAGTGACGATGGTCTTGTTGACTGTGACCCTCTCCATGCACCAGTGGATGTAGCCAGTCACCACTGACGCATACTCCTCCACGTCTGTTTGCTGATTGCAGTCCGTAGCAGCATCTTTGAACATGCTCCAGTCAGTACGCTCGAAACAGTCCTGAAGGGCTGACATGGCTCCCTCTGGCCACACTCTCACTGTCCTCACTGCTGGTTTCTCTCTGGTGAGCAGGGGCTGGTATGCAGGCACCAGCAACACAGAGAGATGATCTGAGGAGCCGAGGTGAGGACGAGGGACAGCTCTGTACGCCTTCTTGATGTTGGTGTAGACCAGGTCCAGGGTGTTCTCCCCACGAGTAGCGAAGTCCACATGCTGGTGAAAAGCCGGAAGCACAGTCTTCATATTGGCCTGGTTAAAGTCACCTGCCACAATGAAGACACTCTCCGGGTGTGTGGACTGCACGTCGCTGATGGCTTGATGGAGGACACTCAGGGCCTGTTTGCAGTCAGCGCTTGGAGGGATGTACAGGGCCACCACTGTGACGCTGGTGAACTCACGTGGCAAGTAGAAGGGTCTGCATTTCACAATCAGAAACTCTATGTCCACACAGCAGTGACTGGAGACCAGAGTTGTGTTGATACACCAGTTGTTGTTGATGTAGATGCAGACACCCCCTCCCCGGGTTTTACCTGTGAGCACGTGGTTCCTGTCCGCCCTGAACGCTGTTAGCCCTTCCAGGCTAATAGCGGTGTCCGGGACAGAAGAGTTGAGCCACGTCTCCGTGAGGATCAGCACGCAACAGTTCCGTGTCTCCCTTCGGGTGTTCAAGTCCAGTTTCAAATAGTCCAGTTTGTTTTCTAGCGAGCGCACGTTAGAGAGCAGGACCGACGGGAGCGGCGAGCGGAACGGGTTAGCATTTAGCTTAGCCTTAATTCCGCCGCGGCAACCGCGCTTCTGCTTCCTCTCGCACCGCCTCCGATGTCCCCCGTGATGATGATCCCTGCTGCTGGGGAGGGGCTTCGCTGTGCTGTAGGTCTCTGAATCTGACTGGCGGGGCTTCGCTATGCTGTAGATCCTTGGATCCGACCGGTGGAACAGACCGAGGTCGTGTAGCGTCGTCCGTGTCTCCGCGCTAACGGGATAAAAGCCGTTGAAATCCCTCAGATTAATAATCGTTTGCCGGTCATATCCTAATAAACGCATTGCGCCGTTTCCACTGTTTGTTCGTTCGTTCGTTGATTGTTTCATTTTCATTGTATTATACATACATTTGGCTTTGTTACCGGGAGCCTCAGTAGCCGCTGCCTGACAAGGCGCCGCCATCAAAGGAGTGGTTGCTTGGGAATAACATATTCACTATAAGAAACTTGTGTATTTATCATCAATAATCAGAAATGATGGTTTTGAATTACCTTTTGTTGACCAATATAAGGCACAAAATAGCCACAACAAGAGGTTAAACTGTGTTTTTTCATTAATAATCAATGGCTGGTGTGCTGCTAACACCTTCACTTCACCTTCTTCTGCCGCTTATCCGGGGTCAGGTCGCGGCGGCAGCATTCGGAGCAGGGAAGCCCAAACTTCCCGATCCGCACAAACCTCCTCCAGCTCCTCCCGGGGGATCGCGAGGCGTTCCCAGGCCAGACCGGAGACATAATCTCTCCAGCGAGTCCTGGCTCTTCCCCGGGGTCTCCTTCCAGTAGGACATGCCCGGAACACCTCCCCAGGGAGGCGTCCAGGGGGCATCCGGATCAGATGCCCGAGCCACCTCAACTGGTTCCTCTCGATGTGGAGGAGCAGCGGCTCCACCCCGAGCTCCTCCCGGATGACCGAACTCCTCACCCTATCTCTAAGGGTGCGCCCAGCCACCCTGCGGAGGAAACTCATCTCAGCCGCTTGTATCCGTGATCTAACTATGATAGAGAGGAATTCACAAGAGGTGTTGTGGGTCCAAATGAGGAGATACATGCCTTTTCAGTGATTGTCTGTTTGCTGTTTGTGACACAGAGTGTTCCATCTCAGCCAGTAATCCATCCTCACTGTAACAGGGGCAGAAGACATGGCAACCTTCGAGCACAGCTTTTAGAACTATTTCTGCCCCTTGAGAAATGCAAACTGTAAAACTACTGCTAAAAACGGCTGCTTTACCCCAAACAGATGTTCAGTAGAGTAATTTAACTGGGCCATACATGAATCTACATATGGTATATAGGGACCAAATATTGGAACCGAAGGGAAGAAAAATACTGGTAGATACCCGTAGATGTATTTGTGTTCATGCTGACCTGCCTTCACAATAATGATCCCATTTTAAAGATGATTTCTCACATGATCAAACGTATTAAAGCAAAGTGGAAACACAAAAGACATCATGGAGGTGGAGTTTTCTACATGTTTTCTACATGAAAATATCCTGAAAGAATCCACACAATGACTGAAGTCCAACATATGAAGCAATACTTTACTTATCTTCTTTGAAGTTTACTCAGGAAGAAAATAATATTTTATGACATTTAGACGTTTTATTGTATTTATTTTATTCACAATTTTATTAATGACATACTGTTTTTGCAATTTCCTCAACAAGGGTACTTTTTCTTCTTTTTTTCTTTACTAAATTTGATGTTCATGACTTGCACCTGCTTCTGCTGCTGGTCGGACTGTTGCATGACAAATATCTTTGCTCTGATCACATGGTTTCATGTTGTTTCACATGGTTTGTTTGCATGATAACTCAAATAAAATAATTCTGAAATTCAGTAATTCTGAAATCAGAAATAAATCAGTTCTATTCCTGGGATGGGCTCCAGAGCCAGTTGTTCTGGAAAAGGTGGGCCCTGAGATCAGAAAGGTCAAGAACCCCTGGTTTAGAGTGACGTTTCGATGACTATTGCGGGGTAGAATCTATTTAGTCTGAACAAGACACTAGTCAATGGTTTGTAATGATTAAATACTGGCTAATATACTGTGAATGCACATATGAAGAGGTATATTTATGCTACATTTATCTTTCTTTTTTGTTCAGTAACACGTTGGTAACAGTGACAGAGGAAGTTCACTTCATTTACTCTGCACACCAGTTTGGACTTCGAACCACTGTCATAGACGTTTTTGTTAATAGTTGATTCTTCAAATGTGTGAGTCAGAGATCATGATCAGATTACGATAAGGTCTGGAAGTGAAAGTTTGGATCAATATCTGTGCCCTCTTTCACTTTGAAACCGTGCCAAAATGCGACTTAGGAGAACAAAAAAATAAAAAGTAACAATAGCACTTTTTAAATGTGTCAGGATGTATTGCTGTGTGGCAATGTGTATTTTTAATGAAGAAAATTTTGAAAGCTAGGAAAGATTTTGGAAAACATTTGTGGAACCAATTACAGTCTTAATGTAACTTCTGACAGCTGGAACAAATGAGCCAGCGAGGTAGGAGAAGAGATATGGCCGACATCCAGGACGGAGCCGCTTGGTATTCCAATAGCAGTCCTTTTTGGTGTCAGAGTGGGACAAGAGAAGCACTTAACGTGACATTTAGGGATGCTCGGAGATTCTCTCTGGAGGCTGGCGGGGAGGGGGTGAGCAGCTGATGATGTTATCGCAGACATGTGCTCTAAATGCCAAGAGGGCTTCTTTGCCCGGGAGCATTGGCCACTAGGATAAGAGAGTATAACCCGACCTCTGGTCCAACACTTCTGCAGCTGGTTCTGGGTGCTCACGTTAAGCTTTGTCTGAAATGGGCTCATCCCTTTTCTATCAAAAATGATCTTTCAGGGCTTAAAGAACAATCTTCTTAGATCGTACATTACGACTGCTGTTATCCCTTGAAGAAATCCACACATGCAGGGTGCATTTTAAATAGTCGCTGCAGAGGACACAAGAGTGGGCGAGAGGCTTTCTGAAAACCACCAGAGGGTTGCTGTACGCATGACATGTGCATCAGAGGGATGTTTTGGGAAAAAGAAATCTGTTCTTCCGTCAAACGGAGTCCAACAAGCCTCTGATGTGACGACGCCCTGAACGAGTCTTAGTTTAGGCCCATTCATGCTCCCTTATGTACGAAATTGTACCTGTCTGTTAACCTCACTGATCACATGCTTCCACGCGTTCTTTACGTTGGTATTGCTGTTCACCAATATCTCCACCAGGGGGAGCAGCCCACAGTCAAAAGTTTATGATAACAACTGTGGAAGAAGCATTGATCATGATGCACGGACAGAAGGCTCCGTTCGGCTCTGGATCCTTATGTGGGGTTGAGCATAAATGGGCCTTTTAATAGTGTGAATATTTAATGTTTGCGTAAAGGTCACTGCTAATAGCTTATTGAAAGAATAAACACATCGCTCTATGTGAAATGAGTTTGATGTCCTCAGCTGGGACCTTCGATATCTTTCCGCAAGAATGTTTTACATATCAATTTTAGCCAAGAAATGAGCCCATGGCTGCTTTGCAATTCAAATAAGATCAGTTTATTCATTTGGCAAATACGTATTTCCTCACAGGTGCGGTGCAAGTTTTTGCACCAAGCTAAGGTCGGGCAGGTCCGACGTCTGCAAGTAAAGCGGCCCAGAGAAATAGCTGCGGCTGCTAAGCAGAGCTGAGGGAGCGCTGTGAAGCATTTATCACAGGGCTCTCCATACAGCCGCCAGCCTGGTCAACCTCCACTTGGTTGTGCCTCCATTTTTCTCAGCAAGTCAAGGTTTTCGCTGAGTCAGCGTGTCTCACATACCGACTAGTTTCAGGTGGTGTCTCAATGTTTCTTTCTCCTGCTCGTGAAGTTCAAATAATTACGTGTTTTCACATGCAAATCAATAAAAAAAAACCAAACATAGCGGAAACTCACATCATTATTTATCATTTAAATTGAGGTCCACATATGTTTAATCCAGGGCATGAGGCAAAGTGGACCAGAAAATAGCCTTAATCTCCTCAAACATTGCCATTCATTTTTTTCCGATTTTAGGTCCTTAGGGCCAGACAGGGCGGAGTCTTCGGCTCCCTATTACACCATGGTGAGCTTTTGCCGCTGATGAAAAATATTTTTGGTATGTGAAATTGTTACCGGTGCAGTTGAGACCACCAAATCTCTAGTAACTGATGGTTGCTACTTAAGAGCAACTCGAGTCTCCCATCGCTTTTTCTTCTTATCGTCTCAGATCTATTTGCGTTCTTTTAGTTTGCTTATTTATTTTTAATATAATATACACGTATTGTATGAGTTTTAAAAATACATTATAGAAATGACATTATGAATAAGTGTCTTGTTCATGCGCCATGTCCACACAAGCATATACTGCATCCTTGAGGCCCCACTGTTCCACCTTCTCTGTATTTCTTCCAGCAAGGAGAATCCAGTTTGACACTTTTTGCCATCGCAGGGCTCCGTGAATATTCGAAGCTTTGATGTTTTGGCAGTCTAATGCAGTTAAGCCATGACTGCCCTTCACAAGATTCTCCCTGTCGGCTGCCACTTCTGCAATAACGTTCGCTTTTGAAGAATCTCTTTTCTTCACTTCATGGGAAGTTGTCATCAGAAGATAATGAATTCTTTCGTTGAACACCTCTCAGAGCAGAAAAATGTGATCATTAAATGCATGCTTCCGAATTCCTTGACGCAGATTTATACGTGACATTAAATGTGCTGCTAAATTTGCGACGCGGGCCATAGACTTAATTTCTGGCCCGACGTAAAGAGGACGAGCCACGTGTGTCTGGACTGTCGGGTGGCTGAAGCAGGGAGGCTGTGAATTGGCTGTAAAATAGAAGTGATGAGTGCCAGAGCTGTTTTGGCACATGGCCGGATGCTCTGTGACTCAGCGCGAAGATGGAGAGAACCTGGCAGAGATACAAACCAGTGGAGCGTTCACTCCCATCACAGAGTGACAGCCTAACCTCGGCCACCAAGGTCACATCGATGATATCATGACAGATAACTAAGAACGGTCGATTAGGCTGACATGATGTTTGATGCCTTTTTATTTGGTTTCTCATGGGACAAATAAAGGACATCTACACTGTAAATATATCGCAATATTATGCTGGTTCTCAATGTGTTGGGTTTTCCAACTCTTCAGGACTAGACCATTGTGAGGAGACAGTAGTGATGTGCTAATGAGGCTTCATGAAACAGTGCACTATTTTGAGAACCCACTAGATGGCGCTCTAAAATATCTGGATTTGAACAACCATTTCAATGAAACCTTTCATCATTTTAAACCAAGCGTACCATCTGGTGGGCTCAGAAAATATGGACACTGTTTCATGAAGCCTCATCAGTTTAGTTTCATCATTTACAGGAGTAAGGTGCAATGGCCTTGGCAGTGAATGAGCCACTGGCTTGGTTTTGTGATTACTTTTCTTCTTCTTCCTTCAGCATTTGCCATGAGGGTTCAGGCTTGTTCCAGTCAGCATCCTCCTCCCTTAGACTTCTCCTTCATCGTGTCCTCATCTTCACCTGGACTCCTTAATGTTTCCACGTCTAAATGACTATCTGTACCTACATTAAAAGCAGAAGGCGTCTCAAAATATCAACTATGAGCCATGAAGACCATGTCACAAACCAGGTGTGCTGTACACATGCCAATGTAGTAGTGATGGGTACATGAGGTTTCATGAAACAGTGTCCTGCTTTTCATAAGCCACCAGATGGCGCCGTCTACTGTAAAATGTTTGGACTTGAACAACTAATTCACTGAACCCCCAAATAATTTCGAAACCAAGAGCACCGTCTGAGAATTAGGACACTGTTTCATCAATCCTGCAATATTGTTTCATGATACCTCATCTGTCATGCGCACGTTCGTCACACTTTTATTTTGGTGATACTCGGTTGTGTCTCATTTTCGTTTCCTTGTGTTTCCCCAGCTTCACTGGCAACTCAGCTGGCGTTCATCTTCGCATCAGCGCTCCCATGGATATCTACCCGTCAACGCCAGCTCGAGTTACCAGGTGGTTTCGTTTCGTCACGTTCCAATGGTAAATTCTCTCAAGACTCCACTCTCTCGTTTGCTTTCTGAATACTCTAAATTCCTGTGCGCGCTCGAGTTCCGTCTCAGCCGCTACCTTTGTTCCTCGTTCTTCCTCGCTCCATTTTCTGTTTACTCCCCTCTCCGCCGCTATATCTACCCGCGTGTGAGTGTTTCTATTAGGCTCATTTCTCGTAGAAGTGGTTATATCCTCGTGTGAGTGTGTGTTTTGGCCATCACCGAGCGCTTTTTGTTTAGTAAGTCTCGTGAGCTTATCTCCAAGCGCGTTTGTGTTCTCCTCTTTAAACAGGCTTGATTCTAATTTGCCACTCTTTTGTTTCAGATTTTTCCCCAGTCCCTACGTGTAGTTCCCGGTCCGCTTTTTGGGTCCCGGCGCCTTTTGTTCTTCTCTTCAGTTCGTCTGTGTAATATATCTTGTTCGTCTGTTATTAAATTGTTAATTTAATCTCGTCCTCCGAGTCTTCTGTCGGTCAGGAAAAACACTGCATTTGGATCTACCTACATAGCCATGTCATCATCGACCCATCAACACCATGTACTGCAACAGTTGAAGCTGCTTTAACTCATAGAAAGGCAAAATGTCTGATAGTGATGCGCTGATGAGGTTTCATGAAACCGAGTCCTCATTTTCAGAGACCATTAGATGGCGCTCTCTGCTCTAAAATCTTTGGATTTTAACTACAATTTCAATGAAACTTCACATAATTTTTAAGCCAAGAGCGCCATCTGGTGGGCTCTGAAAAGGAGGGCCCTGCTTCATGAAGCCTCACCAGCCCATCACTAGTTTTCAGCAAATGTCCCTGGACATGCAGTAGCTCCTCTCAGCTGTTTGATGGAGTGGGAAGTGGGAAGTTCAGAAGTGTACTGCAAGCGTAAGCCTGATACAAAAGTGAAGATAAAACAGTGAACCGATGGGCTCAAAGCATCCTACAGTTGCTTTGTGTCCTTGCTGCTGGTATCTTCAGCAGGAGTTGGGGCTGGTACCTAAAGTGCCATCCAAAATGCAAGCAAATTATAGTGTGAAATACGAACTCATAAATAAAGCAAATTGTCGTCTGCGATCATGAGTGACAATCCTCTCTGACCTTTTCTAATTAGAACGCTCTCTGCAGTGAGACAGTAAATAACCAGCCTCACAGACTACAGACAGATTCGCAGACACTTTGAGATAACACGCAGGAACCTTCTGATTGAGAGTTCGAGAGCAGCGACTGACAACAAATGCAAGAGAAAATCATTCCTCGCTCTCCTTCCATTTCATGTTACTCTGAGATCAAAAAGCACCTAAGAAGATTGCTGCCCAGCTTTTGCCCTTCATGTCTCATGATCTCATCAAATTTATCACGTTCCAAGTGAATCTGCTTCATCTCAAGTTCTGAATGCTGCATCTAAGTCAAGTGTGAACCCGTGTTTCCGCCCGCCTGCAGCCTGTCAGCATTAAAGGCTGCTCATGAAACAGCAGTTTATTTGCAGGCGGATCAATGAGGCCCTTCAGCTGGCTAATTATGATGTCGAAATAGTTCTCAAGCTCCAGCGTCCTGGAAATCAAGAGGAAAACAAAAGTTGATCTGATGAGAGCCCCATCCAGTCATATTGTTATTCTATACGTTGACAAAAAAAGGACATCAACATCTGTGTCATTCATTGTGCATTTATTATACAATTTTAATATTGTATAATAAATCTTCGAGCGGCCATTTACTCATGAGAAAGACCAAGAAACCAACAAGTTACATCCAAGAAATCCCTGACAGAGGAGTCTAAGACATAAGCAGAATTCTGGGTCAGCAGCTACACCTGACTTAGCCTTAGCAGTAGTCCGGTACAGCGACAAAAAGCTATCTGAGGACTCCACCCCTTTGTACACAAGAGTTCTCCACGTGTCCTCGTGAACGTGACAACGATCACAAGACACACTTCCCAGGTGGATCTTATATGGACCAGCTCCATCCAGCCCTGGAGAAGACGGTTCCTTTCTCCGTCTGACCTTGGACCTACCAACAAGTTACATGTCTCCTCAGGCCTCCAGTGTCTGCTTCACTCCTTCCATTGTACTCCAACTGTAACTTCTCACGCACACTCATTCAGCATTCCCCCGTCTGTGTATAACTTCTTTATTAGTAGCACAAACAATTCCAACAATATTAATATTGTATAATAGATGCACTATTCCCATTAATGGCAACACCAAGAAGAAGTCTTCGACAGCCCTGCAGTGGACCTCTCATATATATTTATTTACGATGCAAAGGTATCCACATTACTTAACTTTATAAACTGTATAAAACAAAATATGTGACAAGGAAACATAAGGAACCTGAATGCCCGGCTCTCATGCAAATGCTGAGCGCATGAATGTTTATTTGTTAGAAAAGCATTGGAAGATGATTTCAATGTAGTTAGAAGGAAGTTTGTGTGTGTTGTTTCGCATTTTTACCGTGAGAGAGAGCTGGTATTGCAGTCAGGACCACGCAAACCGCAAGCAAGATATTTGGAGGTCGAGACCGAGAGAAGACCAATAAATGTATAGGACGAAACCAAAACAAGACAAAAGCTATTTGGACGTTGAGGCCGAGAGCAAGACGTTTGGAGGTGGAGACCAAGACAAGATCAAAAGAGACATTATGAGGTTGATTCTGAGACAAGATCAAGATATTTGGAGATCAAGACCGAGATGAGACAAAAACATTTGGAGGTTGAGACCATCACAAGACCAAGAAATTTATAGGACGTGACGAAAACAAGACCAAGATATTTGGAGGTTGAGACCAAGACGAGACCAAGACATTTGATGGTCAACACCGAGACAAGATATTTAGAGGTTGAGACCAAGATGAGACCAAGACATTTGATGGTCGACACCAAGACAAGATATTTGGAGGTTGCCTCCAAGATGAGACCAAGACATTTGAGGGTTGACACCAAGACAAGATATTTGGAGGTCGAGACAGAAACAAGACCAAGACATTTATGGGACGAGATCAAAACATGACCAAGACATTTGGAGATTAAGACCGAGACGAGACAAAGACATTAGGTGGTCAAGACCGAGATATTTGAAGATCCAGACTGCAACAACATTTGGCTGCGTGTTGTACTACGGCATGTCACCTGACCAACCTCAGTGAGTGACCTTTGACTTGATGGAGAAATGATTTGAGACTCTGCCTGCTCTTTCATGCGCACTAATGTGTAAATCTGGCCCCATGTGGAAAACAATTCCCCACTTTTGCAGTACATTTTTGGGGAACCAAGACTGATTCTTGACGACTCTCTACAGCTTCCATGCTCTTCTGGTTCAGGAACAAACTTGTCCAGTGTTCAAAATATCCAGAACTAAATTAGGTCGGAATGTTCTAGGAATTTCTTGAAGAGAGAAGACACCAGCCACAGAAGAAGAGGAGCGTGCGAGAGCCTCCATCATCCAGGAGAGTGAAATCTTTCCTCATGGATCCTAACAGTCTGCACTTTTTCACCATTTCCAATAGAATTTAAGATGGATGCCGACTTCAATTGGATGATTTGGATGAGCTTTGGTCTGTAGATTCTCTCCGCTTCTCTCCTCCACTAGTGGATCAACTTATACTTGTGATGACACAGAAGACAGTGAAGAGATCGAAAGTTCCTCCTTGGAAAGAAAAGATATTCCGCCGTGCCAAGACAAACAATTCAAGTTAACAGCGAAGGTATTTGATGTGAGAAATTACTGTAATTTGAATCTCACATTCATGCAGCGCAACAGATCTGCTACTTCTGAAATGGGAAATGAAAAACATGCATCAGGGCTGATAGTGAAGACAGGAAGGCTGATTAGAGGCCCAGCAGGACGCGTCAGCACCAGCGTGTCCCCCAAGCTTCAATTACCTGCTAGAAAATGCAGATTGTATCACAGACCTTCTCCAATATCCTGGCACCATCCTGGTTAGCGCGCCATCCTCTGTCTGGCGGGCAGCTAGCTCAGCGTGGGCCAGCACTTTTTTTTTGTTTCTCTCACAGGGGACCAAGTGGAAAACGTGTCCCTTCTGATTAAGAATCTTGGATGTGGTGGAAGTGGGGGCCCGCCCCGGACCGCCGTGGTGGTGTCGCAGCTCTGCAGGTCAACCAGCCTCCCCACAGTGAAGGCTTCGCACATCCTTCGTCACGAACGCAGCATGTCGTCCAGGCAAGCAGCCGCAGATGTCAAGTCGGGAAGGGCTGCGAGGCGGCGCCGCTCCCCGACATCCCACCAACACTCACGTGTGGCGCAAATGAGTTTGGATCAAGAAGATGAGTGTTGGAGCTGGTGTTTACTCTACTGCTCTCTCACCAGTGAGAGGAGGACGCCAAGCGTTTGCACGGCCACCAGCGCAGGAAACCGCTCTAGATGACAACCTCATTTGTTTGTTCCGTCAAAGGCTGTTCAAGACTAGTAATTATTAGCCAATACTAATAATAATAATCAGAGGCAGAGAAGTGGGGGTCATAACAACATTGCATGTTTATTCATTTTTTATTTAAACATCGCAACGAAATTTGACTTGAAGGTGGAAAAAAAAGACCTATGCAAGTAACATCCGACTTACGACCTGGATCGGTTCCGACCAACCGGTCGTAAGTCAGATTGGACCTAAGTCGAATGCCAGTCAAAATGGCCGACGCTAGGGTTATAGGTACTACTGTAGTGGCAGATTGGTGTGCTGCCGTAACTGTCGTACGCGATGGCGGGCTGCTACGTGCTGCGGCGCCAGACATTGAATAAAAAAAAAAAAAGCATCTGTTGGCTGTGGTCGTAAGTACGGGTGGACGTAAGTCGAGCAGGTGGTAAGTCAGATGTATATTTGTCTGACTCATCCTAAATCTGCTCATTTGTCTGGTTGTATTGTAGCTTTCGCCGAGCCTCAAGTTTAAGATTCCCTTGTTAAGGTCAGTGCCTGTGTTGTGCACTGGCTGTAGACTAGCCTGACTGTAAAGAGCCCCAGCAACCTCACCTTTAAGTGTAGTGTAGTATCTGTCATAAACGTCTGTTCAGAAATCTTGTGATCTATTGGTGCTCGTGCATACACACGCACACTCGCACACAGTTCTGTCTTCCTATTCTTGTGGGGACATTGTGCGGTTTCTCACTGTTCCCACAATGTCATATGGTCCTCACAAGGATAGTGTCTTGTCAAGATCTGGTCCTCACAATATAGGATAAACAAGCTCACCTGCATGCACACACACACATGTGAACACACGCACCCGCATGTTATGTTTTTATGTTTTATGGGGACATTTCATTGCCATAACCCTTTCCCCAGCCTCTCCCCCTAAACCTAACCATCCAAAACACATGGCTCACCTGTACCAGGACTGTGAACCAAAGTTACACCCAATTATATTGGGTTTTAAAGTTCTAATCCTGCAACTGAGGTGGAACCTTGTGTGGGAACGGCGAAGGGTCCCCGCAAATAGTCCCAAATAGCAAAAGGTCCACGGAAGGAGGTGTGTTTACAAGAATTGGTCCCCAGAAGTAAGTATAGTATCCTTGTGAGGACTTTCTGAAGTTTCTCATTGCCATAACCCTTTCCCCAGCCTCTCTCCCTAAACCCAACCATCCAAAACAAACAGCTAGCCTTAACCTGGACTCTGAATCAAACTTGTTTTATACCATAGTCCGAACAGATTTAAAGAAAGACTTTGGGTCGGCCTTATTTTGAAACATGGCTAAGGCAGACCCCCCTCAGAGTCTCTGGTGCAGCCTGCAGCTGAGGATGAGCCAGAACCAAATAGACAGAGAACTTCCAAATCGGTCCACTTATAATGTTCTGGAGGCAGTTCCGTTTACTGGGACTAGAGCCGCCGCCTGCGAGCTGAATCAGCACTTCCTGGGGTTATTTCTCACGCAGCTTTTGTGTTCGAGAGCGTCGGGGACCTTGTAAATATCACAAGTCTCACGGCTCTTCCTGCACCTTCATCGCTCAGACGTTAATCAGCATGTGATTCAGAGCCGTCGCGGCCGAGAAGTAAAGATCACGCTGACAGCAGATGTTATCACCCGACATACAGCAGCTCACGTCGGCCTGACCTTTACAGAAGGACATAGACTGACATGGATTCCAGTCATACTCTGGCGACCAGGGTGAAGAACAGTGAGTGCTCAGATACAGAGGTGAACACACACTAACCTCACATACAGATTAAGAGGGCAAAGTACAATTCATTTCTGAAAGAGGATTGAAAGGAATACATGCTAAAGAGTGCTGCAGTTAAATCCCTTGATGGAGGTCATCTTGGACAAAATAACAAAAGCTTTCGATCAGCACTGGCTTAAACAAAGCCATTACCGAGAGCTGCGGCTCCACATGTTTGAAGGACTGGTGTTTGCAGCGATGAAAAGAGACGGCTGAGATCGTCACGCTCAGTAGGGAAGGTGAAGAGGCGTCTGACACACTCTCTCACAAGACGCTGACGACCGAGGCGTCGACTTGTTGGAAACTGTCCATGGTGCTGAAACAAGTGCCTGCGCGTCTGATGCAGGGTTTTTACATCACAGCGTCCAAGTCAGTGCGCAAATTCGTTGCGTCAATATTCAATCAACAGCTCAGGGCGCTAAAATATTCCGCGTGATTCGACAGGTGCACCGGAAAGCGCGCTGGCTGACCTTCAAAGCAAAAGACTTTTGTTTTATTTGGGGGAAATCGTGCAGCGCATTTTCAGATGTATTAAGGTGATGGTCACACCAAGTTCAGCAGTCCTCCAGGTCCAGAGGCAGTGGCTCTCTTCTGTAGTCTCCCTCGGAAATATCTGTTGTAATGACGTCAGCGCCAGGCTCAGCAGTGACAGATTGCGCTCTGAAATGCGCAGCCGGAACCTGTTATAATGATCGCGCGTGCGTCCGGCGCAGCTCCAGGCTCAGAGCGCGAGTGGCTGATGACAGGACAAGCCGAGCCCGGCGCTGTGCTCACGGGCAACGGTCGCTGCTTCAGGCTGCCAGAGAGGACACGCGGAGGATGACTACAGTCCACAGAAAAAAGTTATGTTTTTAATCTTCAACCATCTTTTCATTTCCCATTGTTGGGTCTTGAGTGGAATTCGACGTTTCACCTGCTGAGCGGACTTGTTCTGGGCAGAGGATGAGCGGGACAGACTCGGAGTGACTCCCAGCTTTGACCATGGAGGAGAAGTTGAACAGACTGCTCTTCATCCCCGTCGCCGCCGTGCTCTTCCTGATGATCGGGTACCAGTACGTGTGTCCGGCGGACAGCAACACCTGCTACTTCCGCGGGGACGAGAAGGGACTTTACCAGCGCTACTCATCCGCGCTGGACTTCGTGTACTCTGAGCTGGATGGGGACGAGGACTTCGCCTCCAAAACCGCGTCCAGATTCAACTTCACGGAGCGCGACTTGGACCGGAGTGTGGAGTTCAAAATCCGCGGGGATGACGTGATGGTGTTCCTGCACATCCAGAAGACTGGCGGGACCACGTTTGGACGGCACCTGGTCAAGAACATCCAGCTGGAGCAGCCGTGCGACTGCATGCCGGGCCAGAGGAAGTGCACCTGCCACCGGCCGGGAAAGACCGAGTCGTGGCTGTTCTCGCGGTTCTCTACCGGATGGAGTTGCGGGCTACATGCTGACTGGACCGAGCTGACAAGCTGTGTCCCGGTGGTGATGAACAAGAGGGACAAGAAGAACAGCCAGAGAAGCAAGAGGTGAGCAAGAGGGCGCCATATATATATATATATATAATATATATATATATATATATATATATATATATATATATATATATATATATATATATATATATATATATATATATATATATATGTGTGTGTGTGTGTGTGTGTGTGTGTGTGTGTGTGTGTGTGTGTGTGTGTAAAACTCGAGAGCAGGGATTGTGAAGCACCTATCATCAAATCAATACAAAAAATAATTATGCAAGCAAACAGAATTTGAATATTTCAAGTAATTTTGATGTTATTTAATGGGCCTTGACTGAAGGAATGAAGAGGCACATGTTGAAATCTGGTCTCTGATCTCTGGATTAAATAATTATTTTTGGATTTTTGGAGTTCTCAAAAGGAAATGGACTTTATTAGTCAGTAGTGCAGATGTTGGATGCTTCCTCCTTTGTCCGCATTGTCAGCATGAAATAACAGCTGTCTACATCTCTGATCTGCTACCAATGAGTTCTAATAGTTTTTAATTTATTAATTGTTGCGTGGACAAAAGAATGATTTGGTCTCCGTAGGCTCAAACATTTTGTATGTGTTTAACAAAAATAGATTTTGCTTGGTTATTAACCGTCACTGTTGTTTGGAATCCAAATCCACATAAGCAATGAGCTGTTAAAACTACATATTAAACTAATTATAACAGACAAAGACCATTGATCCATAGAGAACCATTTAAAAAAAGTGACTTCATTCCAACGGGTTAAATGTAGAGGACAGAAGGCTGCTTTGTGCTGACTTTCTATTCGTGTTTTTCTCGGTTCACCGACCGTTAATACCACCAAATAAAAAGCTGTCAGTAAGTTCTCTCATCATCACCTGCTTTTTCTTCCCGACGACAGCCTCAGGCATCCATCAATAGCTGAGCTCTTCCAAGTCAAAATCAACCAAAAACAAATACGGTGCCTGCGATGGCAAAGCCGCTGGTCCGCAGGCATCGGAAGACTTTCGTTCTAATTCAGCGAATTGACTGGAGAGAAACCCCCTTTGCTATTCAATTTACTGCTCAATTTATGTTCCCACCCTCACGGATGGTCATGAAGTTTGGGTCATGATCGAAAGAACAAGGCGGCTCCTCCGCATCGAGAGGAGTCAGACGAGGTGGCTCGGGCATCTGTTTCAGATGCCTCTGCGTTGCCTCCCTAGAGAGGTGTTCCGGCCATGCCACTCTGGGAAAAGGTCCTGGGGAAGACCCCGGACATGATGTCTCTCGGGTGGCGTAGGAACGCCTCGGGTCTCCCCAGAAGAGTGGAGGAAGTGTATGGGAACTGGGAAGTCTGGACATCCCTGCTCAGACTGCTGCCTTCATGACCTGGCCATGGATAAGCGAGAGTTGTTGTTTCAGTTTAGCATGGGTTGATGCCACATGCCTCCACTTTATGCAACTCTGACTTAGATGGAGAAGGAATCCTGTTTGGGAAACTAGCAAACACACATGACATGGTTCATTGGCTGTGCAGCCCCTGGTGCCCTCCCTGAGAGGTGCATCAAGGAGACCTCCGCTCATGCTCTCTCTGCGTGAAAAGGTTGAGAACTTTGCCTTCTGAGCCAGTTGTAACCATGGTGACATAAGGACCACCCTTTTTAATCAAGCGTCTTCCACCCCTCTTCACTCATGTACAACCACAGAGACTTAAAGTCCTCTGGGGTAGCAACCTTTTCCCCGCTAACAGCAAGCGTCCCATTGCTGACTGCTAAGACAGGTGACCGGAGATTCTGAGGCCGTGATCTCAGTTGTTTAATCCTCACAGAATAATCTATCTTCCCATAACTTCTTCCAGACGCTGGAGATGTCATTTCCGAGCCTCAGAAAACGTTTTCATGAGCGTGAGGAGACAAAGACCGAACAAGTGTGTCTGCAGCACTTATTTGTTGACATGCACTTGCATGGAAATGAAGGCGTTAAAACTGTGTTGTGAACACACGCCACATGGTGTTTCAGCAAGTGCTCCCTCCACTTGCTATCACAACAGTATGGAGACAATCTGCATCCTCAGGCCTGTTTCAATTTCCTGTAATTACAGTCGTGCCGCGGCTCAAGATTAAGGGAGCAAATCACTTAAGAAGGCAGGGTCCTCTGAGGTGTGCCGTATGTGTGCTAAAGCCCATTTGCTTCACAGTTGGTTCAGAGAGCAAATCGCCATATGTTACTGAGGGCGTTTAAAGAAGGCGCCGCCTCAAGTGTCGCCATGATCAAGAACGCATTTTGTCTGACAGAGAATTCCGTCGTACCTGAGCTAATAGGTGGCTCCACATTACTGGTGGCAGCTTTATCATTTAGATGGGGACAAGGATGGAAGCATTTCCTCTGACTTAAGTGAGAAATATGATGTACCTGCTGTGCACTTACAGTTATGAAGCTGAAAGGAAATCAGCTCTCTCGAGGGTGCAGAAAGTCCTTTATCAGGATGTGAGTGTTGCTCTCATGTTCAAATGGAGGAGGGATCTTCACCCGGGTAATACCCCACTCGTAGAATTAGGGGTAAATCTCGACTGTAAGCCACTTAGAAGGGCTGTAAATCAAATCCAAGACGTCGCTGTCACTGACAACTTTTAGTTTAAGTGTGCCATTGAAGATGTTAAAGAATTAAATGGATAAAAATAGCCTCAGTTCCTCCTCTGTCTTTATGTTATAACCTGACTATTGGTAGAAGCTTCTCCTCTCTCAGACAGGATTTGGGATTTTGTTGAAAACAAGCAATTCCTGTTGTTAGTGTAAATTATTGTCTTATCAAGAATCTTCTGTGATGGCTAAAGTAGGTCAGGAAATGTGCACAGAACATTTTTGGTACCAAAACAATTTGCCAAGAAAAACCCTGCAGCCTTTGTACCTGTGCACTTGCTGCTCTTTTGCAGTACTTGTTCCCCTTGTACATTTTCTCAAGTTCATATGCATCACTGGAGCCTGACAGGTGAATCAAAAAGGTGCCATCTATAGGACACATTTCTTCATGAGTCAGAAGCTCAAATATGATTCTGGTAGGTGTTTCAGACGACCAAGTGAGTCATAGCTCACTCGACAGCATAAAGTTATTGCTCAAGTTCTCATCCCTGCGAGAAAGTCCCCGGAGAATTTGGGCCGAACTGTGCTGGATCCATTAGTCAGCTAAAATCAGGCTCAAAATAGACGAACAATTAGCGAAGGCCTTGCTGTCATATCGCCGAGCCTCTGGTGCCCAGTCGCCGCAGGTCCTCTGACATGTTCTTATCGGACTGGAGCGACTCTTGTTCTGACACTTTGGCTGACGCGGCTGCAGTCTGACGGGCCGTGACACGTGACCGTGGAGGCAATTGTGTGTTATCGCTCCTGGCCCACGTCGTGGAGTCAGGATGACAGGATCCACCGCTGCACAGAATGCCGTGTTTTATGGAAGAAACTAAGCTAATCTCTGAGACAACGCTCTTCTGCCTGCATTCCACAGTCACTGCTCACACTCAGCTCCTTCACACACTCATTATGCCTGTGTGGTTGTGCAACAAACTTCTCAGGCTGGTGACTTTGACCCACTTTTCCCTGGTCAAGAGTCGCCTGGGACGGCTGAGGATGCTTGACTGTGAATGAATTAAGGTGGTATGTTGCCAGGTGCATATGCCAGCAGCCATTATTTCAAGACTGAATTTAGGTCCATAATTACTAAAAAAATTCATATACATATAACAGTGAGTCAGGTAGTTGAATGGGTTGATAACCAAAGGGTTGGAGGTGCAATTCTTCCTCCTTGGGCCCACCTCGTGAATGACCGTGGTGGTCAGAGTGGTTGTAGTTGGTACATTGGTTCTGTTAGTCTGGTTGAAATTTTATATCTAAAATATATAAATATATAAAACTCTCTACTCACTAGCATTGACTACAAACCTCTCTCACACCCCCTGCTGGTTCAGCACTCAACAGTGATGCTTCTCACTGGCTCTAACAGACGCAGCACATAACGCCAGTGTTAGCTTCTCTGTTCCTAGTGATGGGTTGATGAGGCTTCATGAAACACTGTGATTATTTTCAGAACCCACCAGGTGGCACTCTCTGCTCTGACATCTCTGGATTTGAACTATTTAAACTATTTCAATGAAACCTCACAAAAACCAAGAGCGCCATCTGGTGGACTCTGAAAATAAGGACACTGTTTCATGAAGCCTCATCATCACTACTGTCTACATCAGTGGTCCATAAACCCCGCGCTGGATTTTCTTTGTGAAGCCACTTGAGAGCCAAAATGTGACCAACAACTGCAAAATGATTAGGAAACAGCTGTTTCTTTGAGAAGCAGATAAGCCTCAGCGAAGAGACAAGACGAGCCTACGACTTCCAAGAAGAAGATTGTTTTAAACAAACAAAACCAGGCGTCGTACTTGAAATATGGATTTATCGTGGTCGTCTGCCGTCACTCCTAGATGGGACCGTCTCATTGCAGAGAAACAAGCTCAAGATTGATTTAACGAAATGGTGATTTAAAATGTTCATGCACTTTATAGTCAGTTTTGTGATGTATCTGTATGCTATTTTGAAGGCATATTTAAACATTACTATTGCGACCAAAGTCAGAAAGCATTAGGGCACCGGTCGAGAGGAGGAGAGTTAATGAGTCTTATTGGGCACACAAACATGCAGAGGCCTCATCTCACGGTTCAAAGAGGCAACTTCATACCCTGCTGACAGAGGAGATCCCAAACACCATGTGCCCCACCACCTATATATCCTTTCAAAAGACTCACTTTTATAGGGCACATTTTGTGTGTAAGGATTTGCATTGTGTATTGTTATAAGATTCAGAAAACAATCCCGTATAAAATCTGCAACTCCCTCTCCATCCTCTCCTCACACAGACACATATACAGCACATGTATATAACAGTGACAACCAAGGACAGCAGCTACTGTGTCTGAGATGAAGCTTGAATAGATTGGTCATCATGAAATAAACACAACAATGAATTTCAATTCGCCTTTCGTCTCTCATATGGTATAAAGTGGCTAAATATGATGGTGGAGTGTTGATTGAATCCTCAAGCTTTGTGTCAATGTAGGGGTGAGGTACAGTTCTGCATGCCTGCTGTTTGCACATGTACATCTGAGACTTGTGAAAACAGGCACGGTGTGATCTCTCCGACTGTACTCACCAAATGTACTCACCGAATTTTCTCTCCCAATAAAGACGACATTGTGTGCTGAGCCGAGCCATAGGGGAACCCAGAGCGGAAGCTGAATTGTCAGTGGTAAATAAAAAACAAAAACAAAAACAAAACTCAATTCTACAGAAATAAAACAAATACCAATATGAAAGTTCAATGAAAGCAGAATCGAACAGCCCAAATGAGGGTGCAGAAACCGGTGAGAGTGAGTCTGGGAAGCTGGAGTAAAAAGAAAAATTGAATTAATAGAATAAATATAGAATAAAATAGAACCCAAGCTCATGGGAAAACAAACAGAAGACAAATTGGGCTTCATTTCATGAGACCATGTGACTTCCGTCTTGTCACGAAATAAGACGTGTGTTTGTGGGAATTGTGACATGGTATGTGCTCGTTTTTGTGTTGTAAATGGCAGCATTCAATCTGTTATTTCTAAGTAATAGTAAATTAATAACTAGCAGATGTCAGTGATTCCAAATGAGGTGTTTGGTCAGATCAGGCTGCAGGTGAAGTGTGGGCAGATTCCACACGCTCAGAAAGCTTCAGCTCGCTGTCACGACCAAGTAAAATACAAAGGCTCAGCAGCGCTACAAAAATTGGAAATGGCAGACGTGAAGACTGGCAAAGAAACCTGGCAAGGAAGGTCTGTTAAGGTCCATTAAGAGCAGCAGTGCGGTCTCGTTTCAAAAGTCAGTACAGGCTTCCCGCAAAAACAATGTCACGCCCAATCTCAAAGCAAAACAATTACAAAAGGAATAGTGCAGAAATCTTTTTCTCTTGATAAGTCACTGGTTGGGTTATAAGCCAACCTCAGCCCCATGGCGTCATATATTCATGTTGGGAAAGTGGATGTTTGTGTCCTACACTGACTGTCTGATCTGGTCCACCTGCCTGATGTGGTCTGCCGGAAATTCCGGTGCTGAAACCGAAAATTGCACGTTTTAACAACTGACGTTTACTGGTAAGTGTAGATAAAAACAACATGAAGTTTTTTTACTTGTAATATATATATATATATATATATATATATATATATATATATATATATATATATATTTTTTTTTTTAAATATATATTTATATATATATATAAAACTTCATCACCTTTGCACTATATAACCATGCACGCTTGCGCTTGCGCCTGCGTGGTTCCAGCCTTTCTGGCAGACCACATCAGGCAGGCGCACATATCCACATCAAGCACATATCAAGCACATATCCTGACGCCATGGGGATCACGTCACATGAAAAAAAAAAGAAACAAAAAACAAGAATATGGAGGTTTGTTAAGCCCTGGGATGGTGCTACTTTTGTTCAATACGCATCAATTGCTATTTAAAGCTCCTCAAATGGTGTGAGTTTTAGTCATGAGGGCAGCCACATAAGGAGTTTTATATATTGCAACTGTAATGTTGTTCAGTGAAGAGACCTTTCGAGCATCTCCCTGCTCCTCGACATGCAGCGCTGAAAGCTGCCTCTGGTGTCAGTATAGGACGCACAAGCCCACTTTCCAACCTCAATATATTATTACGGCATTACAGGGGTGAGGATGGCTTGCCAGCTCATCACCATTTTTGTGCTGACATTCAAATATAATAGCAGTGAGCGACTCTCTTTTGTAACCAGGTAACCAGTAATGGAATACATCAAGCTGCATGCTTGAATACAAGGACCTCAATTGGCGCAAACAGGCCTCTGATTAGAAGAGGAAATAAGCTCAACAACAAACTTCCTGTCAGCACAGTCTTCAATTTCCATCTTTCAAAAATAGTGGTTTCATGGGCTGTGGTATATTTCAAGTCAATTTGACAAAGTCTCCTGCAGGTTTTTCCTTGCAGTCTTGAGTACCAGCATTCCCATCTCAGCAGGCGACAAATCTGAGCAGACTGATGGTGGAGAGCCGACAAGAGCGCCACCTCAAAACTGACCTTATCATTTCACATCAGAGCCAATAGTCAGGACAGAGACATAGATCCAGTCCAGCATGGCATGCTCGATTAAACCACGTATGTGGACCCACCACGAGGCAACAAGTTCTGGCTGTCAACACCAGACAGACAGAGACACGTTGGAGACAAAAACCTACGTCTCAGTTTCTTTTGCAGATCGGCAATATCGACTCCAAAGTGGATTTTATATCCCAGTACGACTTTTATTTTCACACCTCGACAAACACATCCATTCTGACATTCCTCAAGGGTCTGACTCAAAAAGTGTGAGTTATGAAGACAGTCTTCAGATACAGATTAATACCTATATTTGATATGAATATTTTCATCTTGCTGAACAAACAGATATAATAATCTGGGTTTAATACAAAGAAGGGTTAAACAGCGCACAACTGCAAGTTAAATGCTGACGGCCCAAAGTAGTTCTTCTCCAATAGAAGATTTGCATTTGCAGTTTGGATGCGTCACTGGCCGTGGGTGTAGAGGTGCAGAAGGTACACCGGCACTCGTGTTTATTTCAGACTGAGAGAGTAAATGGAAAGGGTCTTCTGAGGGAGCAACACTGTGATGTAGGCTGATAGTGCGGAGGAACACGCTCTCTCAAATCTATGAATTGTCCGTGTCTCCAGGTTGATTCATATGACATCTTCATCACCGTACGGTTGAGTAAATATATCTTCATGGGTTGGAAAGAGGCCAACATGTTAGATGGTCTGCATCACCGGCAGCCTCCGAAAAATGGAATGTGGGCCACACAAATTAGCCACCACCGCAACACCTTACTCTGCTTTGGGTTTTGTGTTTTTTTATTTGAAAAAAAAAACCATAGTATGAAGGTGGACTTTTTTTTTGCCACTAAATCAGATGAATGCACTCGTGTTCATACTCTTCACTCTCTATGTGTGAGTGTCTGTTGCGCTGGTGGTTGTCATTGGCTGATTTCAGCTGTCAATCAACGGCAAACTTGAAAGGAGATTTGTGGTTGGCTGGTCCCAGCTGCACATTTTAGGGGGCGGGCGCCACAGTGACGTTTGTGGCTGCCCCGACTGTACGTTGCAGGACGAACCGGGGAAGATTTGATATAGTTGTAATATTGTGATTGTTTTTAATTTTTCATATCGCGATATTGCTACGATAACTATAGATTTTTCAGCCCAAGTGCAGAGTATATAAAAGGTCTCTCAGAGCGAAAGCAATGCCTTATAAGGGCTAAACCAATAGCAAAGTCCTTTTGAGGGCTTCACATGGACTCATAGACCTGGGGTTGCATCCAGGTAACTACTTATGAGATGGATATTACACGATTATAAACCATCATCTATAAAGCCTTATAAATGCATTATGATTTTTTAAATGCAGACGATACATCTAAATGTAGACATAGACCTTTATAGAAAGTGTCGCAAAGTGTCAATATCAGAAACTATTTAGTGCTTAGATTGTCTGTAAACACTCCACATTGGGAACACACACCAATTTGCCAGTTTGAAAGGTTACTGTATCCTGAAAAAAAAAAAATCACTTTACATTTTTAGCAAACAAGGTTTTGTTTCTGCTTGTAAATCACCTCCATCAAGCTAATGCACTTTCTGAAAAGTAAATATAAGAGTCATCAATATATCATAAGGTCATATATGCAGCACCAGTTATACACAGAAACTACTGAGGTATTTCGTTGGAAAAACAGTTTGATATGTGTGGAGCCCATTAAATAAAATTCCCCTTTGTCTCCGTGCAAAGTTCTCCAGCATGTCTTGCATTCTTGTGAGAAATGTAAGATTTCCAGGGACCTCGCTAATCTCCACACTCTTAAGGGGGATTAGGAGCAGGTTTTATTGTACAAGGAATGGAGGAGGGGCGGATAAAAAAAACATAAATCCTGATTTATGCACAAACCTGTCCACTTCTGTCGACAACTGCCGGGGAGAACGCAGTTGATCACGCCGACAAAAGCAGCTCATTAATCCTGAATCTTCACACAGTGTTGCATGTGGACATTGTTAAAAACACCGCTTTCATAAACACACACACCCAGCCAAGTCAGAGTTTATCGACTCGACTGAAGCTGTAAATCAGTGGAAATCAAACACGCCGCTTGTGAAAAAAAAGCCTTTCACAGTTTGGTGTGTGGGTAGATGTGACCTACCCGTGGTCCAGGCTCCCTATTTATTCACATCTACATGGCTGTGGAAGACTTGCCGACACCTCACAAAGCTGTAAAGATTACGGTGTCAAGCAAAGGTTAAGGCTAAGACGCTAAAGCTATCAAAGCCTTGTGTATGTGCATGGGAGTGTGTGTGCGGTATAAAGCAGCAGAACTCCATGGACTCTTGTAAATTCAGCTACCTGAGACGTGCCGGAAAAATAAAGTTTATTTGCATATATCACTACTGTTTTCAGAAAAGGAAAAACACTGGTTATCTGAACAAGGATTTTCAGGCCTGCTGTTTCTCCGCCGGCCTCCCTGTAGTTTTCCATCACACAACACTGAAGTAGTTCCTGAATTTTAAAAAAATACGATGACATGCTCACAACGACAACAGTCACATTTGAGCTCAGGCTGTGCAGCACACACAACTCAACTTTGTTGAAAATCAAAGTACTTTATTTGAAGGCTAAAAAAGGGACCAAGTTTAATGAGGGTGAAAAGTAGTGTCAGGAAGACTGAGGATTGGAGAGTGTTTTCTCCTACAGCTGAAGCTCACTTGGTCCGATCACAGTCGCGCTGAATGGCTACATGCAGGCTGGGTCGAGCCACAAGTGCACTATCCAGGAGGAGTGGTGATAAAGCTGTTTACATGCAGGTCCCATCTGAGCAGGACTGGGGCAATAATTCAGCTTTGTTACTGTGGGCCATGGTCCTGTAAGTTTCTGACTGACTGGTCAATCCGATGGTTTGACTTTTAGCGCAGTCTGCTTCCCCGCTCAGTTCTGTTTAGTTGTATCACCTGAGTTGACCATCTTCACAAGCTTGTTTAGCCTTGTTTAGACAGACCTGAGTCTCATTGTAGGAGAACGGCACGTGACCCATTGGATCGCTCCTTTTGGGTACCCGGACGTTATACGAGGTTTTGGGGCTTCTTAAGGCCCATTCATGCTCCCTTTACATATAGAAATATACCCCTCCTTTTCAAACCATGTTACCGTGACCCTGATCACATGCTTCCATGTGTTCATGACGCTGGTATAGCAGCTCATTAATGTATCCACCAGGCGGATAATGTAACTGGCACAAAAGACAAGTGATACGCTGATGAGGCTTCATGAAACAGTGTTATTTTCAGCAATTTGGATCCGAACATTGAATCATCTTTGGATTCGAAGAACCATTTCAACGAATGCTTACATCATGTTTAAACCTAGAGCGCCATCTGGTGGGCTCCGAATATACAGACATTGTTTCATGAAGCCTCATCAGCCCGTCATGACAAAGGACGGAAGCAGCGCTGTTGGAAGCTGTGGTCGGTGAGTCCATTAAAAATATCGCAACTGGAGGACGGGACTCACTAGCACAAGCTGGAATATGGTCTAACCTTTACATAAAAATAAATACGTAAATAAGTTGTGTTCAGATATCTTAGTCTGTGCAGCTGTGGCTTTCAGACACATTTTATAGGGAAGACATGCCAGACTCCCAAATGCGGATCCTTTCCATGGCCTTTCTTCAGTTGCAGCTGGTTACTATTCTACGTTGCTGAACTGATCTTTCTTCCTTCCTCACCAGTTATTGCGAGCGCATAGGTTCAATCTTCTGAGGCGTCATCCACACATCCGCGATGACTCCCTTCTCCGCACCCTGCCCTCCACATGGTCTGGTTCTCACACCGCCCCTCTATCCAACTGCATGTGTAATCCACGCCCTTGCTTCTGTGTGAAAGCCATGTATCGCCCTGCAGTGTGTTTGGAATGCTCGATGGCAAGTTATTCCTTATCCCTACCATGGTGTGCTTTACAACTTTAAATGCTGAGCAAAATGAGATTGTTGTCGATCCACTTAGTAGTGGTTTGGACATTTTTTTTTGGTTTTGAAATGAGCTGCATCAAGGCTTTTATTGTGTGGCAGATGGTGTCCGTGATGGCGGTGAGTGAATTAACAGGACCGATATCGATCTCTCTACTGTGAGTTTCCCCTCCCAGCTTTTGAATGGTGATTTAGAGAGTGAGGGAAAAACAATCAGAGGGATGGATGGAGAGAGCAGGATCAATATTGTTTGTAGGTTCGCTGCGAGGAAGCGGCGCAAGAGTGAGTCCACTCTGGATTGATTGGTGACAAAATGCGACTAGCTGCTGAAAGTTTACAATATTGGTGCTGTTGAATAATAGAGTGGGCTCTGTGTCTCAGGAGCCCTGGATTTGGATTCGATCAATGCCTCGGTAAATGTTCCCGCTTTGTCCTTTTCAGAGTGAAGCGCACATAACTGATTCAGCATGCATTAAAGAGTGGGAGTTCTGGTGAGATTCAGCCGTCTGGAAGACAGATGATGTTTGAGACATGAACCATGGTGGAAACCAGGAATATTTCAGGTCATGGAAACAAGCAGTCGCCTCTTCAACCAGGAATATAATATATGTCAGTGTGACTGGTCCTTACCTGCCACAAACTCACAGAGGAACTTAAAATTGACTTTCTCTTTTTATATCTTTATCATGTAGCTATCCCCTGCGTTCTTGAGGAAACCCGAGGTTTGGGATTCTCAAGGGCTTTGGTTTTGCTGTGCGTTCCTTTTCTGCTACCGGCAGTTGTATTTTCATCAACGCTGGTTTGTTTGTAAACTACCGAGCTTTCGCTTTTGAAACCAACTTCATGTTTGAATCTACTTAGATGGAAAAACAATAACGCATTAAATAAAATAACTTGGTGGTCACTATGTTTGTCACTTGAATTGAACTTTTTTAGCTCCCGTTAGCATTAGCTTTCCTCTACCTTCTAGCTAACTCACTGCATACAATAGAGTCACTAATCTAAATCAATATTCATGTTGTTATTGTTCCTTGTCCATTGCGGTTGCTAGAGAAGACTTGGTTGAGTTGTGTGGAATCAGGCGTCAAGTGACGGTTACGTTGTGCTATTATATTTCGAAATTAACGTTGATTCATCGACGGGCGATATTCCATTCAAACTTTGTCATCAACCAATATCGCGATTCCTTCCGTGACGCCGTGATCGTGGAAATCATAGCGCCATCCTACTGTGTACTGTGACTTGTTTGCCGTGGCTGTTATGTATTTAATCACGGCGCTCCTTTTTCGCAATTTTTTTTACCATTTATTGGTGTCACCACTGGTTTGCAAGGCCCTTTAGTGATGGCATCTTTCACTACCTTCCGATGAATCCTGTCTGCCACGCTTGACTCCCCGAAAGCCTAATATGTGCATGCCCCTTACTGCCTTTTTTACTTGTTGCTGGTGCATAACACTGCCATCTACTGGCCTGGCATGTGTACTACTTAGGTTACCATCAATGTCGGTGAATTCACTTGAAACATGTATTTACATACCAGGAACAGTAGGGTGGTATCTCATTGGTTCCTGTGGAGACTTTTCAATTACTGTAATTCAAATGTAAAATTGATCGTACATCAACATGTGGCTTAAAATATGACCTCCTGGAGGTTGTTATTATACTGTATTACCTTCACAAATGAGATAACAGTGATGCAAATTTATGCAAAATTAGAAAAGCAATGGAAAAGTAATGAGTTCTATTAGTCCGATATATATATTTCAATTGAACAAGTCTGCACAGGTCTGACTCCTGGCACTGAGGTGCTATTGATTTGCTTTTTGATACAGAAGCATGTGAGATGGGCGGCTTGGTGGAGGGGCAAACAAGGAGCTTTTCAGCAGCTTGATCAACAGCGTTTTGACTCCATCAGAGGGACTGTTTCCTGCATCACAAGAGCCGAGCCGTTCATCTGAAGTGTAATTACTCTTGACCTCTGTCCCTGACACGAGTAAGTGGAGCGCTCTGACATGTGCTGCTCTTTGTCAATAGGTCAGTGTGAAAGCAGAGAGGGAGGGATGTTGTGGACATCTATCGACCGCGCTGGCTCACGTTAGCTGAACAGATGGATGATCGGCACACGAGTGGCAAAGGCAGATATTTACTCCAGGAAGTACAACAGAGACCGTCTGTGCTGCGTGTCTATCCATCACACTGTGTCCGTTTAGCCCGGCAAAGATGGACGTTTAATTCACTTAGCCTCCTCTGTAGATGGCCATTATCTCAGGGTGGTTTACTTGTCTGCGGCTGTGTGCCGTCATGGAATCATCACGGCACTTACCAGCGCATGCACCATGCCGGATAGGTCTGGCAATAATTGCTCAATAGCTGACCTCTTAAATGCGTCAACACTCTCTCTGTGCGGCAGCTGCCTTCTCACTGGTTCAGCAGCGACCTCCAAGCATTCGCAGAGGCTTTCAGTGTAAGAGCCCCAGACTCCAGCTAGCTAGCGGCACTACTTTTCCACTTAAGTCTGCATGGAAGTCTTAAAACAGGATATGACTCAGCTTCTTTTTCACCCATTAATTTCATTTGAAACAGACCTGCAGCTGTAAAGCAGGTCAAATTGTGCCAAATGCAAGTGTTGCCTTGTTTTTTAACTGTCTGTAATGCAGAGTAAAACAGGTACACATAGTTTTGAGAGTTATTTACCACTATCTTTACCCCAAACTAGAAAAAGGGGCCTTTGATAACTAAAGACAAAGACAAAGACAAAGACAAAGACAATGAGACAATACAGGTTTTATTAGATTAGAACGGTTGATGAGGCTTCATGAAACAGTGTCCTGATTTTCAGAGGCCACCGGATGGCGCTGTCTGCTGTAAAATGTTTGGACTTGCACAATGCATTCAATGAAACCTCACATCATTTCTAAAAAACCAAGAGCGCCATCTAGGGAGGCCACAAATAACGACACTGTTTCATCAACGCTGCAATACTGTTTCATGATTTGATGCCTCGCAAATTTTCCAATTGTGGGAAGAATAAAGTCTGTCTAAGCTTCCGAGCCACGTGGTGGACAGCGTCATTCCGCGTGTGTCACACGCTGAATGCGTGAGACTTGAGAGCTACACAGTTAAATGGCAATGATTCTCTCACTGTGTTTTTCCGCTCCTCTATTTTCTGTCATTCATTTTGACATGAAAACGTTGCAGCTCCTTCTAATGAATGCCATCTTGCTTGTCGAGCGACTGACGAAAATGGATTTCATTCCCAGACTGAGGTTTTCGCTTATTGAAGCAAAACTCACGTCTCTTTCTCAGGTCATCTCTTTCTTTGATGCCTGAATCACTCGAACAGGCGGCGACTGGATTGAACCAGTCACCCAGGACTACATAAGATTTTTTTTTTTTTATGGTGGTCTCAGGTCAGCGAAGGAGAATGAACGTTTTAAAGGACTAGTGATTTCATCTCAATGCAGAAACACATGGCAATGAAAGGAAAAACGAATCACTTCAAGCACATCTGTGTATGAAGGTGATATAGAAATATAATCTGATATAAGCAATAAAACTAGTAGTGGACTGATGAGGCTTCATGAAACAGTGTCCTAATTGTCAGAGCACACCTGATGACGCTCTTGGCCTTTAAATGATCTGAGGTTTCATTGAAACCGGTGTTTAAATCCAAAGATTTTAGACCAGAGAGTGGCACCTAGTGGGTTTTGACAAGAAGGACACTGTTTCACGAAGCCTCATCAGCCCATCTCAACACTTTTCTCTCTGCCACTATTTCTGCGTTTTTATCCTGCTATATTTTATTTTATTCTTATATTTTTTATTTTATTATTAATCTAGTTAATTACAGAATTTTGGATTAAAAAATCTCAATTTCTCACAGTTGGTATAACAATATTTGCCACAAGAAGCCACATTTTTAAACTTGAATGAATTTGGTATATTACTGAATCAAATGATGGACCTATACATACATTTAAACATCAAAATATTGTTTGACAATAACACAATAAATCACGATCAAGTTTTTATATCACCTTTTTTTAAACTAAAGCTCTTTTAATGTCTCGAAAATATTTGTATAATAATTTCAATTTTATAAAAATTTCAAGTCCATTCAGAGTAGTGGAAACCCTGGCCATTGTGTAGTGAAAAACATTCCTGAACCAAAGCAAACAGATGCTTTTGTTTTCTTTTGTTCAGGGATTCCTCCATGTTTGTTGTTGTTGTTATCATCCTAGCTGCCACGTGTCTTGTGCATCAGTGTGATCAGTGGACCAGGAACTCCTGCACTTACAAAGGTTCCCTGTTGTCTGGAGAGCAAACTGTTAAAAATTAAATTAAATTAAATTTTTCTAAGGAATTAATCGTAATTAACTTGTTAAAGTCCCACCATATATATATATATATATATATATATATATATATATATATATATATATATATATATATATATATATATATATATATATATGCTGTATACGATCATCACCAGAGTGTGAATCTTCTTCGGCAGAGTCAAATTCGCAAATTCGGCCATCTGATGGTGTAAAGTACTCACTACATCAGGCTTCATATTTGCAGCATGGCTCCTTTAAATGGAGTAAAGGGATGCATACAAGCAATGAGCAGGGAGGCTCTGCAAGTCTTGAAAATTCTCGGTCACTGGTTGTAAAGAAGTTTCGGTTAGTGATGCAAATGATTATTCATCCAAGACGCATTAAATAAGCGTTTCTTTCTCTCGAACGTCCTTGAGTCTTCTGCTTAGCGGAATAATACTCTACTCTTACTGAAGGTAAAATGTTATTTTTTTTCTTATATTGGGACTTCAGATTTGGTTTCTTTCTCCACCGCTGAAAGGTCATGGCGATCTTTGCCCGCAAGACCAACATTTTCAATTTCTCTTTCATCCAGCTTGCTTTCATTTCAAAATGCTTTCGGAAAGAAACGGCTGAAATTCTCCTCTGCGCCAACTTGTGCTCCTGGTTGCTTCTGAACTGAACTGGATAGATTGCAAACCTCTGAGGTCGAAAGGTTCCCGTGAACCTCGCTCATGTCATTTCATAAACACAGAGACGGAGAGCTGAATAAAAACCATGTTGACGATGGAAGGAACAAATTGCGCAGGCACGTCTGAGATTTATCACCATCCTTGCTGTTTGCACTCTCCAACACCCGAGACACACTGGATGATGATCATCAAATAAACCATGATGACACCTTCACTGCACACACACACACACACACACACACACACACACACACGCCAGAGATGATATTTCTTGCCGCTTGGACATGAAGAGGATATGAAGCATTTGATGTATAGTTTTCAAACTCCTACGCACAGTCAGGAATGTTTTTTTCACTCAGGCACTTGGTCACACGCGCAAAGCTGGGCACCGATTCAGTCAAACTGACTGTCATGCCACATGACTCACTTCAGAGGTGCATGTCATTTTATGTATTTCTGGCAGCATATGGGTAATGACCCCAGAATACACCCACAAACCAGGGGTCAGTCCGCTAACTTGTACTTCATGTAGTTAAATGATTATTGACAGGAAATGAAATAAACAAAATAAAAAATAACAGTTTTTGTACTCTACAGTAGACACACTGTGATTTATAACTCAAGTCCTATAGTGCACTGCCGCAATAAAAGCTCTACAAACGCCTCTGTGACGTGTGAAAGCCGGCTCCCACACTGAGGCTGCAGGGGATTGTGAATCCTGATTGATAAAAATATTTTCAAAACATGATACTCTCAATCATGACGTGAGCCGTGACAGAGACTCTGAGTCGTTTCACGTGACCTAAACTAAACTTGTGTTGGGTATTTCGTGTATCATTTATCATTGATCTTGTGGTATCATTTAATTCTGTGGACACTTACACTTACACCGACCGCTGCGGAAACTCTCTCACAGTCTGTGACTGGCAACATAAATAAACATATTGGGGATCCGCAGTAAATCAGAAGTAATGCAGATCAAAAGTTTTTCCAGAGTTTGTGCTGAGGTTACACACACGGAACTCAGCGACCTCTGCCTCGATTAATTATTTATTTATTTATATTTATATTATTTACCTCTATTTTCTATTGTGTGAAACACAAAATCACGCTTTGATTTAAGACACACTTTAATATTGAGGACAACATGAACACGGCTCCATCCTCGCTCACTGTTTGAAGAGTTTGTGTGTGTCTCAGTGATCCCCTAACGCAGCGGTGACCCTGCGTTCTCAGAAAATGGTGCCTACTCTGAGTCACCTACAAAATAAAAACCTATTTTTTATTACAAATTCAGCGTGTGTCAGCAACATAGAAACAGTAAAAAAAAAAAAAAAAAAAAAGGTTGGTCCAAATGATTGTCCTTTGCTGTGAGAGAGTGTCTTGCAAATGCAAACATGGAAAGAGGGTTGCACCAACAGCTCAGTCGCGGTGACTTCCCTGCTAAGATGGTGCCACGTCACATCAGAGCTAAGAGATTATAGATGTTTTGTTGACATTAAAGTGCTAATATGTGCTGTTTTTGTCCATGTGTTTTCCGACGTCTTCTTTTTCCCACTACTCTTCGGAGCAACAAACAGTAAATTGTGCTCCTACTCTGAAGGAGTCCGTGGTGCTTGCAGTTTTGACTTGCAAGGTCTGTGATGTCTACTGACAGGTGATATGCATAAAAGTAACCAGAATTTTTAAAGATCTGCACTCTGACTGGGGTTTCTGAAAGACAGTTTGCAGAGGCAAACTCTCCGTTTGCATATCAACAGAGGGTGCAAATGAAGGGGTTTGTAACTGCACACCATTTTCAAGAGTAGTTGTGATAACCTTCAGTTTTAGTTTAAAGAGGAGCAGCTGTTTACCTTTCTTATCGTCTCCCTTGCAGGAACTTCTACTATATCACCATGTTGCGTGATCCTGTCTCTCGCTACCTCAGTGAGTGGAAGCACGTGCAGCGCGGGGCCACTTGGAAAACGGCCCTTCATATGTGCGACGGCCGCCTGCCCACTCAGGATGAGCTCCCCGCCTGCTACAGTGGCGAGGACTGGACCGGCGTGCCCTTGGCAGACTTCATGAACTGCCCCTCCAACCTCGCCAACAACCGGCAGGTGCGCATGCTGGCCGACCTCAGCCTGGTAGGCTGTTACAACATGTCCTCGATGAGCGAGCTGGAGCGAGGCCGCGTGCTTCTCGCCAGCGCCAAGGCCAACCTGCGCAACATGGCCTTCTATGGCCTGACGGAATTCCAGCGGAAGACGCAGTATCTCTTTGAGCGGACGTTCGGCCTGCGCTTCATTCGGGCTTTCACGCAGATCAACAGCACTCGGGCAGCCAGCGTGGGGATCAGCGAGAAGGTACGATGGCGCATCGAGGGCCTGAACGCCCTGGATGTGGAACTCTACGAATACGCCAAGGACCTTTTCCTGCAGCGCTACCAGTACAACCGCCAGAAGCAGCACCGGGAGGAGAGGCTGAGGAGGCGGCAGGAGCGGCAGCAGAGACAGAGGCTGCACAGGACCTATCTGGCTGAGCTCTGGAGACTAGGAGGTGGAGAGGAAGACGAGGAGGGGGAGGAGGAGGAGGAGGAGGGAGCAAAGGTGCTGGAGGTCGCAGCCACCACAGAGGACTACAGCAGCCAGGTGGTGCGGTGGTGACGGACTGACTGCTGTTTGAGTCATTGTGCTTTATTCTCTCCTCTGCTGTGAATCTGCCAAATCCTCCTGCCCTCATTGTGCTTGGTCAGCCTGCCAGACGATGTCTTAATATTTATAATGGATGTATTTATCACGGCAGCAAACATTTTATATTTTTGTTCCACTTTCTCCAGGCTTCTCTGTTGGCATAGCAGTTCTCAAAGTGTTGATTTACCATAGGCTTTGAATGTCCTCAGAGCAGCGTCCGAGGTCGGCTAAAAGAAGAAGCTGGGTGGGGCGGGGTGCGGTGGGGTGGGGGGTTAAAGGTCATTTTTGAAAAATAAGTTGGACCATACTTGTGAGATATTAGACTTTTAAGGGCCTCTGTTTAATGTGTGTGTGAACTTGTGTCGATCAGTGAAATATTATCGTGAGTCAGTGGTTCATTTGAGACTCAAAAGCACAAACTCGGACGCAATCACGCTGCAAACAATCAAGGATTTGTCAAAGAGGAAATGTGTTCAATAAAAAAACAGCATTCAGTGAGCCATGTGTGTCCCGTTACTACGAGCTCCTGCCGCTGAGGCCTGCCTTCCCATATGTGCCGCATTATTCAGCACTCAAGTCACAGCGGAGCCGCTGGCGTGCGTCATGATGGCGCCACACGAGCTGGAAACCTGTCAGTTTATCAGAGGCTCTGCACTCTGACGTCAGTGTTTCCACCAGTCAGACGTTGTTCACAGGCTCATCTTCTGATCACGACAGTCAGGTTGTTAGCTAGTGAGGCAGTTCTCTTAGCAAAGTTCTGTGCAAACACACAAACTCTCTGAGCTGTCACCTGGACCACTCTGAGCGATCGGTCGTCCATGGCTCTGGGGACTGCTGTGATACTTTATAAGCGTTTGAAAAATATATTAAAAAAAATATCTAGAAGTTTGCATAACTCACAATGAGGAATGGAACAAGTGTGAAATTTTAAGTCTTTCAACTGTCTTGGAATTGTATACATATTTGTAACACATATTTGTATGCACACATTTGTTCAACTGAATGATAACATAATATCACAATATATTTATCAAGAATCTTCCAATACAAAAAAATAAACTAGTCATTGGAGTGACATTACACCATTGAGGGCGCTGGACATTAAAGAACTTCGTCCGTCCGTCGTGAGACTTCATTTTGTCCACATGAGGCCACCGTATTCTGTGACCGCTGGCGAGCTTGTGAACAGTGAGCCTGTGTGGCTCAGGCTAAAATGAAGATGGAACAGGTTTCTTTCACTGACTCCAGTGTTAATTTCCTCACCTGACTAGTGTGTAGTCTCTGAAACCTGCGGTGCAGCGATTCTCTCTCTCTCTCTGTCGCCCCAGAAAGCATCGCTGCACTGGAGGAATGGTGGAAAGCCACCGGTCAGGAAGGATCCACACAGTCGAACAGCGCATTGAGCGCTTCATTTTATTGTTCTAATGCAGTCCTTCTCAAATCGTGGGAGAGGCCCCCTTTAGGGGCGAGGAGCAATACCAGAGGGGGGCGTATGTGACCTTGGGGAACATACGAACTAGACTAGTGTAACTGCACAACCACTCATATATATTTTTTTCATTTCAAGCAACTTTAAGTGTTTTCTGTTACAGACCAAATCAATGTTAATAAAGTTATTCTTTATTGTAAGTTGAATCACTTTCTTTTTTCTTTTCTTTAGGGATACAATGTTATGCAGAGGTGTACTTTTATATATCATTTTATAGACAAATGATACTTTTTCAGTGGCGGCAGTGAGTTGGGGGGTGCGCGAAACATTTACTTCTTCCTGCAGGGGGCGCAACAGAAACTAATTGAGAAGCACTGGTCTAATGTCACAAGGCTGTATGTCTTGTCGCCGTCGTCAGGCAATTGCGGTAATTTATATTCCATTGGGGATAAATTTTGGTGGCGCAGCAGAGATATTTTTGTGCGCTGGGACCGTATCAATAGTGCGCAATTGCGCACGCACGCAGCTTAGAGGGAACATTGGATACATGCCTGCGCATCCTGCTGGAATACTTCTGAGTCAGTCTGAGTCAAAAAATAATCATCTCCAGAAGCTTTTCGTCGAATCAGGATGTGCCTGAGCGATTGCCAAACATTAATGGCCGAGTCATTCCTTCCTGGACGCTGCATACATGCAATCTGTTGATAAGATGAGAAACGAGGCTGAGATCCGTCAGAGGCAAGAAAGGAAATGGATGCATTCATTGGCTAAAATAGATTCTATCTCCAGCTGCACTGCGTCTCATACTCAATTGATTTTTTCATTTCCAACTTCTCTGACTTATTTACATGTTTAAACTGCGCGCGTCTCACTGCCGCATCATGAGGTTTGGCTCCGGGAGGGTTGGAGATCAACTGCTGTTGCTGAAGGTATCAACAATGCAGGAAGGTGGTCAGGAGAGCACCTTTCTCTTTACAGAGAGCATGAACCCTCACATGGGTAGTTGATCCAGACTGCTGAAGATTTCATCCAGACAAACATCAGAAAGTCTGAGAGCCCTCCGACTACATTGTGGAACTGCTGACCCCCTACGAGCCAGCATGGACCCTCGGGTGTCCCAAACTCCAGACTTAAACCTCGAGGTGAGAGAGCCACTCAGGAACAGTCTGCCAGAGGAGACTTCAGGAAAACACCCGTAGCTTTGCTTGTAAAGCACTTAATCGTCGTCATAGTGACCAGACACAAGACATCAATAGCTGCTACAAACCATCTTAAAGCAGCCGTCTCAAACAATTGGATGCAGTCACCCTGCACCTAGGTGTCCAATTTGGGCATGGGTACCTGCAGGGCACTCCCTCTTCATCAGATAGTATCTATGAGTATGTATGAGTCTGTAGGCACAAAATTCTCCATGGTTTGAAATATCTACATTGGAAATATGCATAAGCCCCAGCCATGGAAAATGCTCTATTTCCCCCAGGTGGTGAAATCTCATTCTCCCCAACCTCACCCAATGACCTGTGACTGGTCAGGAGGAAACCATGGAGTTTATAGAGAGTCCGAATGGGAACCAACCAACATATGAACGGAGGGGCAGTGAGCGTTTCGGCCCTGCAAAGCATGCTGGGCATGCTTATCACCACTGGTGGCACCTCCTGCACTTAAAAATGCTGTCATACGATGGTTATGAACCACAGCCTATTTTTAAAAAAAAGTAAGGGGTAGATTGAGGAGAGGACATTGGATCCTCAAAAGAAAGGTGCAGCACAGTGAAGCCTTTGGTCGCCATAGTGTGGATGTATTGAATGTAATGCTGTACCTTAAATACAGGAATGGAGATTTGAAGTGCCAGTCCCTCAGTGTCATGAGGACACTCAACCATAATTACATTATTATAGCAGTGCCTTGGAATGAGCTTAACAGTATGACCACTGGACGATGGAATCTATTGCATTCTCAGGTTTCCATAGCACCAGACACTTTGTCCAATGAGCGGGTCATTTGGGGTGGCTGTCGTTTTGATTTCAATTCAGCTCAGCGGTAAGTGATGTTTGGACCGGCGTGTCCATGAGACGCCCAGTTGTGAGGTCACAGCGAGCCTTGCAGCTCACCTGACCCTGTGTTCTCCAGGGCTGTGAATCTTCAGTGCTCTCACCATTCCATTACGATCATCCTGCCTAATGTGATATTGCGACGCATTACAACAGTTGAATAAGCAATAAACATGGAGCAGCCAACCTTTACGCACACTTGGGTGGTTGGGTGGGGTAACGTCCCTCCACTGACTGCATCGCGCAGGTTATAGTCGTTTTGATTTCTTCATTAGTTTTTGTTTAAATTTAGGTTTGGATTTTTGTCCTTCAAATTCACTTAGTTTCAGCCAGTTGTTAGAGTTGGATGACTAGTTTTAATTGATTTAAAATACTTTTTATTAGTTTTTTATTAGTTTAGTGGGTTTTCAATCAAGATTGGAGGTTGACCTGGGTCAAGAAAAAACACATTTTAAAAAATGCATGCAATAACTTCCACCATACCCTAATCTAATGAATAGTAATAATAATATATTACTTATTTTTCAGTCACTGTTCGTGATTGCTTTGCGGTCTTATAGAGCGCACCGGAATAGTAGCCTAAATTTTAGTCTAAATTTTAGAAGGAAAATAGATCTTGTTCATCCATAAGCCGCAGTGGTCTATAAACCGCGGGTACAGTGGTTCAGTCTGCACCGTAGAAAGGTCAGTGGTGCATCATGCTTAAAAATGCATGAGGAACTACTTTTGAAAACGTGCTCCAGCAAAGAGACTGACTCATGAAACAAACTGGGCAATGTTCTGAGCTGGAATCATCTACTCCTCCCATCTGTTATTGACATTAAAGCACCCAAATTACGCTGTTTTAACCCCCGCATTTGAATTTCTGACACCACAGCCGGTCTCAGCTGCTGCTTCTCATCTGCGCTCGTCCAGATCGGCCTTGTGAGCGGTGCTGTGGACATGCTGCTGAAAACAGTGCATTTTGAGCGCTTTAAGGTCAATAAAAGGCCTGTTGTTTCATAGCTTTGGTTTTGGCAGCATGATGCTCTTTAGCCTGTAAAAATCCATATATTTGCTGCGTTGTTGTATAAGACGCGGGGTTCAGACTGCGAGAAAAAAGGTAGCAACTTATAGTCCGGAAATTAAGGTATGTTCATTTATGTAACACTGAGTTAAATGACCATAATGAGTTTATAAAGATGCTGTTTTTTTGCTGTACTTTGAATACATTTTGAACAAGGCAGACATGCTGCCTGCAGAGATTCATATAGTTTTACAAGTCATTGAAGGCTTTCTTGTCCATTGCACTGCTTCAGTTGTTAAAATGTCTCTAGAAATGTGTGATATGCACAGCTGCCACCCTTAAGTGCAAGAAACTTTTTTTTCTTGTGATGCTGTCGTCTTCACTGCAGAGTTGAGAAAGTGAATGCAAGAAACTGCTGCACTTAGATAAACAATTCTGTCAGCTTCGCTGCTCAGAGTGTCTGACCACGATGAAAGCACTGAGGTTTGCAACCGAGCGTCAAAGGAGCGGAAGATTAAAAATGTTTATTTTACAAAAGAAAATTAGAAACTATGTAAGCAGCTTCCGAAATCTAAATGCGTGTGGGAGGACGACGCAGTCTTTAAAGGTTGTTTCTGGTGCAGAGATGAATTGAGGGAGTTGATTGTCAAAGCAGGTACAGCAGGGTCTACAACTTTGGCATCCTGGCAGCGTTGAGGCGCATGGAGACGCAGGAGGAGCCCGCGGCGTAGCGCATCTCTCTCAGCATGCCGCTCCACTGCTTCTTGTCACTTTCATACCTGAGAGCAGAGAGGAAAATCAGTCCTGGACCTCAGAAGGACAATAATATATGGCACTAAGACTTACTGCCACACGTCGGTGACCTCTGTTGGTGCCACCTCCTTGTTCTCCGTCTCCACCATGGTGAAGCCTCCAACAGCGTACAGGGCTCCCGCCGTGCTGACCAAATTGACAGAGCTCCTCTCTTGAGGAAACTCAGCAAAAGGCTCCCACCTGAGGAGATCCAGCAGGAGGAAAAGGTCACAGAAGAAGAGTTTGGGGTGCCAAAGCTGAACGTAAAAGGCTCGATATATGAGTATGAATTTTAACGGCATGCAACCAAGCATTCAATAAGCTTCTTCCTCCATAGAAAAGGTGCAGTTATACTGGATGAATCTCCCTTAAAAAGATGATGAATTCAACTTTCAACAACAAGTGATGTCATCACCAGCTCGGCAGTGGGTCAGAGCTCGCTTCAGGAGTGATACAGTCCATCTTACAGCTGCATCTACATCTGCGCCGTCTCACTGTTCCTTTTATTCTATTGCGATTTATTTATCGATTTACTTGTTTGCAAGTATATTTTTTTAGGTTATGATGTTGTCAGCGGGCATCTAATGGAATCCAAATGTATGTTTCTATTCTGTTGATTGCTTTGTTTATGTCTTTAATATTTAATATTTTGTTTAATATATTTTCTTTGCCTTCAATTTCCGCATTGTGGAAAGAATAAAAGGAGTCTAATCTAATGTGATCTGACCGTCTGAGAGCAAGGGAGGAACAGATTTTGCTGCTGGCTCAAACAACAACCAGGAAACCTCTTTCATGCAAAATGCAGCTCTTAATATTCCATCTGGGCGAGATGGGATCCAAATCATTTGCCAGTATTTGACATTTTCTCAGACTCTGATGCTGATGGAATCAGTTTTATATGAACCAATATCACAGTCCAACAATTCTGAATAATTCCTTCTGCAGCCAGCTGCAATCTCTCGGCTGATTGTAATGAAACACCATTTCCTGTCTCGCCACCTGCTTCTTTCTCTGTGACGCCATGCTTTTTAGAACTGGTAGATCCGGTGTGATTCTCACTTGTTGGTGGCAAAGTCGTAGATTTCGCAGGAAGCACTGAGCCCGTCCTCATTGACACCTCCTGCCACGATGATCTTGCCGTTGTGAACGGCGGCGGCGAACATGGACCTGGGCGTCTTCATGGCCGCCAGCTCCCTCCACTCAGCCTGCTTGTGGTTGTACACAAACATCTTGTTGAGAGCTTTGCTGCGGGGACAATAGGGGAGATCAACGACCTTGTCTGGAATTTACTGGCGTCATCGCAAGTGACAAACTGAAAAGCGAGCCAAGACTAGCTATTCTCAAACGCTTTTGACCCGCTTTACTCAGATGCTAAAGTACAATACTTTTGATTTAATAAAGGAAGGTTTTGCAGGAGGATCTTTATACGCTCATTGTCTTCATCCACATACAAGCCTCACGATCCTTTGTCTATTTCCTCTTTTGTTTCCTGTCAATAGTGACTTCTGCTATTGTCAAGTACTCTGCAGGGTCAAACTACATTTACACTGCTGGGTTTGCTACAGTATATGAAGTTCATATGTTATGTTATGCTGTGCATTAAACTAGTACATTAGTATATTAAATCAGGTCAGGACATTTGATATATAAAATTAATATTAATTGATATATAGTTTTATCTGTCGTTCAAGAGCTTGAATAAAAAAAAAATACTAAAAGTAATGACTAATTTCACTGTGTATTATGTATTATTCCTAATTTAAATTAGTAAATTAGTTAATATATCATTCAATTATATATATATATATATATATATATATATATATATATATATATATATATATATATATATATATATATATATATATAGAGAGAGAGAGAGAGAGAGAGAGAGAGTTAAATAAAAAATACATAAAATTAAATACACATAATAAAATAAATAAAAAACAAACTAGTGCTAACTAATTTCACTTATACACACAAAAATACACAGCAATCTGGCTCCAGCTTTTGTTTCAGAACTTCATTTTCAATGCGAGGGTTGTCTAGTTCACATTTCCATGTGGTTGTTTGTAGTATTAACATACCACATTCTTGTTTCTGAAAGAAACTGCGCGGTTGAACACAAGGCAACTGTGCCGCTGACGATGGCTGTTTTCAGAACAACATTCACGGCAGGACCCGTAGTGAATATCTTGGGATGCTGCCCTGCAGTCTTGCTGATGGAGCACAACAGCTGCACACACGTACTTACTTGTCATCTGTCTTTCCTCCAATGCAGTAGATGAGGCCCTTGTGGGAGACCACAGCATGTCCATGGATCTTAAGAGGAAGCTTTTTGGTCTCGCTCCACTTCAACTTCCTAGAAAGCAAAGGGAAAATACAATTGATCATTTATTTCTCAGCCCTCTTTGATAGTTGGTTTGTTGATAGATTAGATGCCAGTATCAGTCCCACAGCGGGAAAATTCAATAAAATAAAATTTATATTAATAACGTTTTCTGATTCTGATTTATGCATCACTTTGGCGAGAAAAAAGAATAGTACATCAGTGACCGTGTTCTCGATATTTATAAATATTATATGGAAAACGAATGAAGAGGAGAGCAACAGGAGTAAATATGTGGGTGTGACTGACTCGGTATCGAAGCACATGACGGTGTCCAGTGACTCGTTGGTCTGCAGGTCCTTTCCAGCAACCGCAAACAGGAGGTTTTCACTCTCCCCGATGTTGAAGAGGCATCTTGGAGACGGCATGGGAGGCAAGGCAATCCAGTCAGAGGTAAGAGGGTCCAACTGGAAAAATACAAATGTACATGTGAGTGTCAGACCTGAACATAGTGATTCTTGTTCACTTCGATGAATCAGATGACAAACTTTAGACTTTGCTGAGTTCCTGGGTCAAGTAAGACAAGAAAACATTTCCAAATAGACACTTCAGCCAGCACTGGTCGTGGGATCCTGGTATTTTCTGATGCCAGAGTGGAGAGAGAATCTCATACATACCTGGCCTTGGTGACTCGCCATATCTTGGGTAAGGAATTGTCAGTGAACGTTGGAAAACTGAGATGTTGAAACTGTATTGTTTTCTTCTCCAGGTTGCACTTTTTAGCAGGTAGTACTTGTTGTTATTGCATCCATGCGTAGCGACAATACAGATGAAGGGAATCATAGAAAGACAGAGGACTGGTCTGTTTCAGGCTGTATGTAACATTTTAAAGATGGTGACATTGCCATAAAAGGCTTGGTAAAAGTCCTGCTGTAGACAGACAGTACTTTGCTGAAGTTCCATTTTGCTCTTTAGAGGCCAGGAAGTGCTGGTCCGCAATTCTTGGAGAAGGTTAACCGATGCTGTAGCTCAGAGCATTATTTCCCATCATATATTGCTCAATTTATCCCTTCTTGATATCACATAAAAGCTCAAACAAACCCAAGTCTGAGCTCAGGAAATTAAAAGACAAACCCTTCTCACCTGATAGAAGTAGCACTGCAGCGGCGTGTCTTTGTTCTCCTCGTCCACAAAGAGTCCTCCGATGATGTAGAGCTGGTTTTTCTGGGACGCCATGCTGACATGGTTCCGTGGCACTTGCTCAGACATGGCGGCCAGGAAGCACTCGTTCTCGTTGGCGTCATAAGCCACCGCTGCCGTGTCATTGATCATCAGGATAAAGTCGCGCGTGTACATGCCATGTCTGCGGTTGTCATTCAGGCAGCCGGGGAATAAGCCGTCTCCTTCCTTGTCCTCCTCGCCCTCCTTTTTTGGAGGTTTCTCTGGCAGCTTGCCCTTGAAGGCGTCCCTGACAACTTGGATGGTCTTTTGAAGCTCTGGATCCGACTTGATGATGTCATCGGTCTCCACTCGTTCCTTGAAGTACTTCTCTGGCAGCAGGCGGAAGCGGACGCAGTCAAACGCATCCTTCAGGAGCTTGATGCGCTTGTCCTTGTCGTAGCGAACCCATTTCATGACCGCCTCAAACACCAGCTCCTCCTTCTCCACGTTGAGGGAGTCCCCTCCGATGATGGCGAACAGCTCATGGGCCGCGAGCTTGAGGAACTCCTCGTCTTTGTGGAGCAGCTCAAAGCGGTCTGCGATGAAGTTTCGGCCAGCCACTGCCAGCCTGGGACAGTTAAGGACCAGGCCTAGCCTGAAGATGGCCATGCAGTTGGATGCGGAGAGCCTCTTCTGAAGATAGTTGACACAGACGGTGAAGACTGATGGGATCTGGAACCTATTAGCCACCGCTATGATGTCTTGCACATTGTCGTCAGTCAGGTCGATCTCAGCGGAGTAGAGATACTGCACGATCATGTCCAGGATGGATGGGTTGACGTCCTCCAGGACCACCTCTTTGGTGTTCTCCACCTCCTTCCCATCTTCAGTGAAGAAGATCTCTCTGAAGTAGGGACTGCAGGCCGCCATGATCAGCCGATGGCAGGGGAAGCTGCGGTCGCCCACTTTCAGAGTGCAGTCCACAAACTTGTTCTCATTCAGCAGCTCCTTCAGTCCGTCCTGGAGCAGTGTGCTCTGAAACAGGCGCAGCTCCTCCTTGATGGCGTTTGGGTCCATTGTATCAGGAGGGGAAACAGAAGGTAGAAGAAGAGGGGTCAAGTGAGAGGAAGCAGTGGTGGGCCACAGGTCCTGTGGGCAGTGGGTCCTGAACGGAAAAGGCAGGGCAAAGGAAAGACTGCCAGTGTGAAGACTGCAATTTAATCCTGTCCCTGTCTAAATATAGAGACGCTGCCCCCCTCCTGTTCAAACGGCACAGGAATCTGACTGGACCGAATCACAGAGCTGCTCGACAGCTGCTGACACAGACTGAAAGAAGCAACTGGCTGGTGGGGATTGGTCTGCCACCGTGATTCAGCTCCGGGAGTATCCGGTTACAGAGGGGACAATGCTGTCAAAACCCACAAATAGAACCAAGCATATTACGAAAAAGGGTATTTACTATCATCACTGCTGGAAGCTTAAAAAATAATGTTGTATGATTCGGACAAATGGAGCTTTTAGCTGGGGTCCTTGGACCCTGGCTTCATCTCTAACTTCTGTTTCCTGCTAGGTTATAAAGGCTGAGAAAAAGAGATTTTGTGGGTGGAATTGTTGTGTCCCTGACCACCCCAAAATAAGATCTGGTGCCTGCACCAGGATCCAAACATTTCAATTATTAAGCACAATGATAGGAGTCTATAAAAGATCTAGCACCAAATCTTCATTCATGAGAAGTGGTGAACATAATACTTGCAGCAGCAACTGTCATCGCTCTACCATGTGTATTTATTTGCCCTTACTCTGTATCGTGGAAAGAGAATGGGACGTCAGATCCAATCTCTGACAACATTATATCATGACCATTGTGTTTAAAATGGAGCAGCAGCAGCAGCTGCAGTGAAACAGGTGAGAGCGACAGGCAGCGCACACACACGCACACGCGCAGTTCAGCAGGCCACTGGTGGATGAGCTGCTCAGCAGTGTTCCTTCTTCTTCAACTCACTTTTGAACTGAACATGACAATTAGTTTGCTGCTGAAATACTGCCGCCTTTGATGAGTTTCACAAAACTATTGACTGTGTTAACCTGACTTTATGTGTCACCCTCAAGCACGCGAATGACATTCAGTCATTTTTGATGAAGCCATGAATCATGAAGAAGACTTCTTCCTCAAGTAGGTGCAAGTTGTCAGTTGCTTAAACTTGATCCGTCCGTATCACTGCCGTCATGAAATTCACACAGGATCTTGCATAAATAAAACACCACAAAGTGTCAACATTGCAGAAGCAAATTGCGGTAATAATGTAAAAAAAACCCCACTTAATTTTAAGAATTTATTTTCGTAAACCATGCCTGGGTTTTCACTCAAGTGACTGGCCGTCTTCGTAGATTTACTTGAGGAACGTCCCTGGACGAGAGCAATCCTCCCACCACTTTGCTTTGAATGGATGCGACTGAATAAGCTTCAATGAGCTTAGAAGGGAAAAAAAAACACAATATTTTCATTTTCTTACTATGATTGATCAAAATGAAGATTAGAAAGCTCAATTCAAAGTGTTTGCCGCAGATGGCAGTGCTGGGTAGATATGGTATCATGAAACAGTATTGCAGGGTTGATGAAACAGTGTCCGACCACCACTGCGTGAAAAGGAGCATTTACCGGGTGTTATGGGTTTATTGCGGTTATATTTGCTGAGTTGCAACAAGGGGTTGAACTCAACCTAAAACAGAAGACTCCCAGAGTTGGTGTTACCTTGTCTTCCATATGCCAATGTTTGTCACTGTGAGGCCGAGTAGCGGCGCCCCCTCCACACGTGGCCCTTTTCCAAGGAGTACCAGAGTTCTCTCATCATTAAGAAGCATGGAAAAACATTTTATATAAGATTATATAGTTCAGGGATTATGGTTGTGCCTGAGGTGGAGTGTACGCGCAGTTTTTGAATACCAGCACTTTACTTGAGAGGACACTTAAAAGTGTGCCTCCTCGACATATGTTGTTAAAATGTGGTTTATTCCAATTCTGCGCAGAGTTCAGTCACACACCACCGTATTCAATGATCAACAGCAATTCTTCAGCAAGGACGCTGCAGCAAGCCATGGTTGAGGATTTCATGGTAACTGGGGTTCCACACTGTGCGCTCTGTCTCGAAAGTGTGTTCGGCTCAAAAGTCTGAAATGCGAACAAAAGCGAGTCGGGTTTTGGCCGCGAACTTGATCCCGGCTGGAGAGCTGCACCTTGTCTCAGGAAACTCTCCACAGTGGGTGAGCTTCTCGCCTCAGGCGAGTCGGCGCTAGATGCCGGAAACTACGTGCACAGCGCGACTACGCACAAACATGATAGATGCTGGGCAGTAAAGGGTCTGATTGCTCTTGGTATAGTCACTGTTTTTACTGCTGTGATCTTGCAGCTGACTGCATAAGGACAGCGAGGAGGAAACCTTCTCGATCATCGGTAATTTCTCTCACTGTGTTCAACGTGTTGTGAGAGCAGCGTGGATCAGTCATGTCGCTCAGTTACACAGCTTGTTTCCACTATTTTCTCGTAAAACAAACATGACAACACTCTTCCTTGTTTAGTTTTGGCTGTGAAACGCCACATTTTGTCACAGCCCCCCCCGAGACAGAACCCATAGTGTGAAACCCGCTAAGTGCTCTTTGGCAGTTGAATTGGCACCGCTTCATTGGTTGCATACCTTTATTTTGAAACAGCACTTTTACTTCCTTTAAACAGGAAGTACACAACTCAGACTTGACAAGGCGCTGTACTCGTAGCGTTTTTCAGGTTGATATTAACACAAATGTCAAATGGCAGCCATGCGAATGCAGTCTCTCCATGGCTTGGATTAGTCTGCATGGTAACTGACCCCAACCTTCGAGCCCAAGGTGTGGACTTTTCACACCTCCGACCCTTGACTGGGGAAATGAACTCCTTCAGAAGAAGCCTGTCAGAAACTAGGGGCTGCTTCTTAACACATGCCTCAGCAACTTTTCATCAAAAGCAACATCAAATGAAAAATTCTAATCGCAGTTTTTAATTTGTTTGGTTTATTAAAAATGTTGGTTTGCATATAAGGTGTGTATACAGTCAGCACAATGGCGTCTTACTGAACACGATCCTGTACATAGTTCCATTCAAGAGGCGCATCCTCAGTCGGTTAATATACACAAGAACAATATAAGGGATGAAAGGCTTCAGTGGTTACACAGGCGAAGACTTTGGACGTCACATCAACAGGTTCCTGAAATGTGTCAGTAGTGTCGCTCATACAGTCTATCCATGTGTCTGAGTGTGCGCATGCACACGTGGACATTTGCTGATGACGAAGGAGCACGTCCCATGTTTGAGTGTGAGAGGGCAGGTGGAGCGCTCATCTGTATTCCTGAGTTGCAGTGGTACCATTAACCCAGCAAAAGATTTGGCTGGTTTTCACTTAGTCTTCTGAAAGAACAGAATGAAAAATGATTCACACAGGCATCTTAAACTGTTGCTGTGCAATATGGAACTTGAAGTGTTTTAACTGACACATATAATAATAATAAAGAAATGATGTTGTGGGTCAGACGTGTCCTGCAGTTGACTAGAATGGGATTCCAAGTCAGTCAGCTATTAAATTATTATTATTATTATTATTATTATTATTATTATGAAACTGAAACTGATCTTTTTGACTTAAAATTACACTGGAACCACAAGCTGTAATGATCTTGCGACTAAGAGAGTCAGACTAAAGATCTGGACAAACCCATGGAAGAATTCAGAGAATCCACGACAACTTACCAATGTCATAGACAACGTTGCTACCCAGAAAGCTACCCAGCTGCAGAGGACCCATTCTGTGCACTGGAGCTGAGAAAATCCACTCCTACTAAATCCATGTTTACGGAGAGCCGGTGCCGCAGGTCATAACTGGCCTGGCTTATATTGTCACATGGTCCTTAGGTGGCGACCTGTACACTGAGCATGTCAAAGGTTGCCAGTGTCTCCGAGCGATTATTGCAAACTATTTACAATACGGTAACACTTTATCAATAGAATAACTATTATACATGTAAGTAGTTTATTTATGGTAATAAATGTTTCCTAATCTAAAGCGTGACCTACAAAACATATTGTTATCGGTAGTCAAAAGCTGGAGCTGATAGTGGCCGTTTGGTGGAAATTCAGTTGGAACCTGTGTTCTACTTTTGCTCTACAGCTGTCTCTGGTGAGACTGGCCCAGATGGAGGCGCCAAGTAAACAAGCACCGTATCCGCAATGAAAAGCTGTAGGATTCAGTCAGAGTCAGCCCCATGTAAGCAGTTTCTAAGTCATCAGGATCATGCTCTATGTTGAAGAAATTTCTTCCTCAAAAATAATCTCATGACCAAGACGTTACGAGAGCAAAGCACAATGTAACATCACACTGCGTTTGCTCCGCCTCTAGATGAATTTACCCCGCCCATCTCCTTATTAGGTTGAGCCGTGCGGATGGGTGTTTGGGTCAGATCAGGCAGCTGAAATGATTCCTGAAATTCTCCCAGCAATATCTTACCATCATAGGGTTGGTGACGCCACATCAACAGTGCCACTGCCAGATTTCATGGATTTCATGCTCCAGGATCTGAACCCTGATGTCTGCCAGAGTCTGTCTAATGTGGATACATGACTTTGCCTGGCAGGATTTGGTCTTGACTGGACCTGTCTGTAGTTTCCGGATGCAGGGAAACTATTTAGGATGATTGTGTTTTGTTATCGCAATTGAGGACACACTGTGGAAGAACGATGTCGCAATTTTGTGCTAAAGTTCTTCAAGTCAGGAGTAAATGAGTAACTCAATCAGCCTGAGTGTCTTCTCAAGACGACGCCCGATATAAAGCTGTAGATTTTCACTGACTGCGACTGTCTCGCGGTGAGAAATCTGTGAAGTTGGCATGTGGTGCAGTGTCATCAGGCAGTTCTGCACCGCTTGTCATCCTCAAGTTCAAATCACTAATCTAGCAAAATTGGCAAAATATCTCCGCAGTTCAACCTTGCCAGAACTTAAGCCCAGAAAAAAAAAGTTTTTTAGATGGTCACTGCTTTAACACTACTATTACCAGTAGTAGTAGTAATAATAATAATAGTAATAATAATAATAATAATAAAAATAATAATGATAATAATAATAAGCAGAGCAATGCAAATCTGCTGAATTAAAAATCCTTTTTTTTAACTAAATTAAATTAAACTACCATAAATACTGTACTATAGAGAGCACCGGAATATTAGTCCCACCCACTAAATTTAAGAAGGAAAATAGATCTTGTTCATCCATAAGCTGCACCGGTCTACAAGCCGCGGGTGCAGTGGTGCTGTCTGCACCGTAGAAAGGTCAGTGGTGCACCAGTCTCAAAAATGCATGAGGATCACTTCTAAACTAGTTTGGAGAACGGGCTCCAGCATGGAGACTGACTCATGAAGAAACTGGGCAATGTTCTGAACTGGAATAATCAAATCCTCACATCTTTTATTGACATTAAAGCGCTTCTTGACTCCTCTCCTCCAGGATATCGGCTCTGTTGGCGGAGCTGTGGACACGCGGCTGTAAACAGTGCATTTTGAGCTCTTTAATGTCAATAAAACGCCTGAGATTTCATCGGTTTGATGTGATGAGGCTCAATATTTTGGCAGCATGCCACTCTTTAGCCTGTAAAAATCCATATACATCCCTTATACACATACAACAAAAACTAGAGTTCATATAAGGCCACTGGGCTCGCTGCTCCAGCTATTCTTTGACAAACTGCTGGTTTTCATCTCTCATTTCTATGTCCTCTCTGCTCTCTCCTTCTGTTTCCCATCCTCTCAGCCGTCCTCCACTGCGGCACACTCTTCCCAGGCATTCACTGAATTCTCTGAAAATGAGGTTGAACCTGTCAAATATAACAGACTGGCTTCACAATTAATTTGGACTACTTGCTGGTGCGAGACAGGTTCACTTATCATAACTTATGTGTGGAGCTCGGAAGGCGGCAGAGGGCTTTGAGCGTTTGAAGTGGGCTTTTTCAAATTAATACCTTAGCACCCTATTCATTGGGGTGTTTTCTATCACCTTATGACATCAGCATCTTGTTATGGAGCAGCTGTGAGGGTGTCAGTACCTGTGCTTCAAGTGATTACACACGTCCTCTTGCACTCCTCCTCTGTGTCATATCTGTTCGCGTTACCGTCGCAGCCACCGTACCAGAACTGGGCGCAAGCGTTGGCCTGTTTGTCGTAATACCAGCGGATGCTGTAATCTCGGCACGTGCCTTGATCCAGAACCAAGTTGCAGCGAGGGTCCAAAGGCACAGTCTCTGCAGGAACATGTCGCACAGAAGAGAGGGAAAGAAAGGTTGAGATCACAGACAGTGATTCACTAGCTAGCTCCTGCTAATAAGCTGGAAGTGGAGGTCAACATCTGTTTCTTCGTCTCACTCTCCACGAGTAGCAGATTTCACAACCTCATCCACGCGACGTCAAAAATAATTGGCCGTCCTGCTTCTCATTGACATGGCCTCATTACCCTGCCTGTCGGTTGTAAGGGTCCAATCAAGAGCCCAAAGGCAGAGCCCAACGGAGCCACTCACGCAACCGTCCTGGAGGATTTGCTCCACAGTGCTGCGTCCCAGTTGTCAGGGGGATACTGCAGTAAAGTCAGGGGCCTCTGTAATATTTTACATTTTAATAAAAATCTAAGAAAAAATGTATAGAAAAATAAATAAATAAATAGAAAAGCAACTTACTTCTGTGCATATAGAAAACTCAATTGAGATTTGAGGGGGTCTCGGTGCACTAGCTCTGACTGCCCCCTCACTGCACCTGCCCGCAAATTTGTTGTCCAAATGCAAACCCAATGTCATGTTCTGTGTCTGTGCTTTTATTTTGTTGTGCCCCCGGCTGTTGTTTTTTTGTTTCCATCCCACAGTGCACACAAATGGGACCAATTCCCCTACTCAACCTTCCCATCTTCAGCTCCCTGGTTCCAGTTTGCTGCGCCAGATGGTTGCTTCACTTCTTCCGGTAAAGTTCTCCCTCTCGTGCTATTGTTCCCACGTTGTTTGGATAATATTTGGATCATGTGTGCGTGCTAGCTTTCTGCCGCCTTCTTGGTTAATTCTTCGTATTGAGTTTTTTTTCTCTTGTGCTGTATAGCTGTGTTCCTCGGGTGAGTGTTTGTTTGCTCACATTTTGCTTTCCCTGGTTCTCTTCTCCCTTGTGTGTGTGTGTACTTCCACCACCGAGCGCTTGCTGTTCTTTGGGCCTAGTGAGATTTACAGTGTGTTTTTGTTCTCCCCGTTCTCTAGGCTTGACTTGGATTTGCCTATTTTCGGTTTTCCCTACATGTTTGTCTCCTCACGGCGGGTGTAGGTGGTGACACCCTTGTTTCATTGACTATTGCTTGTGTTTATTATTCATCTGTTCTGGGGCACCTCATTCCTCTTTACGTCTAAATTTAAATGTGTCTTCAATTCAAAAATACGACTCACTCATGAAGCTCTTTCCACCTGTTAGCCATTATATATACGACTGCTGAGTGGAATCTTGTTTCGGTGACAGCCATAGACGTAATAAACGAGACTTTTCTCTCAGACTCAGCATGAGCGATGTCGAGTAGTCGCTCCCCTCTCCTGCCGTGCCGAGCTACAGAGGAGAGGAGCTGGTGTGAGCTAAACCAGCCCTTCCTTCTTTTGCAGGAACAAAGGAGCAGTGTCAGCAGGGATTTGTAGTGTTGTTGTAAAAGCTAACCTGGTGATAGATGGCTCCTATACGGAGGCTATTCTATTCAATTATCCATTGTTTTATTATTAATTCTAAACAAGAGGTCAGAAACCCAGACCCAACCCAGAAGGCTGAATTAGATTGTCCAACTCAAATAAGAACCCAATGTTTTGCCGTCACCTTTAGGCAGAGGTGGCCTCACAGGAACAGTCTGTACTTTTGAAATCAATGTTATATTCGTTGATGAGGACGATGAGGTGGAGACACGCCCGCCCGAGGACGAGCTCCTGTCAGAGGTAGGTGTGAGGTCATCTGTGTAGCGGTTAAACGTGTCCCCACGCTCGCTTCCTCGGCTCACTGTCTCTCTGTAGTCCAGCTGCCCTCCACCCACCTGTAATTACAAATCCAAATGTTGCGTGTTTCGATGAAAAATATGTTTTGAGGAGCTCATATTTTATGTTTCGTACTTGTCCAGTGGTGACCCGAGTGCTGGTGCTGCTCACTCCAGTCTGTCCAACATTGAGTTTTTCCTGCTCGGTCAGAGGACGGTAGTCGTAACCGCCGGTCGCGTAGTTGCCGCTGACACCGTTCCTGTTGCTGCTGTGACCGTTGTAGTTGTTTGATCCCTTGTTGTATATCAGTGCCCCATTCTCGTCCTCACAGAACTGACTCACCAACTTGGACTCAAGGGCTGCAGAGGAGAGAAATAATTCAGTCAGAGAGCGTTCATATGAAGAGGAAGCATGTCCACCATCATACGTCAATGTTTGTTTTTTGTTCTGTTAGACTGAATGTTCAGTTGTTTATTTCCTGTCTTCCTCACAGAACTGACTCACCAACTTGGACTCAAGGGCTACAGAGGAGAGAAATAATTCAGTCAGAGAGCGTTCATATGAAGAGGAAGCATGTCCACCATCATACATGAATGTTTGTTTTTTGTTCTGTTAGACTGAATGTTCAGTTGTTTATTTCCTGTCTTATTTTGGTGAGGTTAGTCTACACCACATTCTAGTGATTCAATTCATGTGTAACGCTCTATTCCAGTTGGATCAATTGTCCCTTGGAACACTGGGTAGAATTTACTGCAGTCCAGCTGTACCGTGTCAGCTATCATGGCTCAGTAAATTTTGCAGTAAATTACAGGAGAGCACAAGGAAAGCAGGTCCAGTTGTAGGTGGGATTCACACTCAAAACAGCTGGTCCCATAGCAGTTGCTGGACAGGAAGTTTTCACTCTGGTTAATGCGCCAGTGGTGTCCAGATGTACAGCTGCTGATGCACGGACAGTTTGGGCATCATCTACAATGCATACCCCATGAAGTCAGCAAAGGCTCCCTTCGCTCCAAGTGCTAATAATCCAATCCTGACAGACCAGCGGTAAACGTGTAGATATTACGACTCTCGCCAAATTCTCAGCTTCTGAACTGTGGCCTTGACCTGTATTGGAGCCCATGTTCCCACGTGCCAAATGTAGACACAAACGTTTTTCTTCCGTGTGCACAGATGATTAAAAGGAGCGGGAAGCACTGCTTCAGTTGGTTTCTTCCTCCAACTCAGCAGTACTATGAGAGCTCTGCAGTTCCCCTGCGAGGACCAATCTGTTGCCCTGTGTAACTTGTATTAGCTCACCCCTTTTTTACAATTGAACTGAACTGTCACTTCAATGATGGCATTCAGAACATTTCATCCGAACCCTCAAAGGCTGATGTTCACCTGGCAGGGTGTTGAAGTCATCAATGAGGAACATGTGTTCTGCATCTGGGTCCGAGGCGATGAGATTCAGCTCTCTGAGAAACTCTGCTTGGGTCGGATCGGAGGAGTTCACAATACCAAGCGCAAACATCTCGATGTTGGCTGCATGCGCTTCTCTTACGGCGATGTCCAGCTTCACCGGCTCCCTCTTGTCCGTCTGTCCGTCGGTGATAACAATGGCCACTTTGCTCACACCCGCACGGGAGCTGAAGAAGGCCTCCTGGGTGGCCTTGCGGATAGCCGTGCCCGTGTGGGTGCCCTCTCCCATGTACGGGATGGTCCTGATCGCCTGCTTGATGTCCTGCTTGTTCATGTAGCGAGCCAAGTTAAACACCAGCCGAACTTCCAGGCTGTACAGGACCAGGCCAATCCGGGTGGCGTTGCGGCCCACAGTAACCCGATCCACCAGGGCGTTTACAAAGTCTTTGATGATCTCAAAGTTCTCCGGACCCACACTTTCTGAGCTGTCGATGACAAACACCAGTTCCATTGGCCTCTCCTTACATTTGATCCCACATCCTGGAATGACATCCCATGACTAAATCAGTTGGCTGTAAAAACATTTGATGCCATTCTTTCAAAATAACAGCAGTCTGAGTGAAGCTGAGGCTTTGTACCGCAGATCTCCTTGATCAGACGAATGATGTCCTCCCGCTGAAAGTGACATGAGGAGACAGTGAGCGGCAGTGACAACCACCAAACAAGAGGACAGCAGGAGAGAATGATGCTTACTGTCAGACCAGCTTCACCCTTGACCCCTGGCCGGCCCTGAAATCCCGACAGAGGTTTCAAAGTACTGACATGCGTGAAAGTGCTGTAATGACAAAGTCAACCAGTGACACTCACAGCTTGACCTGGTGCTCCAGGGTCACCAAAGTCCCCCTTGATTCCCTTCATCCCTCTTTCCCCTGTAGAGCCACGGTCGCCCTGGCAAAACACAAGCACATATTCAACAAGAAAATCAGTAGGAAACGCCCAACAACAACTTGTGTGGTTCAAGATACAAGAATTGTGATCCCCGGAGTCCCCTGACCGGGAATCAATATCGGCACACGTGTTGACATCTCTGAATCCTAACCATCATACCTTTGAAGCCCTGGAACACTGATGGATGAACATCAACCTTAACTCACACCAAATCCAATATGAGGCACTACATTTTTTTTTGTGTTTTTGCTGTGTCGCAAAAAGAGTTGATGCAAGATCTCCCAGATCCACTGCAAAATTAGGACTAAGTTCTATTTTTCTGTGGCAGAACTATGGAAAATCAATACTGAAAATTAAAGTTGAAGCAGCATCAAGACAGCAGGCAGACACAGATGCTTGATACCTATGTCCACTTGGAAAGGTCCGGGATTTGCAAATGCCTTCTTGAAAAGGCCAGGACTCAATATCACAGATTTTGAAAACAGGTTCCACTGTCAAAACTGATCAATGATGTCAAACAAACCGAGGGTGAGCTGACAGCTTCCTGCCACAGCTCAGGAATACATCAACAGTGGTGGAAAGTGCCGGGAATACACAGGCAAAAACGGTGCCCTGAGCTCTTTAATGGAGATAAAACTACCATCACAGAAGGGCGACAATCCGAATTAAGTATATGAAAAACATACAACAACAAGGTCTAAAACAAAACAAAGCTCCTCACAAACATGCGTTTGCCTTGTTAAGTAGCATTTTCTATTACAGTGTTGCAGTGTGTGAACTAGCAAGTGCAGAGTCAGCCACGCTCAGGGCTGAAACCAGATCTGGTGCCAGTCTCTGTGACAAAGCGCTACTGGATTTGTATGAGTCCGAGGTTAAAAACTCATTTCACTTTGCTTGTTTCTGAAAGTCAGCCACAAATCCTTCAAAGGTTTCCTGGATCCAGATGGAACCAAATACAATGCACTGTCCCGTGTCTCAATCTGATCAGTTCCTGAAAAGCCAACTACGTCTTATGGTTTTCATGCCGACAGACACAACCCAGTTGTCTAAGGGCATTCAGAAACAAGGCAACGCACCTTAGATCCAGGGACTCCTTCACCAGGGAAACCCCGTGGACCAACCACGCCTGGAGCCCCCTGTTCTCCCTGGATGTACAGAATTGATAAGAGTGAGCAGGAGAATAAATACATGTATTTCATGGCACAGGTGCTCGAGTTTCAAAGCACCCAGAGAGTCCGACCCGTGTCTTTGATCAAATACTACTGATGAAACACTTTTTGCTTTTGAGTGCACAAGTAACCTTACCTGACTGTGAGCACATAATGGAAACATCCCGCTGCTGAGGGGTGCGATGCCACTGTCTTCAAGTGTGTGTGTGAGTGGGCTTGTTTATGCTACATCTTGACTAAACACTATCCTAATGAGGACCGTACACCATTGTAGGGACATATGTCTGGACCCCACAAGGTTAAGCCTCAATTTGAGGATTAAACTGGCACATTATTGTTGACTTTAAGTTTGGTTTACACCCTGGTTAAGGTCAGCCATTTGTTTTGGATGCTTAGGTTTAGGGAGAGAGGCTGGGGGAAGGGATATGACAATGAAATGTCCCTACAAAACATAAAAACATAACACGCGCGTGTGTGCAGCGTGTGTGGTGCTTTTTTACAGATTTTTTTATAAGCCAAGTAGCAGTCATGAAAGTTTGGAGCACTCATCAGCATAAATATGACAATATAATAACCACTGAATTAGACAGCAAATACCTTTGGACCTTGGATTCCTTGACCTGGTGGGCCTGGTGGCCCCAATGGTCCGGGCCGACCCGGGTTACCCTGCAGGACAGGAATAATGAAGAAACAATACATAGTATTACAGCAAGAGAAGTGACCTATGTTTTATTTATATTTTGCCTTCTACATTGACTATTCTCTTGAATATATTTGAAGGACTTTTTGCTGCCATATACTGTATATATACATATATATACTGCATATATATTTTTTTTTCCTCGACAATGCAATAGTATATAGGCAATTTAGCTCTTCTTAGACCCTTTCTGTTTACTCAGAGAGCATCCTAAGTTCTATTCCTTATTTGATGTTTGTTTGTCAAAAACCACATTCTTTTTTTGTCGCTTAACTAGGTGCAGATTCATCGTACTTGTTTGGTGGATGAGATTTTAGCAAGGCAGAATCCTCCGGTGCAAACAGGGAGACTCATTTAAGCTGCATTTATGAACTGCTTTCGCTGAACACTTGCCTATGGATTTTGTGTCTACTGACGTGGTGATTTCAGTCAGGATAACAGAGCTGCTTTTCCAGAAGCTGCATGTGGGGCGAGAGGAGAAACGTCTGTTTTCTAATGTCAGTCGATCAATTAGGAAACAAGAATCGAGTAATCCTAACAAAGATCTTATCCCAGTGTACTCACGCCATGTGACACAGACATTCTTTCCCAGGTATTGATCTGTCGGCCAACATGACCTGCCCTATTTCTGCGCTCAATTGACTGGCAGCTGTGAAGCACACAGTCAATCTGGATGTCATTGAGTGCAATGCAGACCAGTTGCTTCTCGCTATTGTTCTTCACCGCGCCACTTTGTAAAAAACTCTGGATCGCTACTCCTCCCACAAGTTCTGGCTGCATCTACACAATTCTAACATTAAAATGTGTGGCTCGGTTGGGAATCACTTGCTATGACCTATGACCCAGAATTCCCAAGATAGTCCAGGTTTTGTCCTAACAGCTTTGGAATTTTGATACTTGATCAACGGCTTACAGCTCCTCCACGCTATCACAGAGAAACACCATTAAAAGCTTAAAATGTAGCCACACCCCTCCACAGTTGCCCTGAAATCAAAAATCTGTGTCAGCTTGTGTAGTTTTTCATGAAATGAGCCTCAAGCAACACAATATTTGGGCAAAAAACTGTGTCATCAAGCTGTCTTGAGTGGAAGAGAGCAGAAAATCTGAGCCAAAAAATAGTTTTCATTTGACTGCTGCGAGCCAACGGTGAGTCACAGTAAAACTATTTTCTCCAGTTTTGTGCTTGTCCTCTCTCGTATGACTGTGCTCAGAAAAGCTGTGGCACATTTGGAGTTTGCACGAGACTCGCAGCCAAATCCAGGTTTCTGCTTCATTGACTCTCATTGTAAAGGAGGAGCTGCTCCGCTGGAGAAAACAGAAAAGTTACTCATTCTCAACTCGCCATCCTGAGCAGAGACCATTTACTGTAGAAACATGGAAAGTGGGTAAGTTAGGGAAGAAAGCCTCAGTGTTTTCACGATTTGCTTATTTTTGCTGTATCGGCTCTTGCTTTTGAGATATTGAGGGGAAACGACACACACATAGCTGCGGGCATGACACCCAGCCTTCACATAGTAGTTTATACTGTAGTTACAACATCTAGTTATTGAATACTTTTGAGCCCATTTTTTTTTTTCATTTTTCCTGCCAAATGATTCAGTTGAAGAGGGGTTCACATGAGCGAGCAGGGAAAGTGCTGCAACTGTAAAATTAAAAATGTACCGGTGGTCCTTGAATGCCTTCACCTGGAGGTCCTGGTAAACCTGGCATTCCTCGGAACCCCATATCCCCCTGTTAGGAAGTCAACAGAAGTCCGTTTACGATCAACAAGAGGACCTCTTGAACTTGACACTGAAGCTGCTGGTGTTACGAGGTCAAAACATCTGTGGCCAACCTGTGTTTTGTTTCACTTGGGAAATAACTCAGAAAGAGAGGAGCAGGGTTGCTGTGCAGAGCAGGGAGTGGAGTTTAATTATTTATTTAATTGGCAGAAAAAGCAGGCTTGTAACTGTGATTGACAGCTAGTCTATTACTTTGAGAGCCTTCGAGCAAAACATGTTCGACACACTTTCCTTCCATGTCATTACACAAAATTGGGCATTTTTAAGCGCAAGAGAAACCGATTTTTAAATGCTAAATATTGATTGACATTTTTCTCTGCGAGCCTCACCTTTGGTCCAGGGATCCCCACTCCCTCTGGACCAGGTTCTCCCGGAAGTCCTGGTAGACCAGGAGGACCCTGCAGACAGAATATACGCATTTAAAAAGTAAGCTTTTTTTCTTATATTTTCAGCCGCTCACCATCGGGCCTGGATAGCCTTCTCCTTTTGGACCATATGGGCCATTAGGGCCCGGATCTCCTCGATCCCCCTGCAGTGAGGAACGTCAAACAAATTGTTTCGTACAAAACGTACAAACTTCTCTCATACGGCTACCACACCTTTGGACCTGGGAGCCCATAGCCAGTCTCCCCAATAGGACCTGGAGGACCACTTGGACCTGGATCACCCTAGAAGCACACCACAATTGGATAAAACAGAAATTTTAAATCGCCTGACCATGTGTCGCAGAGACAATGTCAGAGACAGCTCAAAGACTCATCGAAAATCTGGACTTCCCAGGACAAAACCGGTCATTGTGGGACGCCGAGTTGACTGTTATTTCATTAAAAAGAGATATGCAGATGCATGACATTGATGCTTTTATTCCAACTGCAGTCGTGACAAGAGGCTGACACGGGCTTGTCCTTCAGCTTCTGTCCTCTCAAGGCCACCACAGCCTCCCTGCTGAGTGCTCTCTGTAGCTAGCCAACATAGTCATGATTCTGAAAATGCCTGAAGCATTAGAAACAGTAGTTTTAATTGCACTCATGTAAGAAAAATGGATACCTTGGGTCCAGATATCGAGCGTCCTGGTGGGCCTTGCGGACCGCTGCGTCCCTGAGTTCCCGGTTCCCCCTGATGTTCAGATTTCACAATGTAATTATGGACTGTACTTATCGACTATAAACTACACTGCCTTGTTTGCTTCCCACCTTTGGCCCTGATGGTCCTGCAATGCCAGGCGGGCCTGACAAACCTCTAATACCTCTTTGTCCTTGGTCGCCCTTGAAGAGGAGATGAAAGTCAGCGCGGATAGTTTATTTTTTTTAATTGGTAAGTACATATGTTAGTTTCTTATTTACCTTCTCACCCTGCGTGCCAATTCCAGGGGCGCCCTCCGGCCCTCTGAGTCCAACAGCTCCAGGCTCCCCCTATGGATGGAACCATTTTAGCTGTTTAGATATGATCATGTTACGCTGAGTCATGACAATGAAATGAACTCATTTCTTCTATCCTTGTGATAAAGCAACACGTTCTGTGGGTGCGAGCCTCCGTGTGTCCCCAGTTCTGGCAATAGAGCCAGTCTCCTGGAGGTCCGGCTGTGGCATCGGAACTTGAGGCACGTGGGTGAAAACAACGCATTTTGAGCGCTTTAATGTGAATAAATGATGTGAGGTGTTGATGATTCAAGTTCAGAACATTGCCCAGTTTGTTTCATGAGTCAGTCTCGATACTGGAGGCCATTTTCAAAACTACTTTTGAAAAGCGTTTTTTAACTTTAGCTCAGACAGCACCGCTGCATCGGCGGATTATAGACCACTGCGGCTTATGTATGATCAAGATCTATTTTCCTTCTTAAATTTAGTGGGTACGGCTAATATTCCTGGTGCGCTGTATCGTGCGGAAATTATGGTACATTGAACCCCATCAAATCGATAGACCCAAATGTGCATTATATTGTCTCAACAGTGCTGTGTTTGTTGGTTTAGGACAGTCCTTCTCAAATAGTACCAAACAATGTGCCTGAAGTGGTCGCAATAACAAGCAATGGTGGTCCGAGGCACGGATGAGTTGGCCAGGTTTTCATGTCAAGGAGGTGGGAGCAAGAGCAAAAAAAAATCGAATAAATCACCTGAGCTCTGAAGCGGATTTCTATTATCTATCCGATATCACCCTGTTGAAGAGTGGCAAATTGGCTCCATCCTCAGCCTCCGACACCCCTCGCTCCGATTCAAAGTGTCTATGGAGGTGCAGCAGCTCCATCAAGCTTGCACCCTGGTACCAAGTCAAACGTGTGGGGCTGAGGGCAAGCGTTTGAGCTGTGGCTGATTCTCCGGTTCACGCAATTATGGAAGGACTGGGGATGCGGAGGTCGGTGCTCAATGGCCATTTATAGGGACGAAAAAACCAGCAAAAGTATTTTATTTTGCCACTTCAACCCATGTATTGCCTGCTTTGATTGTGGTGTTCAATTGAAGAAGCAAACAAAAACACTACCTTCTGTCCTGGTGCTCCATCCTCCCCTGGCAGGCCTGGTAATCCAGACAGGCCGGGGGATCCAACCTCCCCCTGGGAAAGATATTCATGCATCAGTTACAGGACACTCTTGAGCTTTAATTCATCAGTAATAACGTGTTTGCACACACCTTCTCTCCTGGTTCCCCGATGCCTCTCTCTCCTGGACTGCCAGACTCACCCGGCAAACCCTGGTCTCCCTGTGTGAGGACAAAGACAATGGTAAACAGCATTTTTGCACATGTAGCTTTTGGAGAATCAACTGTCACCCGGCATGTGCATCTCAATACCTTTGGTCCTGGGAGTCCTTCTCCTGGTTGGCCTCTAGCACCGGGTGGGCCCCTCGGCCCTTCCACACCCTAACAAAAATGAGATACTGGGGTCACGAAAAATGGAGCAGACAATAAATTGATGCCTTCAAAGCAAAAACAATAAGAGTTGGTGAAATGGTAGGTGGTGATAATGTTTAACGGTAGTGATGGGTAGATGAAACAGTGTGGCAGGGTTGATGAAACATTGTCCTAAATTTCAGAGGCCGCTAGATGGCGCTCTTGTTTTAGAAAGGATGTGAGGTTTCATTGCATTAGATGTTCGAGTACAAAGATTTTACAGCAGGCAGCGCCCTCTGGTGGCCTCTGACAGTCAGGACACTGTGTCGTGAAACCTCTACCCATCACTACTTTACAGTATTGGTAGCACAGTAAAGACAAAAGTGAAGCAGAGTAATTGAGGATTTACATATTGCCATTTATACGTTTATGAATTTGAAGTAATTCAAGATTAGTTTAACTTTAGGGACTCCATTTCAGATTTGTCAAGTAGCTTTTGTAGTTTCCCACAGTGTGACTAAGAGCAGGCCTGGATGATGTTTCACCTAGATTCACCGTCTTTATTAGAAGGTAGTGTAACATGTTGTGTCCTGCTTTTTAGTCACATTTGCATGTGGTCACACTCTCTGGTGGGTGGAACAGTTCAGATGGCGAGCACAGTAGCAAATATGTATGTGCACAGAGAAAAACCCCTAAACTAAAACAACATAAACGGCTGCTCCTCAGAGCAACGACACCAGGCGACAGCCCCTTACTCTAATTGGTCGTTCGGGACAATGGTTAGTAATGAGTCCAGGAATGGAACATTCACCAGGAACAAACACCGTTACTCAGTAGATAATAAGGATTGCCAGAGACACTGATCTGTTGTGGAAATTTCAAGGTTTACGAAGAACGTAAATGTTAGCTCCTTGTTGTCAGGAACTCATGGGATGGTAATGCTTCATTTCGACGACAAACCTGTGCATGGGTTGTTGTTCTGAGGACCTGCTGTGGCTCTGACCACAGACAACTGGAGATCATACATTTTTGAACCTACAAAACACTACCTTATATGTCATTATATGGGACGTTACTAAAATTCTCAAAATAAAAACTACCTTAGCATCTCGTCCTTCATTTGTTTTTTACTCTGCTCAATTAATTTCGGCAAGCCTGTCTTCAATGCCGAGTAGTTCCAGTTGAGGTACTTCTGGGTCTGTGTCGGAAAGTCTGACGCAGCCCCGCTGTTAGCTTTTTTTCAGCTCGAACACGAAGACCCCCCGAGTCTCTGATGGGACGTTTCTTTTCCTCAGTGATTCAAGTGGTCTTTCCTACCATGGTTTTTGGAAAATACGTTTGAAGCTTGAGTTTTTAAGGCTTTATGTCCAATGAAGAATTTTTAAAAATAACCCATGAGGTTGGTTAAAAATTGTTCTCATTCTTTTCGCAGAGCAAAACACAACCACAAGGTCACACAGTATCCATTTTCTGCCATCAAATCATTTTGGATTGAATTTGTTATCTCATTGTTATTTTTCAATATTAAATCTATGTTTTATTTCATCAGTATCGTGCACCTTGCTTTGTCTTTTGGAATGTTTCATGAGGTTACTATTTGCTCCTGGTTGCCAAAAGAATTTCTTTCAAGTTTTCTTTTTTTTTTTTTTTTAAATAAACATTAATAAACATAACTGACATCACAGCCACACCCATAATCAAAGCGCATCTCCACGTCTCATTGTGTTCCAAGTTTGCGACCTGAAATGCTAATGCTAACACATGACACTACATGTCTTTAAAAGACTTTTCTTTTTCCAACAAGACCACCGAGGTGCAAAAATGTGATTGGCAGGTATGAAAATCAGTTCCTAGGATACGGCGCTGTACTTGCCTTGTCGCCCTGTATTCCAACACCTGGTAGGCCGATGGGCCCTGGAGGGCCGGGTGGGCCGAAATCCCCCTACATGATCAGATGAGCAGGTGAATGAATATAATAACAGAACGCAGAGGACGCAGAGCGATGCGCTTGAAGGCTGACATGATTTATGGTGTGTGGAAAACATCCAGAACATTCACAGTTCATTTGCTTTATGCTCCACAATTACTGTACTTTATATGTGCAGGAACATGTGTCGGACTTTGATGCGTTTCACATGCATTCCTTGCTGCAGAGAAAAGATTCTCATGAGCTCTGCCAAGGTTTTGCAACAAATCATTTAAATTTAAAAGAAACAAATAATCATATGCAATGTTGCATTAGACCAGTGTTTTGCCAACCAAGACACTGGTCACTGGTGCGTGAGAGAGTGTCAGGTGTTGCTGCCAGCAGTGATCCAGTCTCACCTCATATGTCCAGAGACAGATGTGGGCGATATGATGGCTTTAAATCATGAACAACTACAATCTGCTGATGGTCTACTATAGTCAAGAGACATGGAGTCAATCACATTCTTTCTCTACACTACAGATCTATGCTGATGCGTTGATTCGCCCGTCACTCGCAGCAGGGCTTCTCGCCCGGCACACTAGCAGCGAAGAAGTTAAACACACAACTTTGACTTGTTAATAATCCTGATGCGCCTCTGATGTGACCACACACCTTCACAACAGAAAGATGGAGTGATCCATGTCGGAACCACAACACCAAAGACCCTCTGCACTGCAGAGCTAACACAGCTAAAGTGACGTCTTTTAGAAGTTGGCCAAAAACTAAATACAAAAGCAAACAAATTTGCTCCAAAATGTGAAGGGAGAAAGAGTACTGTTGTTATGAAGCTGAGGCAAAGCATGTAAAAGATTTGTATGGAAGATACGCAAACTAGTATAATAAAGTTTTTTCCTTTAGGACAAACACTGACCAGAAACTTGTAAGTTAGTCTCAAAAACAAAAAATAAATTACAATATAAAGACAGTATGAATGCGCTGATGGTCAGTCACCACACTTCACTCTGGGATTCACAGTCGGGTCACGCTCCCAGTCGCTTCCTCACACAGTTCCGAATACAGTTTTCAATTCAGCTCCACCATCAGTGCTTTCACTGTTCACCTTTGGCCTCTTTCACACATGGCTTTTACTATCCAACGTCCTCCATGTCTTTTCAGTCTGGATTTTAATTTAGAACCATTCTATACCATACCTTGGCTCCTTTGAGTCCAACCCCCGGCTGTCCTCTGGGCCCCCGTGGTCCCTCCAAGCCTCTCTCTCCCTGCGATCACAGACAGAAAAGATGTGCCATTCTATTCTTTCAAGGCAATTACGTCTAGATAGTGCTGGAGCGGCAAAACATTCTGTCTCCTATAGCATAATGTCTGTTTCATCACTCCCTGCTGGGCAGATGGATTCAGTTATAAGCTGATCTCGAGAGATTCGTGTCCCTCAGGTCCCCAGCTTGACACCACACAAAGACATTTGACTGAGACAACTGGGGGGCTTCATTTCAGTGAATCTGAGACAGTCTGCAGCTCCATCTGTATCCACTGAGCAGGCGCAGATGACCAGGACTGGAACTTCTGGTGTCTGAATTCAAGAGATTTTTTTTTTTTGTTCAAGCTACTGAGTCATTAACCATTTGGATTGTTGCGGCAGTTTGAGGTTGTGGTATGTTTTGTTCTGAATCTGGTGTGATGTGTGGCAGGAATCTTGTGTCTGGAATGATATTAATGGCTTGACAAGGCTGTGAAAGATTAGACTCGAAATCCAAGATGACAGCATGTACAATGGAAGCTTGTCAGCCTCCATGACTGTGCGCTAGTCATATTTCCCCATCTCTGTTTCGTCTACCGACCTGGGCAGAGTGAGGCCCGCGGGCCATATTCGGCCCAATGCCTGTATTTTGGTGGCCCGTTTGACGTCAGACTAAAACTATAATGAATATGTCCTAATTTTTTAGACCTTTTTTGTTCTCTATTTTAGTCACCACCACATCAGCAGTAAATATAGCATGTTCTTGTTTTACGACTAAAATTTGCTTCTTTTCAATGGCCATTTTTCTTGTGCCTCAAAATACATTGCAGCAATAGTGAAAATATATTTTGAAATAAATTGCCTTTTTATCTTCGACATCTGGTCGATAGTTGATTTATATTCAAATGCATATAAAATGAAATATTTCAATAGGTTTCATGGCATATTTACACTTCTTAATATCCTAACATACATTTCATCTTCTGAGGTTCAATTTGTCCTTGTTACTTAGGTATATATTTTAGATATTTTCCGTCATGTTTTGCAGTCATCGCTGTCTTTCTTTTGATGATGGCCCCTTACAACAATTACAGTTTTTCATGTGGCCCTCTAGGACATTTAATTGCCCACCTCTGGCCTACAGTATGGACAGCAGACGCCATCAGACAGGCCAGGGAGCGTGTTGATGAGCACGGTGCTCTGAATTCACGTGCAGGCTTGATGGAAATGTGCATATATTATGAGGCCAGCTATGAATTCTGGCACTCTGAATGAGGCGTTAATGATGTGGGAAAAAAGGTAATTCTGCTCCAGAGCGCCTGCGAATCCGCAGCTTGTCCAGACACGTCATGTGTTGAATGGTGTAACAAGAACGCCATCTGTGATTCCGTGGACAAGTCTTCTGTTGAGGAAAGAAAAAAACCTAAACACCCAGGGGCCCATCACTGTGGCTGCTAGATGCACCGCCGTCTGCTCTCAGGTGGAAACCTGCTGTCAGCATCTTCACATCAGGGCAACTGATAAATTGTGGAGGTGGAACTTATGACCATGACATTATGACCTAAATAATGTCACGTCGTAATCTGCAGCTTCCATTATCATTTGGTTGCAATGATGATTGAACGTTGATAGAAGGTAGACAAGAGTTTGAATACCATTTCAATTGTGTTTAAAAGTATGAAGTAGAAGTTGGTATGAAAGACCATAAATGACTGAAATGACATAAAAGACACTGAAATGGCACCATTCTTTGACAAAATTAAAATAAGATATTTATTTATCTAGTCACTGTTACATTTGTTTTCACGTTGATTATTTATTTATATGTTTAAGTATTTATAGATGTATATATTTATTTATAATTATGTCATTTATGGTCCTTCAGCAGTAGCAGTATGAAAGTATTTCTGTTCTCTACACACAGTAAATAAAACAGCAACATTTAAAAGCAAATAAACACGAGTAAAGTGACAGCAAGTCATCGGCCCAAATTGAAGGAAATAAAGAACCATTTTGTCACGCAACTCAAAGATACTACAAGTCCGTACAGCTGTAATTTTTATCAAAATAATAATTTGTAACACCATTCAGTCTGAAAATCAGACAGAACATAAGGGACTAAGGGTCACAAATCCTGCCAGCCTTGGGTGCCCAATACATCGTGGTGATGCGCGTTCCGAGTTTGTTTCCATCCTCGATGCTGGACCCTTTCAATTGCGCAGACTGCAACAGATTGGCACTGTGTAATATGGATTCATGCAGTCAAAGAGGTGCAACCATGAAACCTCATGTTTTGAAAGAGTGATGTGAATAAATGTAAAATCTTATTCCTCTTTTATTATTAGACGCAAATAGCTTAAGTTTAATTATATTCCATTTGTATTTGACAAACGGACCGCGGACGGTTATGTGAAAAAGAATCACTATTCCTTCATTTCAGCCTGAACACCTCAAGGAGGTAGCGCAAGTAGCTTGATGTATGGTGGCCTGAATTGGACAAAAAGCAAGTGTTATGAAAGAGGGATTCATGTGAAAGGATAAATATTTACAGAAGTAAATCAGTTCAACTTGTAATAAGCCTGTGTCGCAGATAGTAGCCGAATCTAAGGAGAAAGCCACCCCCATCCCCACTTCTCAAAAGCCAATTTTGCTACTAGTGTTTGTCCCCACTTCTCAAAGCAAACTGAAGCCCCTGCCATTAAGAAATGATAACCAGATTTTCATGAATATATTGTGCTAAATAATATGTGTATTACAGAATTACAGATTCAGGTACAGCTGCTCAAAGATGGCGACGCATACGTCGGACCCAAGAATCTTTCTGAAAACACAATCTTAATGGCGACCAGAGAGAGTTTTGTGGTGTTTAAGTTTGTGGGCAAAATTGAGTCCATGAGGATGACATGAGGTATAATCTTCCTGTCATCTCTGTGAGCTCAACTGGCACTCATTCGACAACACCTGCTATTGACGCAGCGCTGACACAGATGCATGTGGGTTCACACCCAGCAAACGTGATGTGCAAGTAACAGACCGGGCCGGCGTAATGATCTGGGCTGGCTGGAGACGTGGCCTAATCTGACGTCTGCTGGAGCCAGACAGGCCTGAAGTATGCATGTACATATGTTAGGGAGGCAGCACACACGTGCTGTTCATGAGGATGCAGGTACGGCTCATCTGTGCGGAGTCTGAAGCCTCGACGGGCAGAGTTTTGCCGGAGACTGTCGGGGAGACGCCCCCAACCCCCGTGTTCCATGTCCGGGCTGAGTTCTCCCGAGATAAAGAGACACGACTAAAACATGAGTCAATGGGATAAAATCTGAAGTTGAATAAGCCTGTGATAACAATCCATCTTTCGATGGAAAAAAAGTTCTAGGGTGAGCTTTACAGTCAGCTTGGCATTTTGTTCGTATCGACTTGATTTTCAATTCCAACATTAGGTCATTGCGATCTGACGTGTGATTTGTCTGTCATGTTTTAACCTACCTTTGGTCCAGGAAGTCCTTCACCAGTTGGCCCTCTTTCTCCCTGGACTCCTTGTGGCCCTTGAGGCCCCTATTAAATAAAAAAAACAATTAATTTCTCACCTCTAAAAATGTCATTAAACCTGCAACATTTCCCAGAAAACAATTGAAGGGTTGACGGGGTTTCGTGAAACAGTGTCCTAATTTTCAGAGGTAAAAATGTTTTGGACAACTTACATCATTTTTAAACCGATAGCGACATCTAGTGGCTTCTGAAAATTAGGACACTGTTTCATCAACCATGCTGTACTGTTTCATGATGCCTCATCCACCCGTCACTGCAGAATAGGCTCCAAAGAAGTGCCCAGATTTGTCACTAACCAAGGTTACGTGCTGCCTTCAAGATGTCATGAAACATTTTCTTTTATTCACTTTTATAGTGTTTTGCAAACAAGACGAGGCAAGAGCCTTTATATGCAGTGACTTGTACTACAGTTTGAAAACCCCCTGCCACATTTAGGACGTTATCAAAGGGGTTAAAAAGGTGATGATAATAATAAAGTCTTGTAACCAAATCTCATTGCGAAAAGCATGATTATTGAGTCTCTGGGAGTATCACGGTGAGCAGGAAGTGAGAATGAATGGCAGCACAACAATACCGGTGGCCCTGGTTCACCAATTCCGAGGGGACCTGGAGGGCCTGGTTGCCCCTGGAAGCCAACATCCCCCTGAGTGTAGAAGGAAGAGGAGAGGAATGATAACAAAGCACAAACAGGATGAGCCACAGCTGGAAAAATGCGCCACTCTTAATTTAATTTTCCTAAACAATAGGGTGGAGGACTTCACCTTGGGTCCCGGAATGCCAATCCCTGATTCCCCTTGAATTCCAGGTGGCCCAGGAGGTCCCCGTTCTCCCTATAAACAGAAAGCTTCATTTGAGTCTGGACCCTCTACCACTCCTCAGTTTACTGACAAGCGAAGGTGTTGTCTTCACTGCTAATAGTGACTTGTCCAAAGCAGGCGGCCTTGACTTCCCTGACCTTCTCCACTCTATACTTTCTGGGTAAGAATCACCTCAAAGGCCATAAATCTCTGCCCCTGTCTTGTGGGAGGCGTGATGAGGGCGTGGAGACCTAAGTGGGTGCATACCTGCACTTGTATTTTCCCCCTTTCCCCTGAACTGTCGGGCAAGTTACAACAATGCTTAAACCTAGACGCTGCTCATGTGATGTACGATGACAGCCAGACAATCAACGTGAACATTCTTCAAAAACAATTAGGGAGGGAACGTTTTGCGGATCTGGCAAAAACAAGAGGAGGGTGGTGACAGACAGTAACAAACCAACAATAAAGGGTAATGCTCTTGTAAAAGACAACGATCTGTGGGTTAGCATGATCAAATGAAAACTTAAATGTTGTTCGGAGGACTCAAACCTCACCACGTTTCTGTTCACTTTGCTGGGGCCGCGTGAATCACGGGCACTTTCATGTGGGAAAAAAACAGTCTTGATAAAAAGCAGATAAAAAGTCAGCATATGAATTTAATTCCATGAAAACCCCTGCATCTGGCTTTGGGATGGTGGGTCACATTTAATCAGGCCTGCTGGAAGTCATGGACATAAAAGGAAATATTTGAAGGAGAAGAACGTTGATTTTCTTCCACAGAATTTTAGAGTCATTGTCTTTGTTGTTGGCTTCGCCAGTACTCACCTTTTTCCCCATCATTCCTTCAGGTCCGACATCGCCAACTGGACCAGGTAAACCCTGCACGAGTTAAAAGGCCTTTAGTGTCAGGACAGTTTGTTCATCACTCCTCTGGACCAAATTCTTTGTTGAATTGCCCTATTCAGATGCACATTCCTCCCCTGAATAATTGTGTCATCTGAGCGCTGCATGTTTTCAGGTCAAGGTTGGCCAGAAGAACGCTTTGAAGAGTTTGGGAAAAGCAATTCACACTTTGAAAAACTGGATATCTGTCTGTCAATCTTCTGATCTAACACAGCCACCTTTTTTTTTTCGGCCCTGTTTTTCTCATTGAAAAGGCTCGGCCCTTCCGAGCATGTTTCTGCCCCAACTTGTTATTCATTATAATTCAGGGCCGGTGAAAAATAAACATATTTCAGTGGAATGTAGTCCATCTTTCTGTCAACCAAATGCAGCAGTTATATACACTTGATGAGCAGTTTAAAAGTGCTTTAAAACTTTAAATGGATCCAAAGATTAATATATTGGAGAACAAAAAAAATCTATTTAAACACTGGCCATTTAATTGACCAAATTCCAAAAATGGAAAACACATGGTGCTGTGACCACTGGACAGACCAAAGTGACCCCTGGTGAAACCTGAAAGACAACTCCTCTTCCTCTATGTGTGCTGTGCCTCTATTTATAGACCTTGTTAGTTTTTCAGATTCAGTCGGCCTGAATGTGCTGTTTTTTTGAGGGGGGCTTTTGGGGAAGTGTAGTGAAGTTTGCCACAAGTCTCAACTTTGCCTCGTAATGCCTTGACACCGTTCACCGTGCTCTTTTTGCTATAGATCCAAGCCCTGTGAGTACATGTGTCGATAAGATCAGGCTGCGTTGAGGTCGTCCACTGCTACAATTGCACAACGTTACATGATCGATGTCTCGTGGTCGAGGATTCAGTCACTGGCAATACATGGTCTGCAGTGCGGTGAGGTCAGGTGGGATGGGTTCCTCATGGTGATCGAGCAAAGTTCTGTGTCCCAGCTGAAGCCTTCACTTAGGTTTTAAACCAATAGCAAACTCCGTTTTAGGGCGGAGCATGTAAGAAGTAGAAGCATGTAGCATGTTTATACGCCGATGAAAGTCTATAACTCGATTTTTATAGATCAAAAAAGTAATTTCACTTACTGTAAGAAAGTTTTTATGACTCAGATGAGTCAGGACCATGATGAAGTTGAGTTGAAGGTTAAAACACCTCTCCCAGAGAGATTTGTAATTAGATTCTTATACTTAAAATGGTCAGTGGCACTTATATAGCGCCTTCCATACGTATAACAACAAGGGCTTTACACTAAGTCACCCATCCACCCACTGACGGCAGCAGGCTGCAACGCAGCGCTCCATCTGAACCAGGGTTAAGTGCCTTGCTCAGAGACACAAAAACACAAACACGTCAGGAGCAGGGATCGAAGCAGCCACCACTCAGTCTCGGGCTGACCACTCTACCATCTGAGCTCTGTTGCCCCTATAAATAGAATTGTTGTATAATTTAAAGAAATGATGTGATGAACATGCAAACTAATCTTGCAATAGAAAATGAATCGACTAAACCAATTAACTCATACAGACACTCAGAAGAGACAAACTGAAAATATAAATTGCATATGTCTGTAAAATTATTGCAGCAATAAATGCAGGAAAACACATTATGGACTCAAATCATATCCACCGAACAGCATCACATCAGCCTGAGTGAATTCAATTTGACAAGAATAGCATCCTTAAATGGCAACGGAAAGTTTTCCTGCAGCTGACTTTGACTTGTTTCACAGATGGAGGAGGAAATACTGAGTTCACCTGAGGCCCACGGTTTCCTCTGGGTCCAATGTCACCAGGAGAACCCTTGAAAAGCAAGAGATGATTAACAAGTGCCTCATAAGTCCCACTGTTCCCACATACTTTTATATTCAAGAGGTTTTAGAGGAGACACTTAGAAGCACGTAGCTCATCTTACAGCCGTGAATGTGACTGAAATATTAGCAGTGGAATTGCAAGGTTCTGGATAATACCGATGTGTAGTGTTGACAGCAAACAAGAGCAACTTACTTTTTCACCTTTAACTCCCGGTGTGCCGCACTCTCCTCTCTCCCCCTGGGAACGGACATTATATATAACCCATTGTACATGAACAACAGTATCGTGATAGGGAGAGTGGTATTTTGATTATGTTTTCTTTGATATCATAGAGTTTTACAGAGTTTTCTAATGCTGATATTACCTGCTTTTACTGGTGGATATTTTATTTAACTTTACTTTACATATCATGTGCATTCTTCTGTAGTTTTTTCGTCAGTTACCTTTTCTCCTTTGTATCCCGGCTTGCCCTGTGCGTACAAAAGAGTAGAGCTTAGTGGCAGAGTAATGAGCGCAGCCCCGGCACACAGACCACAGATGCAGACATGTCGCAATCTAATCGCATCATTCCTGATGAAAATAATTGCTGCTTTGACGCAGCTCTTGTAAATTTGACATATGACTTTTACAAAGGGATTCGGGATGGTGAGCTCACTTCTACTCCTTCTCGTCCCGGAAGACCATTTAGACCACCTTCCCCCTGAGGGACAAACACAGTTCAGTTCAACAAAATTATACATCTGAGTCACAGCGTGTGATCTTGGCAGCACCTTTTGCCCCTTTGGTCCGGGATTTCCATCATCCCCTGGACGTCCCTTCTTACCCTGCAAGGAGAGGCAAGCAAATCACACATGCTGGTTTGACAAAGAAAATGATGACAGATGTGAAATAAACACATACATACATGACATAACACGTGCAAATTTTGAGACCTTTATTTGTGAATTTGGATGTTTAATACCTAATAAACTGGCAGCTTTACAGAATGAACATACAAGCTAACCTCGGTTGTCGACCACAATCCGTTCCAGACGGCCGTTCGAGAAGTGATTTGTTCAAAATCTGAATCGATTTTTCCCATTACAATGAATGGAAAAAGAAAGAATGCGTTCCAAGGCTCAAAATAGACTTTTTATGCATAGTTTATACCCTTATATGCTTTTTCCTGAAGCTTCATCACCCCATCACAAATTAGTATACTGCAAAAGAAATCGCACGTCAATATTGTGTCAACAACTCTTTAACGTAACATGTGAACATGGAGAGAACCGTTTTTGCCTGAAGAGAGACAATAATTTTGTTCGATTTTTGACCACATAAAAAAGAAAATTTGGGTCACTTACTTTTTAAAAAAGTATTAATGACGGATTTTAAATCACTAGCTCCAGTAATGATCTGTCTTTATGACAAAGAGGAAAGGGTATTATGAAATTATGAAGCTGCTTTAAAGAATGAATTCAATTGGATGAGGATTTCTCTTGAGCTCCCTAATATCACACCCACTCTCAATTAACACCACGAAATTTACAGGCTTTAAAACAATTCCAGATGTTCAATTCCAGCTATTGAAACCTGTCAAATGCTGCGCATACCCTGCTGAAAACTATACATACTCATGGTAAACCAGCCCCATCTCAGTCACACTCTCTGGACATGTTTGGTTCGCAGAGCTTTTCAACACTGCGTTGTTGCAGATTTGAATTCTCTCTTTATCGTTTGATCCATCTATGTAGAATGCATTATGAATGTTTGCTGCGCTCAGCCTCTGCAAAGCTGTGAACGTAGCAGGCTAGAGGTCAGTGAGTGTATCATCTAATGAGTCAGAGGGGACTTGAAATTGCATGTGTGGGAGCATTGTATCTGATGACTTGAAGTGAAGTCTTCAATTTCCATGCGTGTGTGTTCTTGACTGTGCATGTTCTTATCTTCCAAGTGTTTGAAGCGCTGCAAATTTCCCTTCCCTTCGGCACGTAATTGCCCGTCGCCGTGATGTAAAGCAGTCTTTGTTTGTAGCGTCATGTTTAATGGGCTAATTTCTCTCTTCTCGCCACCAAAAACACAACCATTTGCGGTGGTCTGACCTTCTCATATAGGGAGAGCGCGTACATCCCTGCGCTTTAGCTGCTGGCAAGCGATTAAAGAAGCCCACATCACCTCTTATCTTTTTGATGTCAGAAATTCTAAATGGTTGGAAATCTATCAGCAGACACGATTTACTCTGAATGTCCATGTAAATATGTGTTTAGGCCTGTTCTCAATCTGCCATGAAAAGAATGTGAAGTATCTGTCCTGATCCATCGCTGCAGGGAAGCAGACTTTCAGAGCCGCAAATACCCTGCCATTATGTATCCTGGAAGCATCAACAGAGAGACTGAAATACTCATAAACACATTTCAATTTTACACACAAACACAGCTTGGGTTACTCACGGGGGGGCCAGCCAGTCCCTTCTCCCCCCTCTCACACGCACACTTGCTCTGGGCCAGTGGACACTTCAAACGCAGACAGGAAGCAGTCAAAGATGCAGCTCAAACCAAGACGTGTGCTTGAAGACCACAGACTGCAGGACTCACCCCTTCATCCACCAGTGTTGTCTGTGGAGGAACAGAAGAACATTTGATTCCATATGTTTGATCCCACTCACAACAGCTGGTCTTAATAAACCATCTACGTGGAGGGTTCAAGCGTGTTAAAGATAGTGGAACCTCAAACTGACTTTTTGAAATGATATAAAAAAAAAATAAAAAAAAAACACCGCAATGTCAATGACAGTTTCAAATACAGGTACAAATCACAATTTTCATCTTCTTCTCAAGAGATGGCTCCTGCAATCTGAAAGCTAGCAGGGGGTTTATTGCCAAGCGACATATTCAGGAGTCATTCAGGTAGCGACAGGTGGTCTGGTTGAACAATCATTCATGAATACCTCACATTTGTTTGTGATTGTACATGACTGTGCACTGAAAATAGCAGTACACGTCACATCATATATAAAGTGAAGACGTGAAGTTCACAAGAAAGTCCTTCAAACAAGATCAAACCATCCAACATTTCTTCTTCAGAGAATTAATTTGAGTGTAAATGGCTAAAGTTTGTACATATCCACCAACTAAAGTGTCCAAGAGAGCGCATACCTCCACCAAGCAGCTCATTTCCACCCACATTGTTCTACAATGTTATCTACACACTGACTGGTTTACATATCCCCCGTTCCCTCAGTCATCACGGTTTTTGAGGAATCCAAAGGAATGTACTGGCATTGTCTAGTGATTCTTTGGGGTGGCCTTTGTCACCAGTAGTGTTCACAGTTTTTGTGGTTGGAATTTCTCTCCACCCTCACTAGATGGCACATTTGGTTTAGAAATGATGCAAGGTTTCATGGAAGAAGTTGTTTTTAGTCCAGACGTTTTACAGGAGACAGTGCCATCTGGTGGCTTCTGAAAATCAAGACACTGTTTCATGAAACCTCATCATTAACGTCCACAATCCCTCAGAAGAGCTGGAGGAGGTTCATGAGTAGAAGGAAGTCTTCTTCTCTGTTAAGAATCAGGGATTTCCACAGGAGATCCGATTCTTGTACGTCCTCTTAATACCATTATTTACTCCATGAACACTGATACATGGAAGAAGGTGGATGGATTAAACTATATCTGATAAGGATAAGATGCATCCGCTTTTGTTTTTGGACAGAAAGTCATTTCTGTGGACAGTTTGAATAGAATATGTGACTTCCAATATTAAAGTCATTCTTGCAAGGACTGAGAGGAACACACCTCATGGTTGTCACTGTGGTAAAGTTTGGTTGTATTAAGGCGCAGTTATGCTTCTTTTACGTACGCAATTGACTCGTCCTTTTCAAACGATGCTACCGTCCCATGTTTCCATGCATTCTTTGCGTTGGTATTGCTGTTCACCAATGTATCCCCCAGGGGGAGCAGCCCACAGTCAAAAGTTATGACAACAACAAACTCCAAAGCCAACATGGCGACTGTGGAAGGAGAAATGATCATGTAGCTCTGGAGCAAAAGAGGAAACGGAGGCAGCGTTGTAGGAGGTGGTGGTTGGTGAGGCAGGTAAATATAACACGACTGGAGGACAGAGAATTTCCGCCATTGCTATCTCTTCTTCAAGTCTCATTAGAGCTATGTATCGAGTAGTAACAGCAACACTGCCTCCCATGGTTTCCAGTTGTACTGATCCTTTTGGTCCATATCTGTAAGCTTTGTGGAAACTTGCAGGAATACGGAGGAAAGGAAGGCAGAGCACGGAGAGAAGGCTCCGTCTGGATCTGTACATAACATTGACCATAAATGGGCCTTTGAATAATACTTGAAAGTTCCTTAATATTGAACAATGTAAGTTATAAAGAACTTTGTGAGGCAGTTAAATGCACTTTACAATCCTTTTACAAGGTTACGTGTGCTTAAAAGGCTACTAAATACTAAACACTTGGTTCAAGTTAAGAACAAAATTTGTTTCAGAATCATCTGTGAGGGCATTTTACTGTGTGAAGTTGTAATGAGTGAACATGGTTCAGCAGGTACGGTGATGATAACTGATCAACAGCCAACCATCACTGCCATCATAAAGAACACATTTCTATTCTGTCCGAGCGCAAACCTGCCGAGTGTGCTGGAACAAAGTGGGTGCTCTTCTAGATTTATGGAATTGATTAAGCATTCGGCTGAAGCCCAACAAACATCTGCTCCTCAAACTCCTCATTAACCCTGATCTCCATTGCAAACCAGCTGCGTGGAGTTCTGCAATGACACATCCTTTATTTCTGGCCAAGACACCTGATTATCGCACTCGCTTTGCTCGTTCTTCAAAGACTGCCACATGCTTCCCACGAGCCGAGACAAACTACATGCATCGATCAGCCAAGTTAAACAGCCGAGGGACGTTTCCACTTCAGTCGGATGATGATAAAGGGCGGAGGGACGTTGTTCGGAAAGTTTTCAAAGAGTTCACTGGATAAGATCTCAGCTGCTACTGATGTCATGGAGAACAATGAGGAGTGAAAGTCTGGCCATGGCATGAAGTCATGTGGGCTCGGATAGATAAGAGCCCGGCATCAGAATTAGTTCTTGACCGCTGCTTCTCCAGCAGACTCCAGTAAGACATTACTGTTACAAGTCAGTCAGTACAAGAAATCACACTTGAACGTCATGCACTAGAATTTATGATGCCTGCCATGGTTTATAAGAGAAGAGCTGAAATCCTGTTTATATGGAATATTTTGAACTGACATTTCTGACCATTCAGCACAGCTAATAGTTATTATTTATCTTCAGTTAATTTTGCCTCTTCGCTGTCAGCCAATGGTACCTGAGCAGAGGAAATTCAGGCAGTGTATTCCACATCATCCATCTGTTCCAGTCCAGACAGGTTTTCACTCGTCTTGTTGCTCCATAATCAAAAGACCATAGTGTGTGATACTAGAGCAAGTGATATATATTCAGCAAGATCCGTTTGGCAACCTCAAGGTTCAACATGTTTTTGTGGCTCTCTCCAGCTGAAAACAGTAAAAGAAATAATGAATTCAGTAGTGCACAAAATCCAAATTTTATTTTGGGTCATGTGGTGCGAATGCTATGATGCCGTGAGTCGGTAGAGAACCGAACATGCAGAGAGTAGCCCAACTAAGGCAACAACACGATGAACTGTGATTGTGTCTTGTTCTTCCGGTTTCCATGCAGTGGAGAGATAGTCGGAGAACTGAGTAATGCACCTCTGTGGCGAGGGGTGGCGCTGTGAGCTCTTTAGTCCTTCTGGTTCAGAAGAACGGGCAAAGCTGAAAGGTGGCGAGGAGCCGTTCCAGAGTGTTACTTTGTTCGCTGTTCTCTCACAGCGATCGTGCTGCTTGTTCGTCTACTTTAACTACTTTGCAATGAAAGGATGATGGGTTTTGAGTAAAAGAAGCGCAGAGTCACACTTCTGGTCACTGGTGTGAGCCGCAACTAACTTAACAACCATGCTAACAACCATGCTACAACATTGCTCAAAAACAACTTTGCAATCTCTTTGGTGTGCAGCCAGGAGCTGCGGGCGACTGGTGCAAGGAATGTTAGCACAGCGCAGCGGTTTGGGACTCACAAAGTGTCCAGGTGTTTAATGAGTCACGTGTTACCTGCATTAGGGATATAAACATCTGATTTTATTGACAGACAGATTTGCCTAAATGAAAAGTGCTGTGCTCTATAGTAACTGTTTTCACTGCTGTGATCTCGCAGCTGTCTGCATGTGGACAGCGAAGAGGAAAGACGCCGATTTTCCCCAAGTTACTGAAGATCACCAGACTATTCGTTGATCACGATCAACGTGTTGTGTGCAGCGTGCAGCTTGTTTCTGCTATAACTTAGTTTTGGCTGTGAAACAACACATTCTGTTACAGCCGTGGTGGAGGTCCGTCATCAGTTAATATCTGAGGTGACGACGACTCGTAGTGCTAAGAAGTGAAAGAGAAATATGGTGGTCAAGCCGATGTAAATCGGTTGTCGCACGACTTCCTTGAGCCATACTTCGTGGTGGGTCACAAACCTGCTATTCTGCGCAGAGCGCCGCCAGCTGAGAAGTAAAAAAGGGACATCGTCTGAGGCGCCGAGGTGCGAGGCTGCACAGCAGGGGGCGACTCTGACTCAGGCTTCCCAAGACGGAAGCTGCAGTGCAGAGTTTTTCGCTCAGAATTGAGTGGGGGAAAGTTAATGAAGAAATATCCGACGGTACTGGCACGTGTCAGAATGAGACATTGACTTTGTAAGCATTTTAAATGAAATGCAATTTATAGCAAAAAACAGCATGCTTATTCACATTAGTTTCCACCTTAAAACAAATACATACATTTCACTTCATTCCTGATGTTGCTCCCCATTGAGAGTCATTCATTTGTTTTATTTGAGTTGATTCCTGAATTCTTAGTCAGAGTAACATTTGATATTGTATGGTATATATTGTATGTATGTGATTGCTTTGTCGAATACTTATCACCTCAGATTCCATAGTTGTGGTGAAATCAATAGATTCATTCTTGAATACTTCATTGTAGCCCAAGAATGAAAGCCGAACCCTCTAAATGCCTCATGAGGCGTGTGTGTGATCGGGGGCAGCGCCCCTTCACTTGTGCCTCATTTCCACCCCCAGAGCCTTAAACACAAAGCATGCGGTTGGTCTTTGGCCTCGCCTGATTGCCAGCAGGGGAGTTCTCACCTCAATCACGTAGAAACAGAAGAACAATTATGATCAAACATAATTGCTAGCGAGAGAGATGATGAGGAGCAATGGGTGGTGCGGGAGATTCGGTGCAGGCGAGTGTCAGTGGCTGAATTGAGGAGTCTGTCTGTGTAATGGCTTTTTCAATCTTCTATCAGTCAGACATGTCTGCGCTCAGGCACCACTCATTTATCTGTCATACATTAAGATGTTTGTTAGCAACGGAACAGCGTCAGGCTTCATGAAACAGTGTTCTTATTTTCAGTGCCCACTAGGCGGCGCTCTCTGCTGTAAAATCTTTGGATTTGAACAACAATTTCAATGAAACCTCACATCATTTTTAAATCAAGAGCGACATCTGGTGGCCCCTGAAAAGCATGACACTGTTTCACGAAGCCTCAGCTCTGACAGGCGTGTTTAATATTTCATCCAGATCTTCAGCCAAAGATAAATCAATGAGTCAATAAGTTCTGACCAAGACCAAAGTTGACAAGGCTCAGCCGACTCACACGACATCCATGCAACAGACTCTTGGAGGGCTTCTGAGCAAGACCCCATGATAGACCCAGAATCATACAGAGAGAGTCCACTGTCACTTCATGGAGAACAGGGAAATGACACTATTGACCACATCAGAGAAACCAAAAGCAGGTTTTAATAATAAAAAACACCAAAACAATTCTGAAATATTTGCAGTGCATTATGAGCCAGCATTTAGATTCGATTGGATTCTTAACTATGCAGTAGAAAAGTCAAGATTTTTAATGAATAAAAATGTTTTGAGTATTCATTTTTAATTTAATTTAATTTTTATTATTTATTTATTTTGCTATTTTATTTGTTATTTTCATTATAAATACAACACTGACTTGTGTTTCACAGTTGTTATTCCCTCTTTCACCTGACTGCGCCTTGCCACCGATGACAGGGGGTGAAACGTGTCAATCGTGGCACCACAGGAGGCGTGACAGGCATCAGTGCTCAGCAAGCAATTCCAGCAATGTGTTAATTATTGTACAATTACATCGAGTATTTCATATTGGAGCTACACCCTGAATAATCCAAACAGATGTTGAATCTCAATAAATCACGTTGAAAGACACCAGAGATTATAAATAGATAAATGCATCGGAAAATACAGATCATCTGTTCACCACCGCTAAGCCCTGTTCAGAGGTGTTTCACACTCGAAATGCTTGAAAGAGCGACAAAGACTACGAAAATGCCCCGTGCCTGTGGCTCAGATGCATCTCATAAACCAATATATGCAAAGCATCTTAAACAAACTCACTCTGAATTTCTTCTGCAATGGAATGTCCTCTGTTGGGACTAATAAACTTACTAGTTTATTAATGCCTTGTATCATTGTTAGTATATTTTTTTTGATGCGCTCTAGCACTAGGGGAGCCACTAGGGGGAGCCAGTTGTACCATCTGTAGTGAACTGCTGTACCACTGCAGCACTGGAGAAGGACTCTGCAACAGATTCTACTCACAATTTCATTGATGACTTTGTCCACGATGCCTCTGTCCTGCAGGTTGTGCAGGTACCGAGTGGCTGGCAAGCTAGCGATCCTCCTCAGCTCTTCCACATTAGCAGCCTCTCTGGCTTCAGGTGTGATGCCGATAGTGAAGAATCGAACGCCCTGGTTCTTTGCGTCCGCCACCGCTGAAAATATATCCGGGTTCCGCGGGTGTGAGATCCCGTCGAAGAGCAGAATGGCCACTTTGATGCTGCCGGGATCTGACTCCTCCTGGTAGATGCGGGTGAGGTTGGTGATGGCGTAAGTGGTGTAGGTGCCGTGACCGATGTACACCATGGGGGTGATTCTGTCCTTGAACTCCTGAGGACCCTTCCACTGGCTAAAGGTCTGCTCTATGATGACATGGCTGCTGTACTGAAGCACGGCGGAGCGGGACTTGAGGCCTCGGCCGCTCGCCAGTCGAACACCCTCAAGTCGATCAGTTACCTCCATCGCAAAGCGTTTCTCCTGGGCATGGTTGTCTTTGGCGCTCTCGGAGCTGTCGATCAGGAACGCTAGCTCCAAACTGCAGTCCTCATTGATGAGAGCTAAAAGGATTGATAGAAATGTTAGACTATGTTGTAGTTATTACTTCCTGAAAAGGTATTCAGTCCTGGCCACGCATGTTTCGTTGAATTGGCTATGCATGCTAGCTCGGAACTGGCTAATTCTCAGCTCTCCACAATGACCGCACCCGAAGTTGGATTTCTAAGTCGGAAGGTGGGAGAATTCTCACCGCTCCAAGTTCACAATCCAAGATGGCTTCCCGAAGGTAAACAGGACGTAGAAGTTTACGCTAAATCAAATACAACAACGGGCACAAACACATTGCACAAATTTGTATTTGCAGGTTTTTATCGATGTAAGCATTATGTGTATTTATCAAGAAGTTGCTTATATTCGGACAACGCACATACTGAACTCAGATCTTTCCGAGCTTGGAATGCCAAAGTCCGCAGTAACTAGAGCGCAGCATTACTACGTTAGCAAACTAATGTGTAAAGTGTGTGTGTCGATATATATACCTGAGCAAGAGAGCACACTGCCATCAATGTGTGACTGTGTGAGTGAGCTGGTTACTTGGTGTTAAGTGCCTTCAGGCACGCAGCCATATTCATTGGAAAATAAATGACTTTGTGATTCACTTGCTCACTTTAAAGGTTTGAACAGGACATGCCAGCTTGGTAGAAAGAGGGAAACCTGCTACTTAAGAATGAGGAGAATAATGATGCGGGACAGAGCCGACAATGATGGACAGTCCGTTCCTCGCGAGTCAGTTTTGCTGAGGAGCAACTTTCTCAGTATAGCTCCTCAGTCGAGATGCAAAGCGAGCTGAGGTTTAGCCTCATTCATCATGCCTGCAGAACCTCTCAGATAAGAGTGAATTCTGAGCTTTTGGAGTTTAGGAGATGGATGGCAGTAAAAGCCAATAGATACCATCGCTTCATCCTCCAGCAATGTTGCCGTGTCAGGTTCCTGTTTTCCCTGTAACTTCTCTATTTCTGCGGCGATGTCGGGAATGAGACCTGCCACCTGCACAAGTTGCACCCAGGAGTGCAAACGCAGAGGAGCCTGTGCAGACAATGGAAAGCTGAAGACACTTACATTTGCTGCTTTGAACAACGGAGTTTGCCGTGTACAGTTTGCCTCTCCTTTTGTTCATCACCACGTCTCTTAAGCCTTCATCGTTGTCTTGTGCCCAAAGACCCTGAAGCCCCCAGAGCAGCAGAAACCAGTGCAGCGAGGAGACCATGACCTCCTTCAGAGACAACATGAAGAGTCAACAGGAGCTGAGATACAAGTTCAAACATGATTAAGATTTTCTTTTAAAAAGTCAGTGTTAACTCACAGTATTGCTGGCGTCGATCGGATCAGTGCGTTAATTCTCCACTGTTGGAATCAATAGGAAAGTGCAAAAAATAGTGGAGCTTCTTCATTCAAATTCAGTTCACCTCCATGTCCCTATCGTTCATCTGAGAGTTCTCCTCGCCTGCTCTTATGGTGAGACATCTGTAGGTGAGAATCGAGCATCAGCAACCATCCAGATGTTTAACTGCGTCCTGACTCTCGACAGAGCCAGACTTGAGCCAATCTGGGGGGAAATGTGAAGCATGGTGCAGCCCCCTTTTTTGAAGTTCAAGTGGGAGGGTTCGTTGGTAGGCAGCTGCTCCGCAATCCTGAAGTCATGTCAGAGCAGAGAAACGCTGGCCCATTTTGGGACGACCCATATTAGCCATTCATCTTTGCAAGTGTTAAAAGAAAGAAGGGCCTCGGGGAACATTATCAATTAGTCTGTCATGACGGCAGAGTTAAACAACTCTGGGTCTATATATGCTGCTGACTGACAGGGAGGACACTCACTTGGTTTTCACATAAAACATCAGGATACGCTGGTTTTCTTTGAATTTCTGTTGTCACTTTTGTAGTGTAACAGATCCTAAACAAATGATATGAAAATAAGTAAATTACTATAACTGATAAGGTGAGCAAGATGCAGCCTGGGGCCCTTTATTTGAGTTTTCATGAGGACCTGCCTGAGCTCAGAGCAAAAAGACTTAAGAACTAATACTTTTTTTCCATCATTCATTAATGTTTGAATTCAATGTAAAAGTTATTTTTCAGGTCACCCCACAGTTTTATTCCCCCATTGCTATTAATAGCCATACTCTAAAACTGTATTATTAATAGTGATTTTAAACTATTAATTTCTCCTTATTTTATGATATTCTAGCAACAAAATTGAAGTGAAATTTAAAACCCTCTGTCTTCCGTCGTTCTCACTTTTGGCCGCCCACTGCGGTCACCATATAAAATGAAGCCCTTCAGGGTGTGTAACTGTGGGCAAAAAGAGGCATCTGAGAGTAAAGAAACATCTAAAAATGATTTCCATTTATCAGAGTCTTTGCTCTAAATTTTGTCAGGAACACGCTCCTGATCAAACTCTAACTACACAGCGCTGAACCCAGATCACGATGGAACCTGTCTGCCTTGGTGCTGTTGTGATGCTCCAACCTCTGGAAACCTCCTTTTGCACAACAGCCTCACGTCGGCAGCTTCTTTGTCTGATGGTGCGTCCAAACTCTGACCAGGATGGAATTAATTCCTGCAACCTGGAATATGGTGGTGGGGCGCTGATGGTTTTCTATTGTGAGGGAAATAGAAGAAAAAGAAAGAAAATGTGAAGCACTTTTCATATAATAGGAAACACAAGTGCTTTATGCATCTGTTTATTAAATGTATCTTTATAAAGCTAACTCTAAAGGATTAAAAAACAAACAAACAATGCATCACATTTGAAACATACTATAGCACAGACAGGACCGCGCACAGTCGTGGTAGCAACAATGTTTGCAACCATATCCAGGGCATCATCAATGGAGTGCAGAGAGGCAGCCTGGGTGGCAGACCAGCAGTCTGCATGCCTGACCCCTCCACCTTAGATGTGTGCATTAACATGGTAACTGCATAACTGTCCTTATTTTAAACGTTGTTGCATCAGACCTTAATCATTAAATGAACAAATCCATCAGCTCTATTTGTATGTATAGGACATTTTTATTCTGTTGACTTGAATTGCACAAGAAGCCTCTCCCTTAAATCCTATCGCACGGAAAAGTTGCAGGATTAATGCCCTATGGCGACACACCTTGCAGAGCAGAAGCGTTCACCTGTGAAAACACCCACAGACATCCTTTTTGGATCCTCCTCTTGCTGAGAGAGAGTGTGTGACAGGGAGTTCTTCTCTCCCACTTAAACACATACTTCACTGTCTTCAGGCGGCGAGGTAGTTCACTCTGAGAATTTACGCTGGGTAGTTTTAACATCGCTCATTTTTGTCACTAACAGTGTTTATCTTCTGATGGTTGAAAGCTCTCGTTTGTTTGCAGCTGCAATAAACTCTGATGTTTGTACGTAGATGAGGAGAAGTATCTCGGGGTCTTGTTCTTGCGTGAGGGGGTATGAGAGTTGAAGTTTGGTCTGCGAATGGATGAAGCAGGGGGCAGTGTTGCCACTGCTCGACGTGTGTTAATTAGAGCTGAGCAAAAAGGCATCCAATGAATCTCCGTCCGGACCTTCACCTACGGTAATGATCTTTGGGACATGAGTATCCTTCAACGGGTGGCAGGTGTCTCCCTTAGAGATAGGAGTTCTGTCACTCGGGACAGACTCAGAGTAGAGCCACTGCTTCTCCGCAATGAGAAGAGTCAGTTGAGGTGGCTCCTGGACACCAACCTTGAGAGGTGTTCCAGGCACAGCCAGCTGGGAGGAGACTGAGAGCCCCCTATAATATCATGTCGATATCAAGTTGATATCAACATGAGTTCTTAAAAATAATGTACATATGATCAAATGGATATAAAGTGGACATGCATGAGGTCAGGAGATATGTGTCTGTGTAGTGGAGTGGGCGAAATGGAGGGAAGTGCGTGTGTGTGTGTGTGTGTGTGTGTGTGTGTGTGTGTGTGTGTGTGTGTGTGTGCGTGAACTGTGGAGTGGGCGAAATGGAGCAAAGTCTGTGTGTTTGTGACGGGGTTCATTGGAACAAGAGTCTTTTTGTTCATGAAGACAGAAACATTGAAATAAAAAAAGTTCATTGTGATACGTTGATACAGACAGCTTGATCTACGTGGTGAGAGAGGGTGACACGCCTTTAAAGCTCGGTCACTATCTCGTGAGTTGACAGATGACTTGGATGGCGATAGCATTGAGGAGTTTGTGTCTGCAGGGCCGAAAACCTATGCATACAGGACAAAGCCAGGGGAGAAGACCGTTTTGAAGGTGAAAGGTATTACTCAGACATGCGAGTGTAGTCAGCAGATCAATTTTGACAGCGTCAGACATCTGGTGGATGGACTCATTTAGGATGGAGCTGAGGGTGTGACTGAGAGCCCGCAACAAAGCATCGTGTGCAGTAAAAAAAAACGTCTGACTCAGGAATCGCACAGTTCAAAAACGCACACGCGTCATTTACGACAAACGTTGTTTGCTCTCTGGCGGTAAAACACTTCCTTTTGGATACTAAAAAAAAATGATGGAAGAGGTTGATTAAGATTTCAGGTTTCAAACCCCTTTTCTTGTCTCACTGTCGGTCCCTCAGGCAGCGGTAAGACTCACTTTGTACAACATGTATTGCAATATGATAAGCTTGTCATTGACTCCGTACGACTTTTTTTTGGAAAGTTTTGAAGATGCAACCAGCGAGACCCACGGTTATTTAGTTGTGGATCTGACAGCTAAATGTCCAGATCGCCTGCGCCTCTTGATGGAACTGCTTCAACGTGAACGGTCTACCGTCCCAAAACACCAGTCTGAGATGTGGGAGCGTATAAGGAGAAACGCCTTTCTGCTAAAAAGCTTATTCTACGCATCACCCAAAAAACCTAAGGAAAATTTCTCCACAGCTAAAATAAACTGAAGAAGCAGAAAAAGCATATTAGACTGCTGTCTAATAAGAAGATTTGCATAAGTTGTTATCAACATGAGGGGCGGGTGTTAGGGATTAAATATTGGCAAATGAAGTTTAACAAAATATCCCCTATCCTGTTTCTCCAGGTGGAGGGATTGTGTCTCTTCAGTCCTGCGAGCATCTGGGGATCCCCCAGTCCGAGCAATGTTCGTGAGAAGGATGGTTGGCACGACCTTCTGAAGCTGCTGCCCCCACGACTCAGACGGATGGATGGATGCGATTTCATTCGCTTCTGTCTTCATTTACAAGGAAAACAAAACAGTTTTTGTCGAGCATCGTCCAGGCTTGTCACTTTGCCCCATGATTGTATTTTCATTTCACGTATGGAGAGAGAAGCAAAGTATCCAGTCTTGAGAGCACAAACCTTCACAAACAAGCTGAGTGATGCTTTGTTTTTATTGCCGACATTCATAGTGCAGACGGGAAAAGCTGTGCTGTCACTCAAGAATGCTTCCTAAAAATCGATGTAAGCTCCTGTGCTTTGGACATAAGACTGATTAAAACACGGCAGGCATTATTGAGTCCTACCCTTCCAGGTTTCATCGCTCTTCCTTTGCCTTGGGAATTGGTGGGTGGTCTTCCGCTCTCTTTATTTCTCTAAAAATTAAATGGCAGCTTGGTGAGTCAAAAGAGTGAGAATGAATCGCACAAAATTCTACGAGAAGCTCTTCTCTGACTTTGTACGTCCAGATCTCGGCAAGCATTTGAGGCGGCGCTCGCCTGAGATGACACAGAAAAAGGCATGTTATCATAGATGCAATGTGAGAAAGAAACAAGTGAAAGGCCCCTCTGAATTTTTAATGGGGAGATTGTTTCTTATTAGAAGGAGGCACAACAAAAGGCTTTTATGATCCTGCGGAAGAAAGTATTTAACTCTTTGATTTAGCTCAAGCCCCTCAGGGTGTCTTCCTCCGTCACATCTGACTGTAGTTGTCTTTCACAAGTGCTTGTGTGTTTGTGGGTGTATGAGAGAGGATCGCAGCAGGCCAAAGCTCATATGCTCATCCTTTGACTGAAAGGCATGTGGTTCGATCCCACCTGCGGATGCCTTTGTGTCAACGTGTCCTTGAGCAAGACGGTTCCTTCTCCTCTAAGTGTGTCTGCATGTATGTGTGACAGCACTGTAGATGCTGTGCAAGCATGGACAGTTTGCAAACCTCCTCAACTCAGACCACCGTGCTTCTTTCTCTCTTTCGTGCCAAATTTCTAGCATGAAATAGTGGAAAATGAAAGGTGGATTTAGAGGAATAAAATGGCCTCGTCTGTGACATTCAGTGTTTCTATCAAGCGGGGTTACCTGTTGCAGAGGTTTCATTGCCGAGGCATTTCAGTGGAGACGTGTCCATTCTTGTATCACCAGGTATCTCTTCGTGGACGTGAACTCATCCACCCCCACGCTGCTCCAGTCAGCAATGGAGAAAACATAAGAATGACGTGTTTCAGGTGAAACTCTGATGATATTTCTGCAATGAATCCAACTTGTTTCTACACGCACTCCAGTGATTTTTAGGGGGCTTTAACACATCTGGGCCTGTGTTCTCTTGTCATGACTGCAAACGCAACGGCAGCAAAATAAATCCACCACAATTTGAGACGTGTTAAACTGAAGAGATGTGGCAAAAACGGAAAAGGAACCTCATTTGCAAACTAATGCAAACAGTGTGATTCAGAGTTGCTTCATTGGGTTGTAGCAAATTTGCTTGCAATGTAATCATTGTGATTCTATATGGATTATAATGACGCGATCGTAACCGGAAGTGCGAGCTCATCCTTCGGAAGAGCGAGCTCATCCTTCGGAGCGAGACTGTCGCTTGAGCTTTGCCAACTGACACCGTTTTAACAGTGCCTCTAACGTGTATGGTGCAACAGCGCCATCTAGTTTATACACATGGTGACTACACTGGCGTGAACCTCATGATACAATAACCATCACGAAATGTGGATCATGATACGATAGTATCACCATATCAATATATATAATATAATATTGTAATATTTTTGCACAATTAACTAAAAAAATCTTTACAGTCGTACTCAAAATTGAACGGAAAAATTCGGTGAAGTTTATTTTTTCTTTTTAAATATTGAATATAAAACGCAGTGTTACACAAATGCTCTGAACTTGACAACAAAAAGTGTCACTTAAATCTCTGTTGCAAAAGAAATTATCCTGCCTTTTCATTTATCGACGTGTTGAACGCAACTCACTGTACAGTTGAAAACATGAAGAACCAAATACTTTAAAAAGTATTTACTCACAACATAAACAAGTTTAAGTTGTATTTTACTGTGATCCGCTGAATTTTATGGAAGGAGATGAAGTATTGACATTTTATCAAAGGTTGGAGTATGGCAATATAATGTCTTATTTTTATTTTCTTTTTATTTTGACTCCTCGTCCCAACATGACCGCTGCTGGGGCCTGTTGTACACCTGTGCTGTGTTAGGAACTCTCATGCGTTTGCAGTGATCAGTTTGGCCAAGCTCTGTGGTCAACCCTTGCTAGACCTTTGAGAATGTGAGCCTAATTCCTGACAACCGGATCTCCCTTGTTGCAAACGTGGCCATGATAGCTGCACCACGAATCATGCAAATTTATGCCACACAGCGTCAGAGGGATTTATATTCATCTTGCCTAGAAGAAAGCAGATGTGATTCTCGTCCCTCCCCGTTGATCATCATACTTGTGCTGCTCATCCAATTGCATATACACGGTGTGTCTTCAATCTTTTCAATTTCATTCACATAAACCGTCTCCTCAGCCTTCTTCATGGGCTTCCAGAACTGGGATACCCTGACCGGGTAGTGATTCTACTCATTCTCTACCACTAGAATAAAAAAGAAAATCAGGCTTTTATTGGCCTGTACTTAGTGACCTTGCATTGGAATTGTGGATTATTTTACAGAATCAATCATTTCCTTTTTCAATCTCATAATGGACAAGATGCCCTCCATTTGAGACATTAAAACTACTCTCACCTAAATCTAAAACCTTTCAGTCTCTTTATAGTTGAAGTGATGACCCAACATACGCTTGGTTGTGTTATGTGCTTATGCAAACACAGATTAACCAAAGTGTCTCCTTTTTAGTGGGCACATTTGCCTGCACCCCAAAACTCCCCCGCTCACCTCACCGAATGGGGCCCTCTATAGAAGCTTTCATTTACGACTTTTTGCCACTGTAACTGTGTTTGATTATTAACTATAGTTCATCCTAAAGAGGAAATAGTTTGATAGGCCAATATTTAGTGTTTTTTTGGCCCTTGGAATTAGTGTTTCTATTTTAAGTGATATAATTATTTAGCTTTCTGACGTGTGGTGGCTCACACTACACAAAGATACAGTCAGCGACGTGCATTGTCTCTGTTTAAAACGATACATATATTTGTCTTCCAACAGTACCACACTGGCGTGGAGGCCCCTGTGGAGGACAGAGTGACAGCTGGAGCGTTGGGGTTCTGCGCATGCTCTGTAGACGGCTCTTACGTCGCCCGCATGCGCAGACCGTCGCGGCCGTCATTATTATAAAGCCGCAAGTTGCTCTGTCTCTTTCCACCTTCAGCCATTTTGACCATGTTGGGAGCTGTGGGACGCTGCTGCACCGGGGCTCTGCAGGCTCTGAAGCCTGGAGTCCAGCCTCTGAAGGCACTCATCGGCTCTCCGGCTGTTCTTTCGCGTGAGTTGCACCAGCTTTTTCTGCTTTCTGGGGGAGACTGTTAACAGAATTGACACCACTTGTCCGATTGACCGGGAACCGCTAACGTTAGCATGCAACACGCTGTTTGCACTGTCAGGCCGCCGTGTTCAAATTACGAATTTATAAGCTTCTTTTCCTCAAACCTATCGTTTCGTTTGCACATGTGCATATTGTGCGTGAGCGCAACAAAACCTTTGGTCCAATAAATGCTAACGGCAGTCTGTTGCTTGTGCTAGCAGTAATGACCTTTGAGGAATGACATGAGGCGTCTGCGTAGCCTGCTGTGATTAGCAATGACGCTTTAAATCACTCTGTTCTTAAAAACTGACAGCGTTTACTCTATGAATCTCCCCTTTTAATTATTACTGACAAATTTAGGGGGTTGTAGCGAAGTGACCCTGGTTTATCTATGCTACGCTACTGACGTTAGCATTAGCAGCATTAGCTTCAAGTTGACTTCATTCATCCCCGGCTTGTCAGTAGCGGGGCGTTACCGATTTTGTCGTGTTTAAAAAAACAAACAAACAAAACAATTATCTATTTTCAGTCATTCAATGAGCCATTAGTTGTTTGTGCCTCATTAGCGACGACCGACAGACGAGGCACCACAACAAGGTCACGTCTGTCTGTCACATGTCTAACCCGTCTTGGGTCGCTGCCTGCAGGTAGAGACTATGTCGCGCCTGCCGCTGCCGCCAGCGTCGCCACTGGACGCATTGTGGCCGTTATTGGTGCCGTTGTCGACGTCCAGTTCGATGAGGGCCTTCCACCCATCCTCAACGCCCTGGAAGTCGCTGACCGTGAGTCCAGGCTAGTCCTGGAGGTGGCTCAGCATCTTGGTAAGCATGTTGGCTCTGGACTTTTCAACTTTCTACCCATGTGTTCCCATTGTTGACTCACTCAACACCGTATTTACAGGGGAGAACACAGTGCGCACCATTGCTATGGATGGTACTGAAGGTCTTGTCCGTGGACAGAAAGTGCTGGACACCGGTGCCCCGATTAGAATTCCAGTGGGCCCGGAGACCCTTGGCAGAATCATGAATGTTATTGGAGAGCCTATTGATGAGAGGGGCCCCATTTCCACTAAGCAGTAAGTGGCTTTTAAATAAGTGCGAGCAGGACATTGTTGCGGTGTATTTTAGCCTTCAACGTTTTAATTTTAGGATCAACAATTGAATGTACTCTTTGTCGTAGGACTGCCCCAATTCACGCCGAGGCCCCAGAATTCACTGACATGAGTGTGGAGCAGGAGATTCTGGTTACTGGTATCAAAGTGGTGGACTTGCTGGCCCCTTATGCCAAGGGAGGAAAGATTGGTAGGTTTGGATGACATGAAGTTGCAAAAATGGCTTTTGTTCTGTTTTTATCTCAATTGGTCTTGTTTGTTTTAGGTCTGTTTGGAGGTGCTGGTGTGGGCAAGACTGTCTTGATCATGGAGCTTATTAACAACGTAGCCAAGGCCCATGGTGGTTACTCTGTGTTTGCTGGTGTGGGTGAGCGAACCCGCGAGGGAAATGACTTGTACCATGAGATGATTGAGTCTGGTGTCATCAACCTGAAGGACACCACCTCAAAGGTGAGGCTGATGGGGGACATTTTGAGCCTCACCTTCTTTGCATTGTTGCAGGTGTAGTCATGTCTTGGATTCATCTCCTTTGTCCCCGACAGGTGGCGCTTGTGTACGGGCAAATGAACGAGCCCCCAGGTGCTCGTGCCCGAGTGGCTCTGACTGGACTGACTGTGGCAGAGTACTTCCGTGACCAGGAAGGTCAGGATGTGCTGCTGTTTATTGACAACATCTTCCGCTTCACACAGGCTGGCTCTGAGGTTTGAACATAACTATTTCATACCATGTTAAACATGAAGTGATTTACCGTGTGGATTCAAAGTAGTCATCTTTCTGATATGGTAGGTGTCTGCCCTGCTGGGTCGTATCCCCTCTGCTGTGGGTTACCAGCCCACTCTGGCCACGGACATGGGCACCATGCAGGAGAGAATCACCACCACCAAGAAGGGTTCAATCACATCTGTGCAGGTAAATTCATCCTGTCCTTGACTCCATATTCATCCCGGCGACAGTATGGTGGAGATACTGAAGCTGCTTTCAATGAACCCACCAGGCCATTTATGTGCCCGCTGATGATTTGACTGATCCTGCTCCCGCCACCACCTTCGCTCACTTGGACGCCACCACTGTGCTGTCCCGTGCCATTGCTGAGCTTGGTATCTACCCTGCTGTGGATCCTCTGGACTCTACCTCCCGTATCATGGACCCCAACATTGTTGGTGCTGAGCACTATGATGTTGCCCGTGGTGTGCAGAAGATCCTCCAGGTAAGAATCTCTACCTTTTGGATTATTTGGAACCAACGTGAGTGGGACTGACTTATTCTGCGCCCAATAGGACTACAAGTCCCTGCAGGATATCATTGCTATCCTGGGTATGGATGAGTTGTCTGAGGAGGACAAGCTGACTGTGGCCCGTGCCAGGAAAATCCAGCGTTTCCTTTCCCAGCCCTTCCAGGTGGCTGAGGTCTTCACTGGTCATTTAGGCAAACTTGTGCCCCTGAAGGAAACCATCAAGGGCTTCAAGAGCATCCTTGGAGGTGAGTATCGAAACTAGGTGTCCTCCATGAATGACTCCTCGCCTCACGATCTATTCTGCTCGCAGGAGAGTATGACGCTCTGCCAGAGCAGGCTTTCTACATGGTTGGCCCAATCGAGGAAGTTGTCCAGAAGGCTGAGAAGCTGGCTGAGGAGCACTCATAAACATCCAGACATTCTGACGATCGTGGGCGGGTTGGAGCACTTGGTTTGTAAAACATGTCAAAAAACAAATGTACCTGTCTTGTCATCCTCAAAGTTATATTTAATGTTTCCCTTGAAAGGATGGAATAAACGCTGTCTTTACACAAAACCGCTGGTCAACTGTATGTTTCAGTTCATTGCAGTTGTCAATGTCGAAGGCACTCTGAAAGACTGTTCTCGCTTCTACCGCTAGATGGTGCGCTTGAGTAATTGAGTTACAAAATGAAATAAAACAGTGGCCCATGTCTTGGTGTCTTTTCTTTGAAGCACTGCGTTGTCCTTTAGCATCAGTATTTGCTGTTTTATCCAGACAAGATTTTGCAAGTAGTCGGTGTCTTATTGCTCTGCCTTTGTTAGGTCTTGGACCTGAAACTAGATTGAACTTGAGACAAATGATGGTTACAACTTTGTAGATGTTCATGTAATGTCATAGTCTGTTTTTAAGGCTAAACTTGTCTATATACAGTAGTGTTCCAGTAAGTACTTCTTACTTGAATGTGGTTGTAAATAATACACTTGATCAGATGGTTAGTTTTTGCAATTTTTTTTTTCCGCAAAAGGTGCACTGTTATATCAGCATTGCAGTCTTGACATTTCTGCTAAGAATAAATAACAGTGCTCACTTTAAAGTTCACGTTTTAAATCTGCATTCTGCCGTCAATACAAAAAAATGTAAATGCACGTTACAACTTCTTTGCGATGGGAATGTTTTCTAAACCCATAAGGTAATCTGTGACACATGATGGCATGTAGGATAGCGGGAGCCAGAAAAATTTGGCGTCCCATCCTGGAGAGTAGCGGGTACGAGGCCGGACAGCTGACACAGCGTGCTCCATGCATCTGACCACTTTCATCAGCTCTCCATCGCTGATCTTGGAGACTTTGCCTGTCAGAATGTCCAGAGCTATGCGGGGGAGATGGAGATAGTTAGGATGCAGTAAAGTACTGTCATCTGAGACCTGCTAGGAAACTTACACTTTTGGAGATATTCAGGCCCATAGTCGTCCCTGACCTCTTGGGGCAGCTTCCCCCACAGCATCTTGACGTTCCTCCCCAAAATATCAGCATTCGTCACATTGGTCTTGAAGAATCCAGGCTCAATGCACAGAACTTTGACCCCAAAAGCTTTCATATTTAACCTACACAAGACAGCGTTACAGTTTCACTGCGCGAGTGAGTGAGGTGTTGTTGCGTCGTCGTACCTGAGGCTGTCGTTGAACGCTTCCACGCCGTATTTGGAGACACTGTACGGACCTCCGACCACACTGATCCTCCCAAAAACACTCGCCATGTTCACCACCCGTCCTCTGGCTTTCTTGATGAGAGGCAGGACACTCAGGGTCACGGCGATCACGCCGTTCAAGTTCACATCCAGCATGGACTTGTAGTCTTCGATGGTCAGCCAATCACAGGGGGCGGAGGGCACCGCCACGCCGGCGTTGTTCACCACAGCCCACAGACCTGCAAGAAAATGGCAGTGTTTTAACACCATTATTCCCTAAACAAGTGAAAAAACAAGCAGCACAAGTCCTCAAGTCCTCATCCCTCAGGCCGCCACTGGGTGCCCTTTCAACATGGGTGTGGCCGCCCACAGGACACTTTGAACCTTGAGGAGCTCCAAAGTGGAAGAGGAGCCTGTTCCGTAGAGCTTCAAGAGGATTTAAGTGTGCCATAAGCTAAAACTAAATAATGATGCATGGAAAAAACCACAAGCTCCCTCACTCTGCCGGTCTGCCGGGTCCCGGGTCGATCAACTTTGAGACTTTGAGAATATAGTTAATTATAGTTAATATATATTCTATCTGTATCTATCCATCTATCTATTTATCTATCTATATAAATAAATAAATTATATATATATGTAAAAGATTGAGATGGAATCTTTCACAGACTATATAGTCTGTGAAAGATTCCATCTCAATCTTTTTTTTTTTCACATTGTACATAGACCGCCTCCTTCCCTGTCTGTATGCATTTCATAGTTTACATTTCATATTTATATTTTTGTTGTTTACGCAGCATGTTAAGTGACGAACAAAATTTCCCTTGGGATTAATGGAATCCTTGATCCTCCAATTTATCCTTGGGATAAAGTTTTTCTGATTCTGCTTTAAGTAAAACACCCGTCACATTGCAGAGGAGATGTGACGTGTTGCAGATGTTCATGTTATGTGTGGACATTCCCATGACATGAGGTCACACCAGTCTGCTACAGCATTCCCGGGCAACTTGTTGAAAAAAGTTTTTTCTTCTTCTTCTTCTATTAAACACTTGACATGAAATGCAATGTTTTCTCCGCGCATTTGGGAGTGAAACGATGGGATGGACACGCGTCAAAGTGAACACCAAGAGAATTTGGGGCCCGGAACTCACCGCGCTCCCCGACTTTCTCCTTGATCATGGCCGCCACTTTGTGCACGCTCTCGTTGGAGCGAACGTCCAAGTGGGTGGTGGTCAGGCTGCTGGAGCAGGCCTTCCTCAGCTCCTCCTCACCCGCCTCGGTGTAGCACGACGCGATCACTCGGAAACCCTCCTTGTCCAAATGTCGCGCCAGGAGGTTTCCAAAACCGGTGTCGCAGCCCGTGATGTAGACATACTTGTTGTTCTTGTCCGAGACCCTCGGCAGCTCCCTGACCCAGCGGTACACGTAGTAGAACGCCCCGAGTCCCAGAAGGTAGAGGAACATGGCTGGAAGGAAGGAAGGACCGTTAGTTCACCTCCAGCGGAGGAGGTCGCTTCACTCCCTGGTCCGGTCCACATACGCGGTTAATCCCGAGGGAATTCTGTCATAAGCTTCACATGACCAAGTGAATTGTAAAAAAAAAAAAAAAAAGTTCACCATCAATATAAATATAATAAAAGAAACTAGTTTTAATGTCAGCATCAGAGTGGTGAACCTTTAACACTGGACTCTGTTTTGGCAAGAAGAGCCAGGGTCGAAGTATCATTGATTATGGAAAACCAGCGTTGACTATTTAAGTGGAAATGTAGTGTATTTGTCAATCTAACACATTTTTAGTTGGCTATTGGCTGAGTGCCTTTATATTGATGTTTATAAAACAGTTATAGCACAATAAAGTGTATATTATCACAGGGACATTTGGCTTCAACCGAAGAGTTTGAATGCATTGTTCAATAATAATATATAATATAAAGATATAAAAATATATAGATATAGATGTAAAAATGGTTGATGTTAAGTAAAGTATATATATATATATATATATATATATATATATATATATATATATATATATATATATATATATATATATATATATATATAAATACTGGAGACTCGTCCCCTTAGGAGAGGAGCACATGGAAAAGAGAAACACTCACCTGCTGAGTGGAGGCTCTGCTGGGTGGCACAACCGGCAGATGCAGAGCTTGACTGGTCTGTGGAGTTAATGAAACTCCAAAAGGGGCTGGTCTTCAAGAACCACACGCCCACTGAAGGCTGGAGTCCAACGACCGGAGGTAACAGAAGGGCCTTTCTGAACTACAGTGATACAGGAATTCTGATATCAGAGCCAGTGCAGAGGCCGACCTCTCACATTAGATGGTTTGTTTGTCTTATATACACAACCAGTTGTTGCACACCACCATGACTATGTTGGTGAAATTTGAGAGCTGGATCAGGCAGCAACTCTCTCTGGACTCCACGTGTTTACAATCCTGGGATATGTTCTGTTTACATATTCAAATGAAATGCAGGAAGTGAAGCAAAATCCGGTATCAAAAAGTAAACTGACAAACTCACCATTGAAGAAGTCAATGTGTCAAATAATCGCCCCCAAAAAAAGAAACTAAAATAAAAAATAAATAAAAAAAAATCAAATGTACATAAAGGCTGTGTCCATCTACTGTATATTCTACGTTAGGTGCATGCACAATATGGCCAATGTGGTTGCGAGATATATTCAATCGGAGATTTGCATTTGTCCTCTTGAGGCCCCCGGAGTTGGGAGAATGGCTACTGCAAGAGTGCAGTTCTCCATAGTAGTGGAGTGTTTCTTCTTCTCTGACTGGAAAATTGAATAAGCATGAGGTAAAGGACATATTTCATAACGTGAGGTGGCCACATATTATGCCCAATAATAATAATAATAAGAAATGAATAGCCAAAATTGTAGCTTGTCATTTGAGTAGTTTAATACTTAAAAACAATCCAGATATAGTAAATTATCAAAATAAAATAAACAAAAATAAATAAAATAAACATGTATTATTTTGGGGTATTTTGAAAGCAAGTATGTACAGATTTGATTTATTGACCTTTTTCAGCTTCAATTGTTGCAGTGCATTATGGAAGTCATGCTGCTTTTTACCTGCGGGCTCTTAATGATGGCCAATGCAAGCCATATATATTTATGGGTGTGCACCACAGGCCTTGACCTCCACATGCCTGATATGGGTTAAACTAACAGGTTGAAGTAAGGCTCATAGAGAATAGCTGTGGCCACGCTGAGCTCTTGGTCACTGTGACCTGCGATCTGCCTCTGATCTGTACAAAATGTCCTTTGTCACTTTGTCTTGTCACAAGCCGGGTTGAGCCTGGCTTGTGACAAAGGGAAGACAGGACACAGAACACAGGTAATCCAAACACAAATCCTTATCTTGAATCATTTACTACCTTTGACCTTGAAAATAATCCGCAACAAACCTTTGGACACCAAGTTTTAGAACGGCTGTGCCATATAGTTACCATGTAGTTGTGTTCTAATGTGAGAAAAGAGTAAGCAAGTCTTTCTCTCCACACTAGTGTGGTGCAGCGGCGTTGGTTGTCTCCGGACGGACTGACACGATCGTGTACGTTGCAGTGGAACAAACACACACACGTTTCTGCCCTTCGATCAAAGGAGAGGAGAAAGGATTTCTCAGAGCAAAAGTCTGCAACGCTTTAGTGACTGCGGCTCTGTCACATCATCGGCTTGAAAAATGGCTGCAGTTGTTCCTGAAAGGCAGATCGCCTGTCAGAAAGGTTGTAAAAGATATCAAAGCGACGTGTTGTGCCATTAAAACATTGCCATGTTTCCCACTCTAACACATCATCAGCAAGTCGGTCGCTCTGCTGCCGCCGTGTCAGCACCCATCAGTTAGTGAACCTGCCTCATACCCCGCCCTCTCATGACGGCAGTTGTGCTAATAAAGCCTCTTATCAGACTGGCACACATTTGTCTTGACACACGCCAAAACATTACACATGAAGTGATTCAGAAATGTGAGCTGACACTCGTCTGCTCTTTCATTCCCCATCAGGTGAGTCCGACTCATCCAAACCTTCGTACAGAGACGATCGGTGTGTTGTTTGTTCCGCCTGATGGAATACTATTGTCCCATACTGCAGCTCAGAGAGGAGCCCTGCGAAGAGCTGTTCTGTTGGCGCCGTGTGAAGGGAAGCGATTAAGGATGGTAGGAAAACATTCACGCCTTTTACCTTTATTTATGAAACAGACGCTTGTTGACCTCCCCAACACTTAAGCCAACAACAGTGGCTTAATGTTTGTTCCGTGGGGTTGTGGATCTCATTGGTTTAGCAAATTAAAGTATTATTGTTTATGAATATTATGATTATTATTAGGGATGTCCCAGTACCACTTTATTCCCATCCACGTACAAGTATGACTACTGAGTACTTGTAGATACAGTCCAAATACAACTAATAAATAATACCACAAATATCATTTTGAATCATGTTATATTGATCATGATCATACATACACACATACACACACACACACATACATACACATATGTATGTAAAAAAAAATTACAAATAACTTCTTTAGCAAAAAGAAAAAAACGTAACTTTGAAAATGTCTTTCTACGTTTGTGAATGTGTTTTCAGGTCGGTAATATTAGCCACTGTTACCTACCGACTCGGTCGCTTGTACAGGGTCAGAACCTCAGAGAAGCAGACACTCATACAGCTTTCTGAGTCACAGCAGCAGTGATAGTTGCTTGTTGGAGATGTTTCGAGTACAATGATTGTTTGGAAGTGAATAAATGCATAAAAACAATCGCTCCATCTGAGACAGGGGCGATAAAAGCAAGCGCTCCTTGTCATTCACACTGCGGAGATACAGGAAGAGCTGAAATATGGAAGTTTATCATGAAAGGAGTGACTTCTTCTCTCAGACTCTCATGAAACATCACTAAAAAAGCTTCATGTGTTGAAATCACAGCTTAAAACATCAGAACCAGAGAGAAATCTTTGTGTCCTGCCAAGTGCCTGCTGAGCTCAAAATATTACAGACAGAAATAAGACACAGACTTGGTGTTTCTAGAGAGAAAGTACATGATTACGGTTAAATATAGCTGTTATTATTATTTATATTTTACGCTTCGCTTTACTGTCGTTCATTGTTCAATACAGTTTGAAGGTTCAACAACAGCAAAATCTTGAATCTGTGAATAATCGTGGTTGTGATATGATTCAAAATCCTTGTCATTTAAGCCTTAACTCAGTGGCACTGCCATCCCCGCTTCATTGTTGAGCGATAGGCAACAGGGATGGTGAGAGCTACATCAGTGTAGCAGGAAATGGAGGTAGTTGATAGCGTCATGTTTATTTTGTGTTCTCTGCAGCCATTTCTGGACGGCGTCTACTACCCCTTCGTCCCCAAGGGAACCCCAGCGGGAGCCCCGTCCCTGATCAATGCCCCTCTCTCCCACTTCCCAGCACCCAGCATGACCCCTTCCTGTGGGAAGTCCACCATCATCCCCTTCCGTTTCCGTCCTAAGCTGGAGCGTGTAGACTGGCGTCGAATCAACGCGGTGGACATCAGTCAGGTGGTCAACAACCTAGATGTGGACGCCCTTCAGGAGCTCATCAGCTCCGTGACCTTCTGCTGTTTGGACGGCGAGCTTTGTCAGCGCTGTCGCAGCCCTGTGGACCCCGCCTTGGTCAAGCTGCTGCAGCTGGCTCAGCTCACTGTGGAGTGGCTCCTCCACTGTCAGGAGTTCCTGACGCTCAGCCTGAGAGCAGCCGAGGAGCAGCTGGAAAAAAGCAGCAAAGACAGAGAGGAGCTTCTGGTGTCACATGGGAGGGAAAGCAACCTGCTGGTCAGTCAGATGAAGAAGCAGGAGGAGCGGATGAAGGAGATGACGGCTGAGCTCAAACAGAGGAAGAAGATCATTTGCAACCAGCAGTCCATGCTGGCCTCATCGTCCTGCCTCATCGTTCAGAAGGTACCTCAGCCACTGCTCCGGAGTGTGAGAGAGAAAATGCTGAAGCCTTTTTCCTGCTGGAGAAAAGGGTCCCCTCTAGTGCCTTTTTAAAAAATTCATTCTTAAATTCTTAAGAGTTACTCATCAGTTCCCTCCAAATGTGTTTCTTCAACATCATCTGAGAATCATTTCCTGAGCAGCTCAGTGCGCTCACAAGCCCCTCCCACTCCTTGTGCCGCAACAGTGCCGCAGCTGAACATGATGTTTGAGCCTTCCCCTTCATCCAGATCATTCATCCGTTTTATTAGGATCTTTTTGGATTGTTAAAAAAACCTGGTATTTAGTTTGATATTTTGAACTGGTTTGCCTTGAAACGCTTTAAAATTAAAAACATAGGCCGGATGTGAACCGGCAAGCTAACGTTCCCTGGCATATGCCACTGCAAAGACTCTTCACTTCGGAGTTTGTTTATTTCAGTGATAAACCGACCTTTTGTGGTTTGAACACCAGCCCCACCCAAAATGTTTGTGTACATGCCGGAATTGGGACAAAAGAGAGAGAAACGCATTGGTAAACTAGCAAACACAAACAACAGTGGACTAAGTAAACTGGCAATTTAAAAAAGAAAAAAAAAAGGAAAGTCACAGGAAGAAACAGCAGGAAGAATAAATTATTCTAAAGCGCAAAAAGACTACACGAATGTGGCTGAAATACACTTGGAGCAACTCAGTGGTGGACACGGTAGCATCAGCGAATGTTCAGCTTCCATCCTCCAGTCCTCTTCCCCTCTGCTTTTTACGTCGCTGCTTCTTTTAAAAACCACCTGTGCTCCATCCGAGTGACCCACCCAAAACTCTGTTTTGGTCACATTTTTCCAAGTTTAACTTTTCAGTTGTGTCTCTGTTGTTTATTTAGCGACATTTACACTGAAACTGGCTTCTGGCTGTTTCTTTTACATGATTATGCTAAATATAATAACACCTAGTGAACCGGTTCTGCCTGAGGAGTAAATAACTGTTTTTCTCAGTGAGTTTAGCGTGATGTTAGCGTGTTAGCTAACTAATCTAATCAAGCTTAAGTTATGTTGACTTTCATAATGTAGGATGTTGCTAAAACACAAACATAGCTCTCTCTAATGGAACCCCTTCCCAAACCCTGGGGTTCTGACACCCAGTGTTCACTCATCATACACATATAATCTAAAGCCGCCTAACAACCCGAACTCTGACTCTTCAAATTTGTTTCAGTGCCACCATTGTGACAAGTCCTTTCTCAACCCCTCCTTTCTCCAAAGTCACCTGCGGCGCCGGCATCCTGGGGAGTACAGCAAACACAAGCTAACCAGCCATGAAGGTAAGATTTTCAGCAAATCCCACATTACAATGCGCCAAGTGCATCTGTCAATGCCCGGATTGTTCAGCATCACAGTGTGGAAGTGGATAGGTGACAGTTGAGCAATAACTCTTCATGCCTTGCACAACGGCAACATGACAAAATAAGGGTTTCAAATTTATGACAAATCCAAATAACCTCAAGTCAAACTGTTGACAAACAGTGGCGGTTACAGTCATTACATCACTTTGGAAACACTGCAACACAAGAACAGGTTTTCTGATACGCAATCTACATTATATGAACCAGCGTTTTTCAGCCTGTTTTAAGCCACGTCACACTTGGTTCACTGAAAAAATCCTGAGGCTCATAAGTCAAGTCTTTTTCAAAATCAGTTTAATTTGTGAAAAACTGTAGCTACTGACCAAGACAGGTACAGTGCTATATTGTTTCAGCAGCACCAACATGCACATGACATAGGCAGCAGGTTTCATGTTTCTCTTCTTCACTAGAATTACTCAAGAGTGATTTTGAGTTGAACACTAAAATGAACGGGTCATCGCTCCGTCCTGTGTGTCTCTTGAGTCTGTCAAGATGGACAAACGGCTTTGGAGTAAATCTTTACCTGTCAATACACAATGACATGCAACTTTACGGCATGTCAACAAGCTAACTTACAGCATCGAGTAGTTTAAGTGAAGGCAGCACATCTTGAATATGAAAGTTTCTGTCTAACAAACACCCTATGAAAGAACTGGTTTGTGAAGGCCAAATCTCTGCGACCACAGCTGCCGACAGACAACAAATCTGTAGGCAGTCTTGACAGGCTTCTCCCTTCAGCGGTGGCCACATCTTCCTCCATCTCACCCTGTCCTCTGCTTCCTCTTCTCTCAAACCTACAAACCTCATGTCCTCCTTCACCACCTCCATAAATCTCCTCTTTGGCCTTCCTCTCCACCTTCTGCCTGGCAGTTCCAACCTCAACATCTTCCTACCAATGTACTGGCTCTCTCTCCTCTGTACATGTCCAAACCATCTCCATCTAGCCTCTCTGACTTTGTCTCCTAAACACCTGACCACATGTGCTGTCCCTCTGATCTACTGCCTCCTGATCCTATCCATCCTGCTCACTCCCAGAGAGAACCTCAGCATCTTCATCTCTGCTACCTCCAGCTCTGCCTCCTGTCTTTTCCTCAGTGCCACTGTTTCCAAACCATACATGGCCTCACCACCCTTTTGGACACTTTCCCTTTCATCCTTGCCGACACCCTTTTGTCACACATCACACCTGACACTTTTCTACAATGATTCCATCCTGCCTACACCCACTTCTTCACCTCTTTCTCACACTCTGCATTGCCCTGGACAGTTGAGCCTAAGTACTTAAAATCCCCCACCTTCTTTATCTCTGCATCCTGTAACTTCACTTGTCCACTTGTCCCTCTCAGTCACACACGTATAACCTTCATTCCTCTCCTTTCTAAGGCAAACCTCCACCTCTCTAGCGTATCTTCCACTTGCTCCTTGCTCTCACCACAGATCACAATGTCATCTGCAAACATCATGGTTCAAACATTATTGTTTGTTGACAGGTAGCATGTAAACGTTGATGACATGCTGTTCTAGATTGAACTACATCTTTTAGAGTCTTATTTGAAGTCAGAAAGGAAAATGTTTGTGTCCCTGCCATTGGCTTCGCTCACTTTTTTTTTCCCAGAAATGTCATATGTGGGAAACAATTTCCATTGCAATAAGATTTTGCCACCCTGCAAAGAGTGCCCCCTGCTGTCCTATGCAGCCACTGACATTCTGCTGGTGTCTGATGTTTCATATTGACTCTGTCAGAGACGCACATAGACGATGAGCAGATGGAAAACCTCAAACAGGAGATCCACAGTCTGAAGGAACAGATCGCTCAGCAGCAACAGGCCTTACAAGCCAAGGCAGCTCAAGTAAGAGCTCAGAATGAAGTGCAGCTCTTTCCACTCTAACCTTGGTTGAGGAACTGCTGCTTCCGTGATTTCAGGAAAAAGAGCAGCAGTCCATTCAAAAAGAGCTGCAAAATGAACTGGACCGCTTCAGAGCCGAGGAAATGGCTCGCATGGACCGAAAGATAGAAGACAGCCGGGACGGCATCCGCAGAGAGATTGAGCTTCTTTGCACCCGCAATATTCAGGCCATGAATGTACTACTGCAGTCTGTGGGTCTCACTGTCAGACGGGCTGTTTACAGTCTTTCTCATCATTTGTTCCAGGACATCAACCAAAATCAGATGGTGAATCATGAAGAAACCAAGTTGAAGAAGCAGGTCAATATTTCACTCGTCGAAACAGTTGCAGTAGTTTTGTGTGTGTGTGTGAAATCCAGTGAAATGTACTTGTAGGAGAGAAAATGGAAATCCAGGCTGCAGGAGCTGAAGGTTCATCACGAAGCAGAAAAGAGTCACGTATGTTGGACACCTGTAAAGGCCATTCAAAATGATTCCCTGTGCTGGAAAAGACACGCTGTCTCGTGCTCAGTTGCTGGACGAGCTGAGCAGGATGCAGTTGTCCGAGTCAAAGCACAAGGAGAACATCCAACAGCTGAAGGAGGAGATGGTCACCAAACTGCAGGAGAAAGATGAGATCATCAAGTTTCAACTGGAGCAGGTTCGCCATTGATGAGAAATTTAAGATTTCAACTTTATTTCTCACTTCATTTCTCATGTACAGATCAAGAAGCTATCAAACACCAAAGAAGTTCAGGTTCCTGGTGAGTTCTTTGGATCGCAAACTTCTTTAAAGTTGGTCTTTAAATCGCTCACGGTAACACGTTTGTTATAACCACTCTGGTGGCGTCACGTCATCTCCTCTGCTCCAGCATCCCCGGGTATTTTCACCGAGTGAGCTGCTTCTGTCTGACAGCAGCTGTCGGCAGAGGCGGGCGGAACGTTTCCTCTGAACAAATCAGCAGAGTGGGCGTGGCTGAGAAAACAGGATTTAAGATGGCGGCGTGTGTGTGTGAGTCCCAGGATAGTACAGGAAGATACTGCTTTCCTCGCTTCTGATTGGCCAGAACGCCTCTCGCCCCGCAACCCCAACCCTAAACAATTTCAAATTGAGTTATTTTGCTGAGGAACTGACAACTGATCTTACAACATTTGCAGCTGCTCAGCTACTTACCGCAGCAGTTCAGCGCCAGGTGAGAGGACACCTCAGCTATTTACCTCAGATGTTTCACCTGCTCTGAATGGGAGATGACGTTTTGGCCAGTCAGAGGAGAATTATTCCAGTCAGATTAAGAGGAAAAATCTTTTTTTAACTACCATCCTGGGATTGGAGCGTACAAAGCGTTTTCGGGGGGCGGGGCTTATGTATTTCCTGATGTAAATACTCAGAGGAGAGTTTAATGCAAACAGACAAACGTGAACATGTTTTTTAAATTTTAAAAGTGATGCAGATTTGTTCACTGACAATAGATGCAGCTCTTAATCATGACAATAAAATCTACTATAGTGTGATATGATATAAAAATAATATAATGGAGTGAAGCAGGTGAAGGTCTTGTAATAGTTTGTTCATGTTTCCACTGTGTGAACTCACCTTGAGTGGTTTATTCTGTTTGTTAAGTCTGGATGAATGAATACTCTGCAGCATCCTCCAGCATCCTATCATTGCTATGTAGCTCCACAACCCGCCTGTTGTCTAAAATTAAATTGAGTATTGATTCGTTTTGGTAGCATCAGATAGGAAAAAAAAACATGAAAAACATGGTCAGGTTCATCCTCGTGAGATGTTCAGTAACTCCCGATGTTGAAGCAATATTTTACTAACCCCTTTGTATTTGACTATCCTAGAGTTGATCAACATTACTCAGAAACCTCTAGAGAATAAGGGCAGGCAAGTAAACAGAAAAAAGCTGCGGCAAGAACAGGAAGAAATTGTTCTAAAGCGGCTAGAAAACCTCGGAGTGAAGCATGTGAGGCTTGACACACATTTACCTTGGAAATATTTGTGGATTCAGAGCACGTAGTAGTTTGCGTTCCTCACCGTGTGCTTCCTCTTCTCAGCCATGCAGAGGGATCAAGCACAGTGAGCTCAGATCCATTCTGGCCAGGCACCAACCAACGTGGGAAGGCTTTGCCAACTGGGTCGGTGGTGAGGACAGCAACGCTGCGCCAGAACCTCAGAGCAGAGCCTGGGGCTTGGTTCAAGGTGTTTTTCAGACCCAATTCTAGCTTTTTATTGCAGTTATATGTCCAGACTGGGGCGTCGACCTGGGAGGGAGTTGAACTGCAACTCATCAGAAGATTGTTTTGTGCTGGACTGAGTAGAGTGGAAAGGTCTAACATGCCTTGTTTGCTGTTCAAAGGCCAGCCGCTGTCCTGCACTGTCCCCGCCCAGGTGTCCACTCCTCCGCTGCCTAAAACTGTGCCTCCATCACCGAGCCTCCAAACTGGCCCCCCGCCCAAGACCCCTCCCTCCAACACCAAAGTCAGGATGAGAGTCTACACCAACAGGTTAAGAAGATGTTGACACAAGAGATGTGTTCTCCTCTTTTGTTCAACTCATCGTCCTCTTTCAGGATTCCTCCGTTCAGTTCAGACGACGAATCCGAGGACAAGTACTTGAATATGGACGTCCATTATCCAAAGCCCGAGAAGGAAAAAGAACCAGACACTGGTCTGTATCATGGAAGTCCAGCCAAACTCCCGACTTGCCCGAACAATGTCATCAAGATGGGATCGCCTCCCTGCTCACTCTCCTCCATCCAACCACACTTGAGTGCCACGGGGACGGGTGAGGAGAGTGAAGATGACAAGTATGACGACGAGGATACGGATGAGGATGGTGAAGAGGAAGAAAGGATGGACGACGACTATGCAGAGGACTCGTCTGATGTCAGCAAAGACACGGACTCTGTCCAGCTCACTTACGTAGAGGACCTGAACCAATGCAGGCTTGGTAAAGGTGAGTGTTCTGCTCCAGCCCAGCCACTCCTGATGACTCCAGATGTTGTCTAGCTCAGCTCAGTACACACAGTATACACAGTGGTACCAGGGTTCTCGACCACAATCCGTTCCAGACGGCCGTTCGAGAAGCGAATTGTTGAAAATCTGAATCGATTTTTCCCATTACAATGAATGGAAAAAGAAATAATGCGTTCCAAGCCTTAAAATAGGCTTTTGTAGGAGTGAATGTAGAGTGTCTGCTGCAGGTGCGCTGTTCCTCTATGTGTGTGGCCGCTGCATGTGGGAGGGGTTGCAGAGCGAGTGACGTCTCTCCAGAAGTGAAGAGGTGCCCGGTGCGTGTCCAGCTCTGAATGTGCACTTCTGTGCAGTTTGGCTGTGACAAAGTCATAAACCAAATCACACTCTGTCCCAGACTCGCCTCATCCCTGTCCCAGCTCCAGCCGACAACAGGACATCAAACCCTGGAGTGCATGCTCCAGCCTCGGAGGTGTTGAGACAGGAAAGGTTTTACACCACAATATGAAGAGAAAAGAGTCAGTAAATGTCACTAACGGGACACGTCTGCATACAGAGGCTGCATTATACACAATAACAAAGCGCGTTGTGGGTCAGCTGATCGGTCCGCGCACGTTGTATTTTTTCTGGCTTTTTTCGGGGGCTTTCAAGTTCTGGATTTTCGTTCGAAATCAGAAGCAAAAATCTGAATTTTTGGTCGAATTCCGATTTGTTCGAAGTCCGGGACGTTCGAAAACTGAGGTACCACTGTATATGTGTGTGTGTATATATATATATATATATATATATATATATATATATATATATATATATATATATATATACTTTGTCCTGAATTATTCATTCATTTCCGTATGTTGTTATTGTCATAGAAATAAATAAATAATCTATCTCTGTGCCAAATGTTGTGCAACATACTTATGTATTTGTTAATACATTTAGACGCTGATATACACGACCAACAAGCAAAGCTGGATGCTGCCGAGAGGAAGCTGGCGTCGTGTTTCCGGGGTGACGACTGACGTCACAGAGAAAAGCGATGAGACGCCGACAGTGACGTCACATAATTAACGCGCGTGTCTGAACCTTGTGAATATTTTGTAAATTAGGTAGATATAATATTCTTTGTTGTTTTACACCATTAAATGTGCATTTACATTTGACTTGTGTTTTGCTTCGTTTCTCCTGTTAAAACCCAAATGTCTCCAAATGTCAGGCCATAACCGCAGGGACAGAGATTGGCCACACGATGTCGCTACACTACCGTTCACTCGCCCAGCAAACTTGAAGAGACGGTGCCGTCAGGCAGGCCTCAGTTCATGCGAGGTTTAAGGATATGATTGTTCAGTTTTTGTTTGTTTTGTTGTTTTGATTTGACAAAAAACACGTGAAACACAGCATTTATTGCGTTTAATTTCAAATTTCAATCTTTTTTTTGTTCTTTCTTTCTTTTTGTCTTTCTTTGTTCATCCATCAACTATGAAAACGGATTCAAGTGTCTGAAGTCCCTGGTTCGATTCCCAGTTTAGGAGGTGGTGAAGAGATTTCCATCTTCAGACTGACATTAATTTCTAACGTGCTGCTGGTCAGGTTTTTATGATGAGGTGGAAAAGTCTCAAAGTGAAAGTCTATGAAGTTTTCATCAAATGCCAAGAGCGAAGCTCCGGGAGCTGCGTAATGAGAATCCCTGTGCAGCTCACCGCGGGACTTTTCCAAAACGTGACGGGACGGCTCAGTCAGAGTTCTCACATTATTTGTGAATTTTCTTTGCGTACTTCTCTATTATTTTACGCATCAGAGGTTGTATAGGGCGCTACTTTAGCTGTGTCGAGTCACTTCAAAGGAGAAATGAATGAGACAAACGTGGTCACGTCTCTGGCTCGAACACATTTCCGTGCTGCAAGGGAACTGCAGCTGAATGTGAGGACAAATATGACAGCAGTCGTGGTGACTACAGTTCATTAACTGAGCGAAGCCACATGTTTTTCACCCTTAAATTTGTGGCCCCTTGAGAGCAAGTCACACTGAGGCACCCAACATTCAGCATGACCGACATGTGTCAGTGGAACACCTTCATTTTATTCAACCCCTTCTTTGAATCCACTTGTCCAAGGACGTCTGCCATATTTTATCTGCTCTGTACTCAAGTATTTTTGAGAAGTTGTGAGAGAAACAAATAATCTCTGCCTGCAGTGGGAATTGAACCCACACGTCATATTTTGTTCCTTGTTTCTGCTCCGGGCACATTTGTCCTCATAAATCCGCAGAAATGGCTCATACATATTAATGTCTTCCAGTCACAGTGGGATGTGAACCTGCACTTCAAGTCTGTAACACAGTAACAGTGGGGTAATGATGAGATCAGGTGTCAAAATTGAGGCCCGCGATCCAAATCTGGAAAGTCCTGAGTGGCCCACAAGTGCCTGAAAAGGCTGGCTCGAAATTAAACTAAATAATAGCTGAGGCGCCCCGGTGCACGTTGACACCGTGACCCCAGTAAGTCATAGTTTTGCCTCCCAAAAAATGATGCAGATGAAACTGAGATTGATGATACATGGAAGATGAACGTGTGCCTGCACTTTAAAGAGGAAAATGATTGGTAGAGGTGATCCACCATTGCAGGAATTTGTAACGCTCAACAGTGAGATAAATATGTTGAATATAGGCTCCAATTTAAAGGGGGCCTATTCTAGAGCGTTAAGTCATGTTGCAACGTAAGGCAGTATGTTTCTTACAAGCGGAATACATAAGCTCCACCCGTCAAAAATGCCTGTTTCATGGGAGCATGAGTTTAGAGTGGAGCTGGAGGCAGAGTCAAGCACTTGTAACCTCTCGTTCACAAGATTTCAGACAGCTGAGAACTTTACAAAGCAATGGCTGCAAAATGGAGCATCATCATGGAGAGGAGGGCCTCAACACTGGAACACAGGAGTCAGAAACACCAGCATAGATCCTTAAAACCAAGTCCCGCTTTCAAACTGAACAAAAGATCTAGTTACGAGTCTCCGATAACTAGTGATGGGTAGATGAGGTATCATGAAACGGTATTGCAGGGCTGACGAAACAATGTCCTCATGTTCAGAGGCCACTAGATGGCGCTCTTGGTTTAGAAGTGATGTTAAATCATAATAACATACATTCACACTCTTGTGTTGGAGTGTATGTGCTAAAAACACGCTACATCAACTCAATGCAATAGAAGAACAGCAACGCTGTTTCATGAAAGTGTCCTGATTTTCAGAGGCCACCAGATGGCGCTGTTTGTTGTAGAATGTTTTTACTTGAATAACTCATTCAATGAAACCTCCCATTATTTTTAAACCAAGAGCACCATCTGGTGGCCTCTGAAAATTAGGACACTGTTTCACCAACCCTGCTATGCTGTTTCATGATGCCTCATCTACCCATCACTGCTAGTTACGTGCAATGAAAACAATGACCCAGTGAAGGATTCACAAAATATTCTGCAGGCACTGACGCCGCTGTAGACACCTTCACTGGATTGAACACACCAGAGGGTCGTGGTCCTGCTGCTGGGCAGCTTGTCCTCTCTCTTCTCAGTGAAGCAAGTGACACTCGCCTCTGTATGTCCAGATGTCGAGTCGGGAGATTAACCCATGACCCAGTTGTGCACGTCGTAGAACAGCCCGAGTCCAAGACGGCCGAGGAACATGACTGGAGGACAAACTGCACAGGAACATAGAAGAACCAAAAATGTTTTTAAATGTCACTTTCAGGATTCATTGCCATCGGCACCACACTTCTGATTTCATGCTTGAATGCTAAAATGAAAACGAGAGATACTTCTGCAACTTGAGTTTTTGTTTAATGCCAGTGGGGATTTATTTATTTTCCTTTGCGTGTGCGATGAGTTGAGATGATGAATCCGTTGTTGTTATAACCCCAGTAACTTCTCCATAATTATACAAAATACTATATTCTTGACAAACTCTTACTTTTACAGGAGATCAAAAGGACTTTCTGGAGTTTCTGTGTTTGATGTGTCCACAGCGGTGTGGGGGTGGTTTTCTGTCAGTCAACAATAAAACACAAAAGCAGTTAGCCTGCGATGAACGCAGTTCAACCCATCAATTACAGTACAATAAACTAGAGTACATCAATATCAGTTCACTGTCATGAAACCATTCATTGCCACATTATTAGTCACGGTTCCAACCACAAAATAGCTGAATACCATGGCAGCTTGCAAAAAAAGAAAACAGTAAAACACAGTTAAAAAAAAACTTGAAGATTTGCTGAATAGAAGTAGTGATGAACTGATGATGTTTTGTGAAACTTTCGTGTCCTTCATTTCCGAACCCTCTAGAAGGCGCTCTCCGTTCTAAAATCTTTGGATTTGAACAACCATTTCAATGGAACCTCACATTATTTTTCAATCAACAGCACCGTCTGGTGGGCTCTGAAAAGAAGGACACTGTGTCATGAAGCCTTATCAGCCCATCATGACGTGGAGACTTGATGACGAGGACATTACAACCATTTCTGGAGACAGACTGAGAATCACTCCAAATCATAAGTCATACATCCCAACCATGTGATGATAAGAAATGTATAACTCAAGACCAAACACATCACAGAGAAAAAGCATGTGGGATATGCTTTGACCACAGAGTGGCAGCTAGAGTGGAAAGGGAGCTCAAAAGGACAGTTGTGGACAGGAATGGTTTAGAGACACTAGTTCTGACACAACGACAGGAAGCAGAGTCAAAAAGAGTCATAGTTGAAGATGCTTGTGATTTCATTGATTTCATTCATGTAGAAAGGTTTGGAGAGAAATTTAGGCTGGAGAGCAGGTTTCAATGTGTGGAGAGACGGGGAACAAGTTAGGAACAAGTAGAGGAAGACAACTATTAAGAATATGCTCATGGAAGTTAGAACTAGTGATGGGTAGATGAGGTATCGTGAAACAGTGTTGCAGGATTGATGAAACAGTGTGCTCATTTTCCGAATGTTTTGAGGTTTCATTGAATGAGTTGTTCAAGTCCATACATTTTACAGTGCCATCTGGTGGCCCCTGAAATCAGGACACTGTTTCGTGAAGCCTCATCTACACATCACTCGCGTTAAGAGGGCAGATGTGACTAGAAGGATGCTCAAGACAGGTTACAGTGTAGGAGGCTGACATCAGTGGCAGTCCCTGACAGGAAATGCAGAAAGACTCGGTTGACTTGAATTAATCATAGCGGAAGTGCATTAATGGCAACTGCACTTCTTCTGTTCGCTCAAACGGTGACTACGAATGAGCAGTTTAAAGACATGAGAAATCCAGAAATCATGATCGATGAGCGCTACACTCCTTTCTTCTCACAGATTAGACAAAGTCTGTGAACTTAATGAGAACAATTTTCAGTGTTTCGTTTCTATGATGACCCCCCCACCACCACCCTCAGCAGTTATATCAAAGGTCACCTTCCTGTGAGATTCTTTGAACCCCCTCTTCCTGTTGTGTATGTGCTTTTATTTTGTTGTTGCATTTCCTGTGTCCTCCCTTTGTCTTACTTGACAGATGAAGACACCCAGCTGAAAGCCCCCACCTCATCAGTACACCTGCGAGCCTTTACAAGCTTCCTGGTTCCAGTCTCTGCTGTCAGATCGTCCATCTCCCGACGCTGGCTTGATCTCTTGATCTTGATCGCCTTGTCTTCTTTGCTGCTTTCGCCATTGTTTGAGCTTTTGTTGTCTTTTTTTTTTTACCATGACTGTGTTTTTGAACCTCCTTGGGTGTATTCCCCAATTCTGGCCCTAAGTGTTGACATTATTCTCCTTAGGTTTCTGTTCTCCTCTTCTGTGTTTGTGTATGTTTCAGGTTTTTCCTCCTAAGCTGGTTGCACAGCGCCATCTGGTGGCCTCCGAAAACCAGGGCACCGTGTCATGAAACGTCATCTACACATCATTATGAAACTGTCCTCCCATTCTGGAACAAGCCACAACAATGAGCCAGCCGCTTGAACGTCTCTTGAAGAGACAGGAAAAGGACCTCACAGGTTCAGAAATCCCATCTCATTGACACAGCGAGCGATTTGCAGCGCATGGTGGATGAACGGCAAATTGACCAGAATAAGGTGAAAGTGGCAAAACTCCTTTTGACACTACCCATCTTAAGAAGGTGTTTAATATTATGCTTGTTATTTTATTAGACAGTTGCAGCAGGGCCACGTTGAGTTGTGGTGGCAAAACTGCAATAACTGAAATCTGGATGAGTTTAAGCAAAGCAAGACATTCATTGAAAAACAATTGTACGACTGGAGAGCAGTCCTCAGAGCCCATGCGCACAGCATCCAGTGAGGCTCTGATTCCTCTGACACCCATCCTGCCCTCCCTAGTTCCTTTCTGCCACCCAGCAGATGGTTCCCATGTTCACAGAAGATCATCATAGAGACAGTGTTAACAACAAACCATCAACAGACACCACGACTCTGAGAACAATATTCAAGTAAATAATGAAAAATATTTTTTTCCCATAACAGAGGCCTTAAGATATGAGTCAAAGTAGTGCCTTTATCCTTCAGCTGCCGATGGTCTTTATCTCTGGCGGTGGCAGGGTCTAGCCATGTCTTCCTTATGAGTGGTGCTGGTGGACCGAAGGCTGGAGAAGCACAGATTGACAAAGTGGACCCTCATGGATTCAAGGACACTAGCTCCTGCTTGTTTGTCGGGGAGACCCCGACATGACAGGGGTTCTGCTAACAGGGACACTGTTAGCAGAGCCCCTTGGATTATTGTGACCTTTAAACCTCTCCATCTGAATGAAGCTGTGGTTCAATGTGGGTCTGCAGTGTAGAGCTCTAGCCAAAAGGTCCTGCAGCAATTCTGTCGTGGAAGGATCAAGAGGAAAGTTGCCTGGAGCCAAAAAGAGATGACATAAAGTTCAATCACACCGAGGCTTGTTGGAAAAAAAGGGGGGATGTCACTAAAATTCTTTCGCAGGTGAGCTGTTTGCTCCTCGAGGTCAGTGCCCTAAACCGACAGGACACTTACCCTCAAAACAAACACTCGGGCTCTGAGTACAAACTACTCGATAAGAGCACGTGCACCCGTGAGGAGGAATCACAAAACAAGAAGCGCTGCTGGATGTTACGGCGCGGCTTCTGCATCTGAGCGCTCACTGAGGATCTTGACTTCTCCAAAGATAAACGAGTGAGTTGGAGAAGATACTTCAGCCACAGAGGGGATTTTTGTCTGTGAATTTCCCCTTTTGACTTTTCCCAGATGAGCCAACATGCCGACAGGATCAGTGAGGCTGCAGAGCATTAAAAAACTGGGGCAGGAGAACCACAGCTATGAGGCGTCGGAGGAGGGTAACATGCTATTCCCTTTTATTTAGACATGACGCACCACCAGCTCCTTTCATGTCACTTTTCATTTCCCTTTGATCTGCAGGACCAGCGGGGTCTTACATGTGAGTATTAACACCGCTCTCATGACTCTTCATTAATGAAGCAGCTCTGGAGAGGTGGCTGGCGCCTTCACACCAGCAGAGCTGGAACTTAAGAGTGTGGATTTTGTTTTCTCTCAGGAGCTCAATGGAGACTTGTTATGCCCAAAGTGATCTTTCTGCCTTTACTCGCACTCAAAAGCGTGACTCAAGTCTGAGTTCATTTGGAAAGCACAGCCTGCAGCGTTTCAACCAGAGGCCGTGTTGTGAATGAAGCAGCTTTGGCAGATGTAGAAAGTAGTGGTCATCACCTGTCTATGTTACATTGTACTGAAGACATAAAAGAACACAGAAGAAGAACTACAACTGAACTCAAAACACGCAGCAGTAAGAGGGAGCATTACATACTGTATTATTACACCAACAAGAATTCAACAAAGAGTCCATTTTCTCCATCTATTCAGCGTTGACTTCAGATCAAAGTCAGTCATAAAAAAAAAACGACAGAATTTTTATGAAGACTTGTTGATAATGTCTACATTATGGAACACATACTCGCAATAAACTAAATACCTCTTTATTTACTGTGATTAATAATCAGTACTTCAGGCGTTTAGGTTGAACTCAGACTTCATGCTGTGGTGGAATATGGTCACACCGCTGAATACACTAATAAATGCTTTATAATAGCTAATAACAGGCTAATAACCTGCTAATAATCATATGCATAAGTACATAGTCGTAGGTTTAAATGTCAAAGTGTCTTCTCCAAATATACATGCTACTAAATTGTTTTATTGTGTAAAATACATTTATACATTAATTTAAAATAAGTGAATAAAATTCCACTAAATGCAGAATGTTCCAAATTCTCTTGGACTTGATTTGCAGCTGTTGTAATGAAGTTTTATATTCATGATGTACATCAGGATGAATAGTCTCCATTTACTGCCCTGCCTTGTCCGGGTTAGCCTGGCAAGAGAAAATACTCAAGACATCTGAAGCCCCTTTCAAAAAGCCTGCGAGAAAACTGGATGCACATTTTTTCAGTTTCACAACAGGAGTTAGTTTACGTTACAACTCATGCAATAGAGCGCAGGTTAGACCGTTCGCCATGGCAACACGTGAACCAAAGAGTCACTGCTCCTACTTCTCCTCAGCGGGAAACATGACCGTTTATGCATAGTGTGAACACATTAAAGACAGAGAGGTGACCAAGTCAATGTTAGTGGTAATTTGAGAGAGAAAATGGAACTTGACAAATGAAAAATGGACCCGTCAGTAACTAAAGATCAAAAAGTACAGTAAGGTAGCATTAACTGCCATTATACACTTTCAGTGAAGGAGCAGTCGACCAGTGTCACGCTTAAATTTGACTGTTAAAACTAACTAACTTTGACTTAAACATTGTTAAAAACTCTGTTATTATCACGTTTTTAGAACAATGACTATTAGACTCTTAAGTCATATTCCTATTGGTCAGTGCATCTGTGTCCCATGAGCTGAACAGATCTTTAAGGCTGGAAATTTTCAATCTGGTTCTGTTGAACAGAAAAGCCACAAGAAGCTGAGACATGTTGTCTATTAAAAATAACATTGGGTTTTATTAATAAGCAAAACACAGGAAGCATTGAAACGATACTATTGAAATGTAGTGATGGGTAGATACAGTATGACAAGGTTGGTGAAACAGTGTCATCATTTTTTTTAGAGGTCACTCAAAGGGGCTCTAGCGGCTTCATTGACTTAGTAGTTGAAGTCCAAACATTTTACAGCAGACAGTGCCATCTGGTGGCCTCTGAGAATCAGGACACTGTTTCATGAAACCTCATCTGTACCTCACTATTGAAACGGCTTGTGTATGTCAACAGTGAAGTCTCAATAGAAAACGAAAACCAAATAGGAATGAAAGGTGGATTTCGCAGTCGGTGTGTAGCATAATTCAGCAAGAAAAGAAAAACAACAGATTAATGAGTGTCAGCTCTAAGCGGCGTGTGAAACCATGCTTTCGGTCGTAAGCCCGCTTAAGTGGCGTACGATTTGAGGGCTGTTGAGCAGCCATGTTAATTCACTCTCCTCTTCCACGCAGGAGCATGACAAGAACGAAAGAGGATGAGAAGTGAGTTTGATCTGATCCAACGTGACAATGGGGCTTCTTCTAATTGTGTTCTCAAATAAACAGGGCTCAGGGGAAAGAAGAGCTGCCTGCCATCAGAGTGGGCTTCTTTCAGCTGGTGAATAACGCCTGACCTCGGTTCCTATTTTTCATCTTATCAGTGCTGTTCTTGTGGCCTTAGTTCCGCTTCGCCTCAACCAAAGAGGTGGTGATGATGCTGGTGGGGAGTCTGTGCGCCATCCTGCACGGTTCGGCCCAGCCGCTCATGCTGCTGGTGTTCGGCCTGCTCACCGACACCTTCATCGAGTACGACATCGAGCTCATTGAGCTGAGCGACCCCATGAAGGAGTGCGTGAACAACACCATCCGGGTGAAGCAGAACATCACCGCTGGGTGGACCACGCCGGCACCTGTGAACCACTCCGCCGGCGAGGAGTCGGGCAGGCCGTGTGGGTAAGTGGCTGCTGAAGAATGCATGAGGTGGTCTCTTACAATCCAGTTCAATGTTAAATGTCATCTAAAAACTGTGGATCCGTGCGCTCATGAATCATTCATCCCTGCCTGCTGACTTTTAGGATTCTTGACATTGAATATGAAATGACCCAATTTGCCTTCTATTACGTCGGAATTGGAGCGGCTGTATTCCTGCTGGGATACTTTCAGGTCAGAGTCACCAGACAGTCCAGATGGTTTCCATGTGTGTCTCAAATTATGTGAAGTCTTTTCATTACCGCTGTAATTTTATTAATTCCGTCTTTCTCTTCTGGCATTTTCCCATCAGTCGTTGCCCCAGCAAGTCGACCTCCTCCCCTTAATCTCTTTAGCGCTTCCTCCCAACGCAACCCTGCCTCTCCATTTCTTCATTTATCACATCCACAAGTCTAGCGGTTCTCTTCTTCTACCTCCTACCTCCATGTCAAACATTCAACGTCCAACAGGTGCCTCTACTGCAGGGCCCTTTCTAGCTAGATGGGGGGCATGAAGGAACATCATAATACAAAAAACAGTGTTAGACTTTTATTTAGGGGCTTATAAATAACATGCTAAGCTTAGCGAATTCAGCATAAGTAAGTTTGAGTGAGAGACAACTTGCACTGATCAATAACTGAGCGCTGACCACAACAACAAGCTCCCCTCCCTGTTAGGATCTGAATAAACTGGTCTGGTCTGGAGTCATTCTCTTGGCAGGACAAGCTAACTTTCATAAAACATACAAAACAGCTGAGTCCATGACGTAGTTCATCATGAAATATTATCCAGTCAGCTGACATTTATCCGACGCTAACCGCTAGCAGGACAGATCAACAAACTTGGGGGTGACAAAAAAAGTCATTTCACCTCCACCTCTCCAGCCCACGTCATCTTACCTTTATCCCTTTCCTGTTTTCCTCCATCAGTTGTTTACTGCTTCTGTGTTTTTGCACCGCTGGGGTATCTGCGTTTTGATGACATTATTGCGTTTGTCTTTTTCTCATCCTCTTGCTGACGGGAATGAATGGGAGCGGTTAATCCTTCCTGTCTTGAACACAGCTTATTTAATTTAGTTTTATCTATAGCCAATGTTTATTTGTAAGCATATAATAGGTGTAATAAAGACGTAACCACGGTCATTTCAGTTCGCCTCTTACGTTGCTGAACATGCAGCTTTGGAGCCCCCTGGTGGCTGCGGGGTCCCAGGCATTCGCCTAGATCGCCTATAGCAAGAAACGGCCTTGGGCTTCAGGGAGCAGCGGCCACAAGATGGCGCTGTCTGCCGTAAAATGACTTGAACAGCAAATTCAATGGAACCTCACATGATTTCTAAAGCAAGAGCGCCATCTAGTGGCCTCTGAAAATCAGGACACCGTTTCATCGAGCCCGCAGTACTGTGTCACGATGCCTCATTTATGAGCCACGACTAGCTTGTTGCGATGTGAATATTCCTGTCCACCGAGGGTTTAACACCAGGGGTAAATGTGGTCAGATCTCTCTGTGGGTGACGGCGGCGGCTCGGCAGGTCCAGGTCATCAGAAAAGCCTACTTCAGCAAAGTGATGAGGATGGAGATCGGCTGGTTCGATTGCACCTCAGTCGGAGAGCTCAACACTCGCATGTCCGAGTGAGTGGGAGCCAGTTAGTCTGAAAGTCTGTTCTCTTGGGACAAAGGGTCTGACAATGCTTTTTTTGTCTGTCAGTGACATCAACAAGATCAACGACGCCATTGCAGATCAGGTGGCCATCTTCCTCCAGCGCTTCACCACGTTTGTGTGCGGCTTCTGTATCGGCTTCGTGAAGGGATGGAAGCTGACGCTGGTCATCGTGGCAGCGAGCCCCATGATCGGACTCGGAGCGGGTCTGATGGCGCTGGTGAGTCATGTTTCCGAGGTCAGACACTGGGCAGCTGGAAACATTGAGAGATTCATTTGAACAATAGTCATTTCAGAGGAGAGCAGTGACAGTATGAGTGATGTGGGTCACCCTGCCTTTGGTAGTTTGTAGCTAAAATGACGGGGAAGGAGCTACAGGCCTACGCCAAAGCTGGAGCCGTGGCTGATGAGGTTTTGTCGTCCATCCGCACCGTGGCAGCGTTTGGCGGGGAGCTGAAAGAAGTGCAAAGGTATGTAAAGTCATGTGAGCAAAGGAATCAGGAAAGAGTCAAATCCGATAGAGATCTTTTCTTCACCCCAATGGCTGGTGTAGATAAATCTGTCAACAAAAATGTAACTTTTCATTGCAACAAACAAAACCCACCGCTATCTGCTCACCACAAAAAGCCAGGCTCATCACTCTCGACACGACGTTCTCCACAGATACGACAGGAATCTGATCTCAGCGCAGACCTGGGGCATCAGGAAGGGTTTGATCATGGGTTTCTTCACCGGCTACTTGTGGCTGATCATCTTCCTGTGCTACGGCCTGGCCTTCTGGTACGGCTCCACACTCGTGGTCGACACGGAGGAATACACACCGGGAACGCTGCTGCAGGTAACGCGCTCACAGCCGACTGGCGCCCACGCAGGAAGGTCAAAGGTGCCCTGCTTCATGACAGAACTTTTTAATTGGCTGTTTATGCCTGCAGCCATAGAAACGCATGTTTATTCTGATTAGTTTCACTTCTAATGGAAGTTCACTGGGTCCTGCAAACTCTCTTGAAAGACCTTGCGAGAGAGGAAAATGTGATTTTGAAACTATTGCTGTGCTGCCTGACCTCCTCAGGTCTTCTTCGGTGTTCTCATCGCAGCCATGAATTTGGGCCAGGCGTCACCTTGTCTGGAGGCGTTTGCTGCGGGACGAGGCGCTGCCACTTCCATCTTTGAAACCATCGACAAAGTGAGAACGCTCAAGGCCGCTTCACGCGTACGACAGCTGTCGCAGCTGCAATCCTTTGTATTAATGCCTCCAGGAGCCAGAGATCGACTGCATGTCCGAGGCCGGATACACGCTTGACAGGGTGAAAGGAGATATTGAGTTTCACAACGTGACGTTCCACTACCCATCCAGACCGGAAGTCAAGGTACTGTCTGTTTCATACCAGTCAGTAGTTTTGCTAGCAAAACCTACAAGGGTTGAGTCGCTTCTGCTGCCCTGCAACAGCCATCTCTTCCCATCTGTCACGGGCTGTGGCGTCCTCTGCATTGTTTCCAATGTAGTGGGCATCGGCCCAAGCCCCATCTGAATGGAAAGTAAATGGCAGAAAAGGAATTGTTTCAGTCCTGCAGGGAAGGTTTTAGGAAACTCTCGACAGCTCTCTCACACTGAAGATGAGCATCTTAATCACAGCTCTTCATGGGGATTTTAAACACGTCACACAAAGGAGGGATAGATTTCAACCCCAAGGATGCGCTCGCCGTCAGAGCGGGCTGAGGTCGCGTGTGTGAGGGCTGAGTCTTGGGTTTTTAAGGTGGTCGACACGTAGCTCAAGGATGATTCAAGTCTAATTCAGGACCAATGGAATGCCTCATGAGGAGCTCGATCATTTAGACTTGTGGTGGAACTAGTGGTGATGGCGAGATGAGGTATCATGAAACGGTGTCCTCATTTTCATTGGCCACTAGATGGCGCTCTAGGTTTAGAAAAGACGTGAGGTTGCATTGAACGAGTTGGTCAAGTCCAAACAATTTACAGCAGACAGTGCCATCTGGTGGCCTCTGAAGATCAGGACACTGTTTCATGAAGCCTCATCAACCTTTCAATACTGTGTCATGAAGCAAATTGAATGAAACTTCACATCACTTCTAAACCAAGAGCGCCATCTAGTGCCCTCTGAAAGTCAGGACACTCGTTCATCAACCCTGCAACAGTGTTTCATGATGCCTCATCCACCAATCACCGGTAGCTGTTTAGTTAGTCAGTTAGTTACTCAGCTGTATCAGATCAGCTCTTGCTAGGACACCAAATCTTTATTTTTGTTTTGGTGAAAGTAATGCCAAGGTTGTGTCAAGTCATGCAGTGGAATTTAAATCAAGTCCACTGCAGTGAAACAAATTCCTTTGAAATAGTGTTTTTTAAGTAACCGATCCTCAGATGAGGCTCAGTCCTGCTGGATGACTCTGTGAGCACTTCAGTGAATCTAGCGCAGCCAAACTGATGCATTATGTAATCGCTGAGCACCATCGGCATTTATCATAAAACTACTTTGGAAGTATTAGCAAAAATTCAGATTCGTTTATGAAGACATTTGCACTTCGGCTTCTCAAAGATTCATTTGCTACAATAAATGTTTAACACAGAGTTTTACTAATTGAAGAAGAAATGGGTATTTTGCGGGGAAAGGGTAAAATGTGGACGCGCCACTCCACGGATGGGGGTGCGCTGAATGAACAAGCATGCGGCAAAAACGACTGTTTTTTGTAAATATTTGAACACATCCCTGTCTTTTCAAATCAATGAGCACCAGTCATGCATTACCCGCCTGTGTCCTTCCTTTTCACGGAAATGTGCGCCACGTGGTGAATTGAAGGCAAGAAGCAAATTAAAAAAGTTCCATTCATTTGCAACGTACAGCACTTTCCCAGATGAATTGTTGACATTTATGATCCCAGCATGCTTTGTGTATAAGGTAATCTTTCTTTCATTTAGTACTGAATTTAACTGTAAGCCAACTATAACTGTAGTTAAAAGTTCCAATGGGCCTCATAAATTGTTTTTGCTGGATCTGCATTTGACCATGTAGAATTACACTTTAGTGATGGGTTGATGAGGCTTCATGAAACAGTGTCATTATTTCCAGAATCCACTAGATGGCACTGTAAAGTCTTTGCATTTGAACAACCATTTCAATGACACCTAACATCATTTTAAAACCAAGAGCGCCATGGCAATATGACGCGTAGATCAGGTTTCATGACACAGTACTGATGGGTAGATGAGGTTTCATGACACAATGTCCTGATTTTCAGAGGCCACCAGATGGCACTGTCTGCTGTAAAATGTTTGGACTTGAACAACCTTACATCGTTTCTAAACCAAGAGCACCATCTAGTGGCCACTGAAAACCAGCACACTGTTTCATCAACCCTGCAACAACTGCTTCATGACACCTCATCTACCCATCACTAGTAATCTCATGTGACGAAGAGCAAAATGTGTGACCTCTGACCTTGTCTCTTTGGCCTTGTGCTCAGATCCTGGATCAGCTCAGTGTTGCAGTGAAGTCGGGTGAGACCACAGCATTTGTTGGACCGAGCGGCGCTGGGAAAAGCACAGCGGTCCAGCTCATACAGCGCTTTTACGACCCCAAAGAGGGAATGGTGAGCCTGTGACTCTTCTGTAAACATTCTCCTCCACTTTTCCCTCATCTCTCTTGTTCTAAAAACCAATCCCCCGAAGGGAGAAGTCAATGATAATGTGTTTCATTGCTCAGTTGATTGGACCGAACAGTCTCATTTTTCACTTTCACCAAAATTACAGGCCTCTGCTTTCTTCTCTAAGAGATGAAAAGAGACTCTTATCTTCCCAGCGAAGGTTACGAGCCAGAAAAACAACCTTACACGTGAAAATGCCGCAATTTTCATTTGTGCCTAAGTGCCTTTAATAGCATCATCCATCAGGCAACGCTCTGCGTTCTCAGGTGACCCTGGACGGTCATGACATCCGGGGGCTCAACATCCAGTGGCTCCGCTCACTGATCGGCATCGTGGAGCAGGAACCGGTTCTGTTCGCCACCACCATCGCAGAGAACATCCGCTACGGTCGTCCCGCAGTTACAATGGACGACATCATCACGGCAACCAAAGAGGCTAATGCGTACAACTTCATCATGGACCTGCCTCAGGTCAGAAAAGCACACCATATCGACTTCTTAAATACAGCACAAGAACACCACACAGCTGAGCTTCTGTCGGCCGTAGTAGGGTTCTTGCTATTTTGACGTGGGGAAAGAAAATCCAGACCATCGGGCGGATAGCACTCGATAACTTATTTACAATCTCCGTCTCTATATTCCTCGGTCGGGCTTCTTCACCCAGCTCACGTTTCCTGTCAACCACTTTCCTTTTTGAAAGTTTCTGTGGCTCGTCACTGGCAATATCTTCTTCTTTAGGATGCTCCCTTGTGATGCCCGGGAAGTAAACAGAGCTGGTGTAGAGCCAGCTGCACCTCCCGCAGAAAAGGGCTCAGGTTTATTAAACATGTGTTGGAAAGTACATGCAAACAGCCTGCATGTGTGCAGCTAGTGCCTCGCTGAAGGACGGCAACTCTGCCTCAGAGAGTGCATTTTTCATCCTCATTTGAAAAGACTATTTTTTTATCACCAACTTTCTCAGCTTGACACAGTACTTAGGAGGATTTATCTAGTCTGCTGAAGCAGAGCACACAAATACAAAGCATAGCCGCTGATATATGTTCATATTAGGGTGGGACCTGAGGCTCCATAATAAGTTATTTGTAAGCACATTTGAATATTTGATACCACACGTGTCAAATTTAAGTTGGATCTGGGAGCAGAGACATCAGGATGAAAGCAAGAAGAAACTATTTGTATGCTCCATATATACATTTTTTTCCACACTCCATCCAAAAAAATGTTCCGACAAAAAAAAAATGACATAAAGTAAGTCTCACTAAAGAGGGATTCTGGAGAAAGGATAGATATTTACAGGAGTATAAAAAACAGTGATATTTCCCTTAAGAATGGAATAAGCCAGATGCTTTTATAGCTGGCTAAAGTAAAAACCATGATAATAATTATCTTTATCACTTCTCAAAAGCCACTTTTGCTAAGAGCTTTTGTTTTTCCATCGTCTCAAAACAAACGGATGCCCTTCACTATATGCATTGAATGCTCATGCTGCCCTGATAAAATAACATGATGACATGATTTAGGATGAGTCGTGTTTTTGTGGCATCTGTGTATCCGAAGTTTAAAAAAAAATGATGATGCAGCAGCTGAGAGTTTCTCCTTGTGTTTAGCGTCTCATGAAGCTCTTCTATCAAACACTGAATGAGTATCTGAACCTGCAACCATGATTTTTCTTTTGTCACAGAAATTTGACACCTTAGTCGGCGAGGGCGGCGGTCAAATGAGCGGCGGTCAAAAACAGCGGATAGCAATTGCCCGCGCTCTGGTCAGGAACCCTCGTATCCTGCTGCTCGACATGGCGACGTCTGCCCTGGACAATGAGAGCGAAGCTGTGGTGCAAGAAGCGCTGGACAAAGTACGTTTCTAAGTAAGATTCTTTCGTCCAACTGGAACGCACTGATTCTGCTGACCCAACAGGTTCGTATGGGTCGCACCACCATCTCCATCGCTCACCGACTGTCCACCATCAAGAACGCGGACGTGATCGTGGGCTTTGAGCACGGCCGGGCGGTTGAGAGGGGCAAACACCACGAGCTGTTGGAGAGGAAGGGCGTCTACTTCACCCTGGTCACGCTGCAAACTCAAGGAGACAAAGCTCTCAACGAGAAAGCTCGACTAAGTAGGTTCCCCAGAGGATGAGGAGAAAACCTGGTCTGGTCACTACTGTAACTTTTTACTTGGACTGTTTAACTGTGTCGAACGAACAGGTCATCTTTATTTCATAGGAGGGCAAAACAAGTCACTTGGAAAACAGTGTGATAAGTAGTGCTAGAAAGAGCGCCCTTGTTTTCAGAGGACACCAGATGGCGCTCTTGGTATAAAAATTGATGTGAGGTTTCATTAAAATGGTTGTGCAAATCCAAATATTTTAGAGCAGAGAGCGCCGCCTGGTGGCCTCTGAAAACAAGGACACTGTTTGCCAAAGCCTCATCAACCCACAGGTGACATTTCATTCTACTCATCTTGTGCTATTTTCTTATTGAAGATAATATAGGTCAAATAAAACGGTATTCCCTTAAATAATTGAAATGAAGGGCTCAGAGATTTGAACAGTGTCTTCTTTTCCCTTTATTATCTTGCACCGTTCTCTACATCAGGCAGGGTTCATCTTTTTTCAGGCAGATAAATATGCAGGCCACATCTGAAGCTCTTGCAGGGGTCACACTTGGACGGCTGAGAACCAGTAAATGAAGTGAAAAGCCGGACTCAGCCAACAATAAAGCTCATTTTTAAGGCTTTAGAAATACAGCGCTCTACATATTCCGTCCACAAATGTTCACTTAAGCAGCTCTCACCCTCCATTCCTGCACCAGTGGCTGATGAAGACGAGTCAGAGAAGCGGAGTCTCTCCAGAGCCGGCAGCTACCGTGCCAGTTTGAGGTATTACACCAACACTCAACCGGTCGCCTGCGGCCTTCCTCTCACTAATTTACTTACTTGTGTATAATTAACGTGATCCGCATTGTGCATCAAAATTGGATTATTCCACGCGTCATCTTGTTGACGAAACCCAGTGTCACTGGAGAAGCTGAAGGGACCAGTCCTCTGTGGCATTTCAGAGTCTCTGCTGCAGACGCGCTGACATTTCTCAGCCACTCTGATCTTTCCCCATTGAAGTCCTCAGTTGTACAGATACACTCAGTTGTTTTTCTTGCCTTGGCAGAGCTTCAATCCGTCAGCGATCCCGATCCCAAATGTCCAACCTGATTCCCGAGCCATCAGTGGATATTGTGGGGGAAATAAAAGGGAGGGCATATTCGTCGTCTAAGACAGATGAGGCAAAGGTGAGTGGGCTCTTTTGACCGACCACTCCTCAAACATGATTTATTTACTGAGGATATCTTGGACTAAGGTCCCAGAAGAGGAGGAGGAGGATGCAGTGGAGCCGGCACCAGTGGCCAGGATCCTCAAGTACAACACACCCGAGTGGCCTTACATGCTGATCGGATCGCTGGGGGCTGCTGTGAATGGAGGCGTCAACCCTGTTTACTCGCTGCTCTTCAGTCAGATCCTGGCGGTGAGGCCACGAAACATCGTATCCGTCAATCTAATCTGAGCCTGAGGAATTCGATTCCTTCCAGTTTGTGACCATAGAAATGTGGCGTCCAGAAGTGTTTGGTTTTTACTTTTTAATTCAATTTTCATTTATCATCACTCATCTGCTGAGGGGATGTTGCGGGTAATTTCATTTCCAAATGTTTCCCATTCAGTCAGAGGCCCTCAAGATGCTTGCTTTTGCGCAACACAAAAGTTGAGCTCAAAGGCACAAATAGAGCTGGAATAGAAAAGACGTCTCTCTCTCTCTCTCCCCACATGGAGGTCATGAGTTTACTGATCAAAATCATCACAACAAATTACCTCAAATTATCCATGTAGAACATTAATATTCAACACGATATTTAATTATATCTGGAGGTTGTGAGCACTGGCAAATAAGCAGGAGATGAATTGTCTGTATTTCCTTTTGTTTTGCTCTGTGATGGGTGATTAACGCTGCCATGGGGCTTTTGTTTTTGCCGGTGGTTTTTCTGTCTCCGTGTTAACAAAATAACCCGTGATATTATCAACAGGTTTCAATGGAAGTTGCTAGAGTGTCATGTTCATTATTGAGACAAGGAAGATAGCGTTGCATTTTGATGGCGTTCCAGAAAACCTTCTGGATCCTGTGGCCCAAAGATCTCTGACTTAAATGAAGGGTAGATGAGGCTTCATGACACAGTGTCCTGATTTTCAGAGTCCAGCAGTTGGCGGTGTCTGCTGTAAAATGTTTGGACTTGAACCTGCAATTCACTGAAACCTCACATCATTTCTAAACCAAGAGCGCCATCTAGAGGCGTCTGAAAATTAGGACACTGTTTCATCCACCCTGCAACACTGTTTCATGAGACCTCAACCAACCGTCACTAGCAAATACACTTCATGTCAGTGTGAGCCCATTTAATAAAGACCACAAGCACCAGATTATGTCCAACAGTAAGAACATGTTCTTCCAAACCAGGAAGATGTCTGATGTCATTGTCCCCTGCCACATAAGGTATTGTAGCTAGAAACTCAATGGTAACAGTGGAACCGTAAGCAAATCTGATAGCTACATACTTCAAAATTCATGCAGTATCTGCACTTTGCATTTTAGTACAGGATTCCAAGGTAAAGCCGAAATGTCATCCAATACACTGATGCAGTTCTCTATACAAAATACTTATTTAGAACAAAGTGGGTTTCATGTGGGGGCCACACCGGCTGCAAAACTGCATACTGAGGGCCACCAATGGCCCACGTGCTACAAGTTGCAATGTTGCCCCATCCTGAATCACAAGCTCCACCGACTTTCTTCATCATTTTCTCCTGGGTTTTGAGCAAAATATTTTGAAAGATTAGCATCCTGTGGCCTCAATTATATTTGACAAATAATGTCCAAAAAGTATCTCATCAAACAGATAAAATAATATTGGCAGAAGCCTTACAATAAAATAATAAAACGCACTGTGTGAGGCAGTTTTTTGAGGCAGACTAGTCAACTACTGTTCACCTTGAAATCAGTTTATCAGCTGTGTTCTCAAAGTAGGTGTGGAAACGTTGAGCCTGTTCTTCATAACTAAATCTGACTACGAATCTAAATCTGAATTCTGTTAAAATGATCATTGAAGGAACTGGTGAGCGAAACAGACTTGAACATCCAAGAGAGCAAAGCTTCCCTGCAGCAGCAACAGATTCTACAGACCCTCCTGTGCACATATGTGAACGTGCATATCAGGATTTGTTTGAATGAAGCGTGCAGTATGACACACACTCTGACATGAAGTTCTGTCTCAGACTGACATCTTTTCAAATGTTTGTTGTTCAGACGTTCTCCATCCCTGATCCCGAGCGTCAGAGAAAAGAGATTGACGGCATCTGTTTGTTCTTCGTTATGGTTGGCGTGGTGTCTTTCTTCACGCAGATGCTGCAGGTGAAAATATCAAACAGCCTCATTTCAAAGCGCAGATGTATCTGTTTGCAGCAGAGTTGTTGAAGTAATCGGCGGCTTTCTGGAAGCCTCATCTTTTGCTTGTGCGTTGTCAGGGCTACTCCTTTTCCAAGTCTGGGGAGCTGTTGACCCGCAGGTTACGGCGACTGGGCTTCCACGCCATGCTGGGCCAAGAGATCGGCTGGTTTGACGACCACAGGAACAGTCCAGGAGCGCTGACTACACGTCTGGCAACAGACGCCTCGCAAGTGCAAGGAGTGAGTGCCAGCCAGGGCTCTGTTTTCAGTTACTGACTCGGTTCAGACTTCATGAATCAATAGGCTGAGCAAGAAAACCTGCACACAAGTGCTGGGAAACAAAATGTTTCACGAAGCATATACAGCCTGGCGATGGCTTTTAGACATCAAATCTGCTGCAAAACGCACAGAACTGACAAGGCGAGAAACAAGGATCATATTTCACGTTTCATATTATCCTCCAAACTTTGATTTCATCCTTTGTTTGTAGCAAATACAGCCTTGTGCACCATACACCCTCTAGATATAGGATCCATCCTTAGTTTGCCGGTGTGTTTGGACCATGGTCCTGTTGTGGGAGGGAATAGGCTCCAGTCAAGTGCTGTCCACGGCGTACGCTACGCCATTGCTAGTTGGAATTCTTCATTATTCAAGATCCCTGCTTCAATTTTCTCCTTTTCTCAGCACTAAAACAGCACCTCTGCCTCTCTTCAGAGGCTGTGCTCTTAGGCCCCTCACACGGACTCCCATCTTCACAGTGGACACTGAGACTGGTGTTTTTCAGGTCCTTCATCCTGGTTCCACGCTGGTTAGAGCCCATTCATGCTGCACTCTGCTGGGAGTGTGACGCACCTTTGTAGGACCTCTTCAGCCTCTTTCTCACAAGGAATAGCAGTCCTTCCTTTGAGCAACAATAGACTGATTCAGCAGAAGGTGGCACACCTATAATCAAAGCCATAAACGCTGAGGCTCCAGGAACAACTTGCTGAAAGAAACGGCAGTATAGATTTGTTTCAGCGGCGCTTGCATTATTGCACAAGGGCTTTCTGATCATCCGTTACCCTCTCAACATGATTGGCTGACACCTTTAGAACACAGGACTGATGGTGAAACCTTGTTTCACTGGTTTTGCATGCGGCATGACAGACCTGTTCCGCAAAACCTGTATCATATGGAACATGTTTAGCTTCAAGTTTAGTCGTCTGACAACTGTATGCTAGCAAAGATGTGACATCAACAATTGATTTGTTTTGGATGGTTAGGTTCAGGGTGCGAGGCTGGGGAAAGGGTTATGGCAATGGGAAACCTCCAGTCCTAAGAAGGATAGAAATATGAACTTATTTGAACTGCATGAAATATGGTAATAGATTTTACAAGTATAAATAAAAATAAGCTGAGAACTGAGTAAACAGTGGCTTGCAGACGGAGCTAGACCAATACGCAGGGTAGGTAACTCCACGCTCCTCTCATCCAAAGGCCACAGGCTCTCAGATCGGCATGATTGTCAACTCTCTGACCAACATCGGCGTGGCCATCATCATGTCCTTCTACTTCAGCTGGAAGCTCACCCTCCTCATCCTATGCTTCCTGCCCTTCATCGCCCTCTCAGGAGGCTTCCAGGCCAAGATGCTCACCGGCTTCGCCAAGCAGGACAAGCAGGCCATGGAGGCGGCTGGACGGGTCAGACGTCTCTGCTCTTATTCTGCAGCGCTGTTTCACCACTGCTGAGCGTTCAGCCCCACATCAGCCCATCACCGACAGCTATTGACTCTCAAATTAACTCCCATCCTGAGGGCACATGTCTTCCAGGAGCCAGTAAAGGTTTCTTCCAGGCACACTGAATAATAATAGGCAGCAGATGGTTTCCACAACATCTGGATGGAAATGTAATCCTCTCTGCAGGCGGGTTTAATGTCAGACGCCGAAAATAACACGCTTTAATTAAGATATTTTCAATTCCAAAATTTTTTGTTGAACATGGCCTTTTTCAAGCAAAAGAAGCCAGATACTGAGATTGAACAAGGCTGCAAAGGTCGCTGTTTCTAGTTCAGTGCTCAGCTGCACCCAGCTACTCTTTCACTGACTCGTCTTTGTTTAAACTTAATTTCTTTTACACCTTAAAATAGTCACTTTGAACATGTTTCACATGTCTATCATGACATAACAGGCGCCATGAGCTAATGTTTCTCTATTTCCTCGTTCTGTGCTGTAGATTTCTGGCGAAGCGTTGAACAACATCCGCACAATCGCTGGTCTTGGGAAGGAGAGGAACTTTGTCAATATGTACTTCGCCCAGCTGGATGCTCCGTATAATGCCGCCTTGAAGAAGGCGAACGTGTACGGGGCGTGCTACGGTTTCGCGCAGTGCATCGTCTTCCTCACCAACTCTGCCTCCTACAGGTTTGGAGGTTACCTAGTGCAGCAGGAAGGGCTTCACTTTAGCCTGGTTTTCCGGTGAGACGCAAGACTTTCTCTCGATAAAACATAAAACACAGATCCTTTTCGCAGCTCAGACTAACTGTTAAGAGGTAGCCTTTCATTCATACCTCCAGAACACATGAAACTGCGCTTAAATGCAGCCGTTGAAAACATTTTCCCAGAAGGCTTTCAGTCATGAACTGTCGGCCATTACATTAAATCTTTAAATATCATTTAGACATGTCCGTCTTTCACAACCTGTTATTACTAGCGATGAAACAGTGTTGCAGGGTGGAAACAGTGTCCTAATTTTCAGAGGCTACTAGATGGTGTTTTTGGTTTAGAAATGAATTGAATTAGTCGTTCAAGTCCAACATTTTACCGGAGACAGTGCCATCTGGTGGCCTTTGAAAGTCAGGACACTGTTTCATGAAACCTCATCTAACCGTCAATACTGTGTCATGACACCTCATTGACCCATTGCTATTTATTCCACAAGGCCTGGATATAAAGTTTATTTTTCTATACACTGTAGTGGAGAGTAAACAAACCTCCTACTTCACTTCTGGAGTTTGTTTTGATGAATGGTTCATATTTCGCAGATGTGTTTATACATAACTAAATTTGTATTTGTTGTGTAAATACTCAGCATGACAGATTAGAAAAAAATAAAGATTATATTAAAATATATATCTATATAAATGTAATCACATTGTGGCACAGTGACAATAGTTACCTTTGGCCTTGGTTGACTCCAAAAGGGTAAATTCAAATATGTATTTATTCCTCTTTTCAGTGGTTGAGGCACTCATTCTTCCATGCCTCTGTAAGACGTTTCACCATGAATCCATTCATCAGCTCACTCAACTACAGAAGCCATTTGTCTCCTGATTTAAATCCTTTTTTTTTGGTTAGGGGGCAAATATTACTACTAATAAACAATTTTTTCACCCATGTATTAGCAACATATTACCCTGTAATTCATCATAATAAAGTACTGATCTTTTTAACCCAGACTATATTTTGGTTACTGAACGTTCCCTCCAACCAACACTGTAATTACCTATTATTAACAGTTAATACACAAGACATTAGCTTAATAATAGTCAATATATGATCCCCAATCTCAAGTGTGACCAACTTCTTATTTGTTGTTTATTAAATGTGAATGATTTCTCAGGGTGATCTCAGCCATCGTCACCAGCGGCACAGCACTGGGCAGGGCCTCGTCCTACACCCCTGACTATGCCAAGGCCAAGATCTCAGCGGCGCGGTTCTTCCAGCTGCTGGACCGCGTGCCGAAGATCAGTGTCTACAGTGCCAAGGGGGAGAAATGGGTGAGAGGGGGGTGATGATCTGATGTTTTCTGTGCTGCCACACAAGTGCTGGATGTTTCCCCTCTTTGTTCTCGCATTGTATCGGCAGTGCAGGTGGTTTTACGTGGGAAACTGGAAGGTTGTTTGTCTTTTGAAGATAGTTTATCTGGCAAAGCACAGACCCTTTTAAAAGCTGCAGCAGTCAACAAACATGTCACCTCCATTTTCACTCCAGGCAAATTGGAGGCAGCAGTTGAATGCTCTCTGTGTCCAAACCGACGTCCTCCTGCTTATTTTAGACTGTGAACGACCAGCCTTTGACCCTCGATATCTCTCCCCGGCATGTTTTCAGGAAAACTTCCAAGGGAAACTGGAGTTCATTGACTGCAAGTTCACCTACCCCACACGCCCTGACATCCAGGTCTTGAATGGGCTCAACGTGTCGGTGAAACCCGGGCAGACTCTGGCCTTCGTGGGCAGCAGCGGCTGCGGGAAGAGCACCAGTGTTCAGCTGCTGGAGAGGTTCTATGATCCGGACCTGGGTCGAGTGGTGAGCAAACAAGTCTGCTGGTGACAAAATGTTTTAACTGGCGAATCAATTGCTAGTAGAAGAAAACTTCCAAAGCAGTTAAATCCCATTCTATTTTCAGCCTTAGCTAGAAAATGCGCTCCACCTAACAGTTAAATCAATACTTCCTCTAGCTGATTGACGGCCATGACTCCACGAGGGTCAATGTGCCCTTTCTGCGCTCCAAGATTGGCATCGTCTCCCAGGAGCCCATCCTGTTCGACTGCAGCATCGTCCAGAACATCAAGTACGGGGACAACAGTCGGGAAATCAGCATGAATGAGGTCATCGCCGCTGCCAAGAAAGCGCAGCTGCATGACTTTGTCATGTCACTTCCTGAGGTAGGACGCCATTGAACAATAGGACAGCGGAAAATTATATTACCAGCCGTATCATTACGACCACCATCTCAATTCTGTCAATAAAAAAACAGCCAAAAAGTTGTCAGGAGCGACAGATTCCTGTGACAAAAAAGAGAGTTTTCAGAATTGGATTTAAAAACGTGCAGTCAAAAAAATAAAATTCAAATAAAATAAAATAAAATAATAACCCACAAACAACAAGGATGGAGGCCTGCATGCATGAAGCCACAATATTGATTGACTTTATCTGCAGAGAAAGTTGTGTATTACAGATGTGTATTACAGTTATAATTAACAGTGTTGCATATACATCTCTGCTGATGTGAAATACGGAGGTCAAGCTTTCAACATCATGGAGCTGCTACGTTCATATCTAGAAGAACTATGACTCTCTCTGCTAAACGCTAAACCGACATGCTTTCTCCGAATGGACGTTGTTTAGTTATCATTCAGGTCTGAAACACAAAACTGGGAATGTTTGAAATGAACATTTGTGAGTGACGTGTGGCCACTGGAAGAGCACCATTTTATCAATATGAGTAGTAGTGATGGGCTGATGAGGCTTCATGAAACAGTGTCCTACTTTTCAGAGCCCACCAGATGGGGCTCTTGGCTGAAAAGTGATGTGAGGTTTCATTGAAATGATTCGTGCCTCTGTTAAAAGGTCACTGTTTCATGAAGCCTCATCAGCCCATCTGGTGATAAGATACCTTTTCTAGCGTTTGAAATATTGTTGCTCAGTGGGAGAAGAGTTATGGTACTCGCTCACTCAACTCAAAGGGAGAAAGACAGATTATTGAATGACCTATTGAATGACGTAATAAAAAGTCAAAATCTTGTTTGTTTTGTTTTCATGCTCCTCCTCTCAGAAATATGACACCAACGTGGGTGCGCAGGGTTCCCAGCTGTCTCGTGGCCAAAAGCAACGCATCGCCATTGCCAGGGCCATCATCCGTGACCCCAAAATCCTGCTCTTGGATGAGGCCACATCGGCTTTGGACACGGAGAGTGAAAAGGTGCAAAGACAGTTTTCACCTTGACCTGTTTCTTTCAGCTGACCTGAGTTTATTACACAGTTACAGCAGCAACTTGCCACTTCAGGCAACAGTCCAGAACTGTGTTATTGGAGATGAATAAAGTCTGAGTGGTGAGCTAGTGTGACGGTGGGCAGGCTTTAGCTGCACACAGCTGCGGCAGACCGATGATGTGTGGTCGTCTCTCTTATGTGCGTGTGCTGTGTTTGACCTGCAGACCGTGCAGGAGGCGCTGGACAAAGCCAGAGAGGGACGCACCTGTATCGTCATCGCCCATCGTCTCTCCACTATCCAGAACTCCGACATCATTGCCGTCATGTCGCGGGGCTACGTGATTGAGAAGGGAACTCATGACCATCTCATGGGGCTGAAAGGGGCCTACTACAAACTGGTCACCACAGGAGCACCCATCAGTTAACTGTCTGGATTTAGAGATGAGTAATTCACCGTTGGATTATTTATTCTAGGGGAACAGGACCATGACGACTGGTTTGTTTTGTTTTTATTCATGACTAGTTTCAAAGTCGGGGCAAAAAGATTCATCAGCGTTACGCTATTTGTTGATGTTCTTAAGCTTCATTTACCGGCTGTTATCTCTGCACCGCATGGATTTGATCATCTACAAACAGGATTAACTTCCTGTCAAAGGTGTTGCTGGAGTGCATTCATTTTCAACGTTGTTCAGTCATGTATCTTGTATTTAGGAAGGTTGTCTTCATTATTATGTTGGTGGTGCAGGTGTGTTTAAGAAATGTGTGTTTAGTTTTTGCGACAGAATCGTAACAGGAGCCTAGAAGTCATTAATATGAAAGAAATGAGTGGTTTTCAACTGAATTTAAAAAGAAATGTGAAATAGTTTAAAGAGAAATGTTGTCATAATGGAAAAACCTTTCATCTAAACATGTAATACCTTTAAGAGTCAAATGAATGGTAAGAGTGAGTGAAAGTAACTGCAGTGCTCGACCTCTCATCGAAGACGAAGGTCCCCAAAGTGACCTGCTATTGAGTCACTACGGACTAAGTTTTGGAGTAACATACTAAGCTGCAATCTTTCACCAGGATCTCACACACACGGGCAACAAAACCTTATGACATGGTCACAAAAACAAGTCAATATTGACACTCTCCTGGATACTGCAAGGTTGTTTGTCTCTGAGTGTTTCTCTTAAACACCAGGCTTTGACCGCTAATAACAAGTCAAACCTCCAGTACGAAAATGAACTGTATTTTTAGAGATGAAGGCAGAGAAGCTGACATCGTTTTGGGGAGGAGGCTAATTCATTTTCTTGCTGTGAGCGAGATGAGAAAGTTGATACAGCTTTCATGTTGTTATGCTAATAAGCGGCTTCCAGCAGGCGATTAGCTTTGGTGAAGATGAGAACTGAAAAGATGAAGAGGGGAAAGGAAAAGTGCCTCCTTCATTCCCCAAACCTTAAGCGATGCAGCTCAAAATTTTAAAAGGAATGACACAAAACAAGTGCAGCATTGTTGCGCTCACATCAAACGGCGGCAAGACAATATTTCTTCCTGCTGATTTATGCTAATGCTAACCCAATATTTCCTCAAGCTAAAGTAGTAGCTTCATAGAATGGATTTTAATGTAGTCGCTTTTTTATTGAGTGGTAATTATTAAAGTTATTCAACAACAAAATATTTAGAAATGAAATAAACTGCTTTGTAAAATTTAAACAAAACAACAATTTGTGCCTTTTTTTTTTTTTTTTTTGAACCCACACTGAATATTTAATCTGTGCTCCGGTGGCAAGTGTAGGAAGATAATGTGAGAGATGAATATTTCCCTGCACAAAAGCAGCAGCGCAGCAGACAGGAGAGTCATAAAGATGTTAATCACGTCGGCCGTCCGCCTACACACTCGTGACAGAACAACTAATCAGCCGAATAAATGGAATCACCAGCGAAATGGCCGTCGAGGGTCTTTAATGGCAGGTGAGTTGGTAGAGGCTGAAGCACGCGGCGTATTGTGTTTACATGGCGGCTGGTTCCTGGAATAACAATGGAACGAGAGAGACTTTGGAAGAGCCTGCAGTGGAAGACCGTTCAAGCGGTATTTGGGCCGAATAGTGCAGAATTCTAATGTGTGTTTCTGGACATCACGGACGCGCTCATCCACAGTTTACAATATTGAGCAGTAGGCCTCGCCTCAGGGAGGTGACTGCTCTGAATATCTACTCCCTGGAGGCTGATCTGTCTCTGTCCCGTCTGCACAGGACTCTCGTCGCAGTGGATAAATAAAATGTCTCAACAAGTCTATCAAGTGTCAACAAGCGCATGTATATCCTCACTTATGAGGATCAGTTCTCAACAAAAGCACCTCTTTGTGAGGACTTTGTCTTTGTGGGGACCTTATAGTCTGACCCCATAAATCCAGACCTCAATTTTAGCATGAAAATGTCAAAATAAGTGGCTCATTATAATTGGGTTTAAATTTAGCCATTTATTTTCAATGGTCAGGTTTTATGGGGGAGGCTGGGGAAAGGTTTATGGCAATGAGCGGTCCTCTCACAGATGAACACAAACGTGTGTGTGTGTGTGTTTGTGTTTAAATGGCAGCATGATTGACCGGAGCACTGAAGTGTTACAGCCACATTTAAAAGCCATATAAAGTGATACCTGGGTTCTCGACCACAATCCGTTCCAGACGGCCGTTCGAGAAGCGAATTGTTGGAAATCTGAATCGATTTTTCCCATTACAATGAATGGAAAAAGAAATAATGCGTTCCGAGCCTTAAAATAGGCTTTTGTAGGAGTGAATGTAGAGTGTCTGCTGCAGGTGCGCTGTTCCTCTATGTGTGTGGCCGCTGCATGTGGGAGGGGTTGCCGAGTGAGTGACGTCTCTCCAGAAGTGAAGAGGTGCCCGGTGCGTGTTCAGCTCTGAATGTGCGCTTCTGTGCAGTTTGGCTGTGACAAAGTCATAAACCAAGTAACGCTCTGTCCCAGACTCGCCTCGTCCCTGTCTGAGCTCCAGCCCACAACAGGACATCAAACCCTGGAGTGCAGGCTCCAGCCTCGGAAGAGAGAGAGCACCTGCCCTGTGACACTCTACCACGGTCCAGTGCGGAGACAGGAAAGGTTTTACACCTCAATATGAAGAAAAAACAGTCAGTAAATGTAGCTAACGGGACACGTCTGCATACAGAGGCTGCGTTATACACAATAACAAAGCGTTGTGGGTCAGCTGATCGGTCCGCGCACGTTATGTTTTTTCCGGCTTATTTTGGGGGCGTTCGAGTTCTGGATTTTCGTTCGAAACCCGAAACAAAAAATCTCAGAATTTTTGTTCGAACTCCGAGACGTTCGAACTCCGAGACGTTCGAACTCCGAGACGTTCGAACTCCGAGACGTTCGAAATCTGAGGCACCCCTTTATAGTGTAAGGCGCCTCCATCGGGATATCGTGAATGTGACATCATTTAGATTCAGTTTCCCGGGACCAAATACGAGGCTCATGAGTAGAGCCTTGAATTTAAATGTACATTCCTGGCTTGAGTGTGGTGATGGACTGATGAGGCTTCATGAAACACTGTGCTCATTTCACAGCCTGCGAGATGGTGCACTTGGTTTAGAGCTGATGTGAGGTTTCATTGCAATGGTTGTTCAAATCCAGATGTGTTAGAGCAGAGAGCGCCATCTGGTGGGCTCTGAGAATGTGGGCGTCGTGATCAATTGTTATTTCACCTTCTTTTGGTTTGGTTATACTCGGTTTAGCGGCGCCAAGTAGTGATGGGTAGATGAGGTATCATGAAACAGTATTTCAGGTAGTGATGGGCTGACGATGAAACAGTGTCCTTATTTTCAGAGGCCACCAGATGGTGCTCTTGTTTTAAAAGGTAATGTGAGGTTTCACTGAAATTGTTGTTAAGAACGAGTGCCATCGAGTGGGTTCTAAAAATAAGAACACTGTTTCGTAATGCCTCATCAGCCCATCGCTTAGTCCTAATTTTCAGAGGCCACCTGATGGCGCTCTCGGGTTAGAAATGATGTGCGGTTTCATTGACTTCATTCATTGATTCGTTGTTCAAGTCCAAACATTTTACAGCTGAAAATCAGGACACTGTTTCATGAAACCGCATCAGTCCTGCAACACTGTGTCTGAAACCATTTGAGAAGCAAATCCAGAACCGACCCGCAGCGGTGAAACCTGTGAGCAGGAACAGGAATCTTGACAAGGTTAAATGGTAGTTTATTTAAGTCTGCGACTGTCAATGGGCTGATGAATTACCCCGAGCAGAGAGATGCACCGTCAGTGATACCGGCGGCAGAGCGGCTCCAAGGCCCGCTGCCGCGACACACTTGTGTCCGCCGGGATGCTTGTTGTGATAGTGCAGCGCAGGCCCCTCTGCTTTGTCAAGATAATTCTGCATGGCAGCATTTCTGAGCTGCTCAAAGTGACTCCCTCTTTACTTTTCACTTACATACACCAAAGCATGAATAAGCAGTTTGATGACATAACAGCTGCTTAGGAGCTCCGTGACTGAACGAATTCCCGCCTCTGACAGATTTAATCCCACGCAGCCGTCTGACTCTCAGTTAACCAGTGTTGAAGTGTTCGCCTGCCGCAGCTGTGGCGCGCGAGCCGCAGACACTCCGTCACTTAATGGTCGTCTGTGATCACATCCAGGGAATTTGGATTTTAATCAGAGCTTCTCCAGAGCTGGACTGGTGCTGGCTTAGCATCCTCCGGATGCTATTCAGTCTCTCCTTCTCCTGTCTTCTGAGTTTGTGCGACATGATGTTCCACTGACTGGTAAGAACAGCTGCTGCAGGGCCACTCACAGTTGCGCAGCGACTGAGCCTGATGAAGTCCGTTTTTAATTCAGGTGAAGCCTCGTTGTTTTGACTCATGTCAGCTTCATTCATTTCTGACAGCTGACCATGATGGCGCGGCAGTTGACTGAGCAAACATCCCACAGTCGTCCTCCAGCTGGAGCCTGAGCCAAACTAACGGACACCTTCACACACAAAGGCAGCTTGTAGCAGTCGACAGCTGCTCACCTTATCTTGACCGGGCTCCTGCCACCCACTTAAGGGAAGGTGTTGCAGCTTTTATCTGTTTCATTTATCTTGTCCTGTTGGTCTGAACTGACGGCCACACATGAGGAAGGGAGAGATTGTCGATTGCAGAAGATATGTTTGCTGTCGTCCATCACGGACTCAACAAGGATTGTAATGGGAAAACAATCTTCAGGAAACTGGCTTATATTCTGCTATGTCTTGTAGTCACCCCAACGTGGCCTCTGTATGTCATTTAAAAAAGGTACCACATGACGGATTGTTTATGTGGAAGCCAGGTGCGAACAGTGCAAACAATGGGCGCGAGTACACAGGCTAATACACTTGCTAACAATGACAAACTCCCAATGCTAAATAAAAATGTCTATGAAAAAGGGGCCGACAGGTAGATGGATGGATGCATGGATGGATAGATAGATATTTTGCTAAAAAGGCTAAGACATTCCTGCTGTCCCGTTGGTTTAGAAATGATGTGAGGTTTCACTGAATTACTTGTTCAAGTCCAAACATTCTACAGTAGACAGCACCATCTGGTGGCCTCTGAAAATCAGGACACTGTGTCATGAAGCCTCATCTATCCATCGCTACCGTCACGTAGCAAGGCGTTTTGAGTCGCTGTATGACGCAGTCTGTGATCATATGTCCTAAACATTATTTTTGGTTTCTCCATCACTGTGATCCAAGAGAAGAGTCACATACTACCACAGTCAACAAAATGCATTTTTGGAAGGAAAAGATCACATGACTTTTTGTTTAAATGGGTAAATATAATAAGTTCAAAGATCCATCAGAAGTAGTGCCGAGTTGGAAATTGGCATCTGAAAAAGAATGCACAGAATGGCACTTTCTACTTCTGTTCTTTAAATGTGGACATTGATCTAAACATCAGAATATGTGCCAACAAGTTTCATCGATTATAAACAAAAAAATCTTCATGAAGCCATTTTTGCAGTGCACGTAAATGCTAAAGACAGTTTGAAACAGTTTTTAATGTTATGGTGAAGTTGAAATACTTGCTTGTATCAAACTGGTGTAGAAAGTTGTGGAAAACCTCTGGTATTGCTTTGGTATCGTGACCACCCAACTGGTTCTTATCTGATTTTATTTTATTTTTGACGCAGCCTCGAGTGTTTTGTTTAGACATGTTCATGAATTCAACAAGCTGAATTTAAACCAGTGACATCCAAGGAGCCGTTTCGTCTCACTGTGAGAACGTGGCCTAAATGGATCGGCTCACAGGAGCAGTAAATAAGATGGAAGAAACAATTGTATTTCGTCTTGTCAAGCGCTCCACTTTAAAGCACTGGTCTGTTAAATTGTCAGAGGAAAACAGACGATATGGAAAAAGGGAGACAAAGTTTGAGGAGCTTCCCAGCAGTTGACATTAAAAAAAAAAAAAAAGTTTGACGTCGACCTTCTTTTGTTCCAGAGCTGCCTTTTCAGGACAAGAGCCTGACAGATTGTTCTGTGGAAATGTGGCGCTCAAAGCAAGTCTTCAAGCTGGAATGATGGGTGGTTGTCGCAAAGTAGATTCAAAGCTGAATGAAAGATGTGTCATGAACCTGTGCGGAAATGAGAAGGGACGTCCATGCGACAGTTATTAAGCGTGTTATTACAGCACAAATACGGCAGTGACCACAGGCTGAGCCGCCGTCTGAGAGGAGGGATCATGTGAACGCCTCAGTGGCAGGAGCGACGGCGTCCAAGCATCAGAGGGCAGACGGCGCCTCGCCTCCATGTCACGGCGGCTTACATGGGCGCTCCTTCATTATTCAGAGCCACAAGGCGGCGAGAGAACTTCCCTTGTTCCCACATGGCTCTCCTCATTTGTTCGCTGGCTGACACGATGGCAAAGATCTGGATTACCTAATGGGACAGGAACAAAAGTTTCCCGGGTCTGAGAAAGTGAGAGGGGAAGACACTGCCTGGAGTGAAACGTGAGAGAGTGGGAAAAAGAAGGAGCTTCACATTAAAGTTTAATACAGACAGGCTATTACGTTTAAGAAGTAGATACATGATCACGATAAAAGATTTGGAACTGGAGCAGACGACGCTTTCAGCCCTGCTCACTCTTTACCTCATTTCAAGATTTAGCCTTGAATCCAGTGCAACAAAAACAAACTACAGGTTTGATTCAGTGCATAAATCACAGTTCAATATTTGACACCAGACTGATCCAATTTAAGTTGACTCTATACACACAAGCGAAACATCAGGGTGCTCAGAATTTTTTGGAGCTTCAAACTCAAAGTTTCATGGCAATCTCAGTTAGTGTCCTTCATTATGGATGTTTTGGTGATGACATCACATTGCACAGCAGTGAAAAGGGTTTTCAGACGCCGTCGCCGCAGCATTATATTATATTACATTGTATTATATTATATATGTGTCAATGGCAGGACTGCTAAATATGAATTTGATGACGTGATGGGTTTTTTTGTTCAGTTTTGAACACATTGTTTACTTTGACACCAATGATGTTGCGAACTGACTGTGAATTGAAACTGTCAAGAATTTAGTCTTTTCAGTTTTTCTTGTAACAGTAAGCATAATTATAAAAACACTGCTACTACTACTAACAACAACAATAATAGTAATAACAATGATAACAATGTTGCATTTTCACTAAAAATGTCCAAACATTTAGATGGAAACCCCACTACTGTCTGATGCAGTTCACTAGGAATTGAAAAAATGTAAAAATGAAGTTTGCGCGTGATTATTCTGCCTTAGTCCGATCAATACTGGCTTCTGTAATGAATTAATAAAGCTTTCTACACAAGTCCCAGCCCCAATTCATGTGTCTCCAGAGGAGACAGCACAGAAATGACACCACCGTTTCTCAGAAAGCTGCACCAACACATGTGGCTGTATGAAGTCACCACAATGCACTGAACACACAAACAGTTTGTCATGGCTGTCCATGTACTGACGCAGTGCTCCGTGGTCTCCATCCTTGCAGACTCCTTGCTTGTCTGCAGACCCACAGCCTCATTCCCACAGATCACACTTCGCTCCACTTCCCAGAGTTTATCTTCCTGCCTGCCTGGAACTGAAACCCTGAGCGCGACCTCTGCCTCACGTCCTCTGCCTCATCGCTGTCTGCATGCTAACAACGTGCACCTCCTTTACCTGTTGGACTGATCTACCTCATGTCGACTGCGGGAAGACTTTGATATTGATCCTCTTTGCGTCATTGTGTACTCGGGTTCCGCACCGGCTTAGAGTCTGACACAGTCAATAGTGACTCACCAAAAGCTGTCTGGAGAGCCTTTGGAACTGCAGCAGAAATGTTCACATGCTGGAATGACGTCACTTCTTCAAGGTCACATGATTACGTCAGAAAACATTTGCTTCCATCGTGCTAAAGCTCCGGCAGTCGCTTCCTCTTATCTTTGCCAAATCAATAAACCAGTTTGCCGTGTGTCACCTGTGGAAGAAACTGCTAACATTTAAAACTCAAAAAAGCACAAAGTACAAAGGATCAGACAGGGTGAGAAAAAAAGTGATTGTAAAAGGTTCAAGGATAAACGGAGGGATGAAAACGTGCAGGGAAGCTTGATGTGGAAATCTCACGAGGGAGGGCCCATCCTCTGGAAGGCAAGTGAAAAACAGCAGCACACAGCAGTGATGCAGAAGACGGACTCGCACAATCTCAGAAAACATCAAGAGGTTTACGATTGAACAGCGACCTAGATCATTCTTTTTTTACCAGACAGTGGGAAACGGCACAAAGTACCTTCAGACTGGTGATGGGCTGATGAGGCTTCATGAAACAATGTCTTTAGTTTCAGAAACCACTAGGTGGCACTCTCTGACCTAAGAGCTTTGGATTTGAACAACCATTTCAATGAAACCTCACATCGTTCTAAACCAAGAGCGCCACCTAGTGGGCTCCCCGTTTCATGAAGCCTGCTATGAACTGAAAAGAATGTTGGCTGCAACTTCTGTCCTCCTCTTCCTGGAGCTTTACACAGGTCAAACACACTTGCAGGGGATCCAGGTGGCTTCAGCCAGCTGATTTTTCCTTGGGATTTCTTGGCAAAATGCCGGAATTTGCGGCACAGTTTTTTAAAAAATGTGGTGAAAATTGTGATCATGCATGGTTCTGAAACATCATGACAGGAAACAAGGACCTTGGCATATTAGGTACTTGAGTCAGTTTTTGACCTAAAACAAATACATGATGTTTATGTTTAATGAAACGTAAAGAACCCAGTCCATCACATTTATGATGATTTGTAGTGTGTAGTGAGTGCTCCTTGTTTGGTTACAGAGCTACTCACAAGGGCGGAGCCTGACGGAGGTTTGGATGGGCGGAGTCAGAGAGGTGAAGGTGGGGAATGTTTGTATGTGTGTGAGCAGCCAATCACAACAGTAGCTGCTGATCTGTTCCACAGGGTCGGGATGTGGAGGGTCAGAAATAACCTGGAGAGAGATGGATCTGGGGGTCAGCCATGTTTGTTTACGTCCGCCCCGTATAGTGTTCAGGTGACGCTGCACTCGTCAGTTCCGCTTTTTAGTTCTGTCTATTCTACATTTCAGTCATGGGAATTTGGACATTTAGGAATGGATTCAGAATCGTTCACGTCCGAATCGTGACGCTTGGCGGCAACATTTGTGGCCAAATGTGAGCGTGGTCGCACATGACTTCATCTCAACAGGGAGGGAGGGAATATGTTGCCGCACATGTCGTGGAGAGGGGTGGAGGAAAGGAGGCTGAAGCGACCGGTGGAATTGAAAGTGGCGGTGATTGGACAGAATTGCAGTGCCTCGCAAACCTCGCAGGGATTGGTTGGAATTGCGTTCGTAGTTGCGATCGCAACATCGCCATTTCCTGGAGGGACTGATTCATAAAATAACCAAAATACCACCACGCTGCCTCCTGGAATCTGTTGCAGAGGGGTGATAACATGAAGCTATTATGGATCCAAACTCATGCTGATGTTTGAATGCCAAACTGGCACAGATTCCCTCCAGTTTTGGATTTTTTTTTCAACCGTCGCCACTGGAAACAACTTTTAATAGTTGAGTCTTCAGACACACACACACAAAACACAACAACGGCAACTTCAGAACTTCCTCTTGACTTGTTAAACAGAGGAAATATGCAGAAGCAAAATAACAAAGGGTTACAGTGAGAGGCCTGTTCCCCATTAAAGCAGAGCTACTGGAGCAAAGCGCAGCGCCTGAAACAAGCTGACGGCTCCACTTTGAAATTATAATCATAGTTTAGCCTGTCCAAGCATTAAACCTCTATCTAAACTACCCTATTCAGGCTTAATCCTTGAAATGTCTTAATCCAGTGTGACCAGAGATCCGGCCAATCCCTTTCTCCGTTTAATCTGGACTGCACTGATAACAACAGGGTGGTTTCTGATGAATATAATTGCAAAACAAACTTCATCTGTCTTAAAGGTACGACAAGATAAAAACCAGGAAGCTCAGCTGGCGGTAGATCTGAATCGCACAGCAGGGCCACTGCTTCAGGCCCAGAGACTCTTTCACGGTTTGAAACGAACCACAGCTGGAGATGGAGGCGACTTGTGAAGTTGTTTTTTGTCAAATATATTTTAAGATCGAAGAGGAGTTGGGGGGAAATGGTTGAGGGAAAGTAAAGCATCGCCAAAGCAAAGCAGGATCAGCACTTCAAGTTTGCTCTCACAGTGATGAGGACCCCATCCTGTTGCGTTGGTAGATGAGGTATCACGAAACAGTGTTGCAGGGTTGATGAAACGGAGAAACGGAGGCCACCAGAGGGCGCTCTTGATTTAGAACTGATGTGAGGGCAACTTGAATTTCAAAAATCTTGCAGCAGACAGCGCCATCTGCTGAAAACCAGGACACTGTTTCATGAAACCCCATGAAGTAGTGATGGGCTGATGAGGCATCATGAAACGTATTTTCAGAGCCCACCAGATGGCACTTTAAAAATGATGTGAGGTTTCATCGAAACGGTTGTTCAAGTCCAAATATTTTAGATGTTTTGATGTTTTGACTCTCCTCAGCATTCAGACATGGTTTTGGACTCGGTGTGGTGGTCATGGTGCCACAACACTTCCTGTCATCTGGCTCAGACCGGCTTCACAGTTCCTCTGTGAGACCTCTGACACTCATGTTCCCCTTCGATGCCACGTTGAGTGGCTGATCCTGCTGGATCTCACTTAAGAGCTTCCTTGGATCCGACACAGGTCCATATCTTGCTGGCATCAGGATGAAGAGCATTGTTGCTTCACTCTCACCTGGGATGGGGATCATGCTGTCTGGCTTGCGCAGGATACCCTTGTATTTCGGTGGTGTGTCACAATGCAGCAGCTCCTGGAGCTTTGAGGGAACATGACGAACGCTCCTCGACATCAGCCGCGATCCTTCCCTCTTATCAGCTGATGAAAAGATCCGATCAGACTTTTACATCACGCAGAGCAAAACCGCCTCACCAAACTGTTCTCTCTGAAATCTCTTTGTTCATCCGAGCGTCTGTCTCCAGTCTAATGCGTCTGATTCCTGCAAAGCCGCTTCCTCTCCCACCTCCATCTGCTGCCTCAAGGTGACCTTTCCACCGCTCGCAGCTGATTAGCGGCTTCCAAGTACGAGTCGTGTAAATGTGGTTACTCTGCCATTTGAAAATGAAATTCATTTCCGCTTCTCATCCTGGGAGGTGCGCTCTTCAGCGGGGAGAAGGTAATAGATTGAGATGACAATTGCAAAACAGGCAGTTTGAAATAAGGCACATGTTCACATCCCTCATGTCCTCAGGTAACAAAAGAAAGAGCTCATTACATTTTTGATGGAATAGTTACAGCTTCTTTTTTCATGGTGAACATCTGCTTTTATCTGCAGCCGCCAGCACAGATTGGTTCTGCAAAAACCCAACCGACCCTCAAGGTTAGAAGGTTTGACTACACTTTCTGGAATATTCTCCGCTCATTTTAGCTTGCACGCTATATTCTGAGGCCGTGCAGAGCGGCCTGACCGGCTGAACAAGTGTTTGAGGTGAGCTGGCACTGAGCTGCAGGTTCAGCTGGACGATACAAACTGTCCAACTGAACCAGGGGGAGAGCAGATCAGTGCCACACCTGCTCCACAGCCTCGCAGGGTGGTGGGTTGTTAGGTCACAGACCTCTCTGCCATCCATCCATCCATCCATCGTCGTCCGCTTATCCGTTACCGGGTCGGGGGGGCAGCAGCTTCAGGAGGTCACGCCAAACACCCTTCCCCCGAGCGACATCCACCAGCTCAGACTGGGGGATCCTGAGACTCTCCCAGGCCAGCGTAGAGATATAATCTCTCCACCTGGTCCTGGGTCGACCCCTCGGTCTCCTCCCAGCTGGACGTGTCCGGAACACCGTCCAGAGGGCATCCTGATGAGATGCCCGCACCACCTCAGCTGACTCCTCTCAATGTGGAGAAGCAGCGGCTCTACTCCGAGTCTCTCCCGAGTGACAGAACTTCTCATCCTATCTCTAAAGGAGACGCCTGCCACCATTCGGAGAAAACCCATTTCAGCCGCTTGTATCCGGGACCTTGCTCTCTCGGTCATGACCCAAAGCTCATGACCGTAGGTGAGGGTCGGGACGAAGATTGAACGGTATATAGAGAGCTTTGCCTTCTGGCTCAGCTCTCTCTTACGGACAACAGTGCGGCAAAGGGATTGCAATACCGCCTCTCTGCCATTGGAGTTGAAAACAAACAAAACAAGTAGAAAACAACAAGTGTCGCCGACATGCCTCTGAAACAATGCATAATTTTGCTGCATGAAATGATCATATATCGTCTACAGAAGTGGTTCTGCTGAACTACAGCGCTAAATACGTGTCAATCTGGTTCTGTATCAAAGCCAGAACCAGAAACCAGCCTTTGTGACGTCACAAAGGAGTCCATGAGAATGCAGGTCAAAAAGCTCTTCAGCTGCCGGATCAGAGGAGAAATGGTGATGACAGGTGAATGTCCTACTGGTGCCAGTGAGCATGGAAGCCTGTTCTTCTCACCAAAAGATGAAGAGTGTCATTAGCAATGGGAGAAGCCAGTTTAAAGACTGAGGGATGAGAAACGGGTTTGGAAACCAAGTGCAAATGCCTAGGGTTCTCCAGTGTGAGCTAGCATGCCATCAAAGACAAGGGTGAGGAGGCGTCAATACTCGACCCAGTCAGTCCCACTGTTGACCCAAACGCATGACATGTTTTGTCCTGCTGACCCTTCTGAAGAGAGTTTTACATTCCATTTACATTAGCGTTCAGTGTTGCTGTCCGCCTCTGATCCGCTCAGGCACTTCATCCTCTCACAATGGTCTGAGTCGTCGCCTCCACAACAACTTGGTAGGAATAAAAACAAGTCATTGGTTCACATGAAGCTGCTCTTCCTCCTCAAAAAAAACAAATCCCTCATTACTGGCTGATATTGCCGCTACTTCCACAGTTTCAGTGCACAGCACACCAGTGTTTGGTGCCTCCAGTGACTCCTTTTGAGAGCCTTGCCAGAATCACAATGTATTTTATGGCAGCGTACGGTCTATATGGTCATTTGTCTTGGTCTCAGAATGTTGAGCATTTAATCCCTACAAACCCCTGACAAACACACACAGCCCCCACACCATGCCTCTCCTCCATCGTATTCCATCCAAAGATCACATTTTCTCATTAATGCAGTTCACTTTGCCGCCAGATGTTTACGGACTGTGGGGTCGTCATTATAAATAAGTGAAAAATAAGTGGTGTGGTATACAGAGAGGTGGCGGACATACAGTACCGACATTAAAATGTACTCATTAGTGTTGCGGTGAGGAACTAAAAACATGCATTTAGATACAGGGATGAGGTGTTTGCGCTTCATTTCTCTGCAGCTATGGAGCTAACTGAAGTGCCAGGTGTGATGTTTTGTGGACTTAAATGGACATAAGTACCAAATGAACTTGTCAGGGGGCTTTTCAGAAGCACTGCTTTTTTATGGAGGTTTGGACTCATATGTAGATGGCAAGGCAGGTGGCAACGCAGATGTTGAAAAAGAGGATTGTGACCAACCTCTGCCTCGCGGAAAACAGTATTATGAAGGAATGGCTTCGCACCGGGTCGGTGGAGAGGTCATATCATGAGTTACACGTCAACCGAGTGGTGAGTAGGATTCATTCATGACACAGTATTGAAGGGTTGATGAGGTTTCATGAAACAGTGTCCAGATTTTCAGAGGCCACCAGATGGCGCTGTCTGCTGCAAAATGTTTGGTCCTGAACAACTCATTCAATGAAACCTCACATCTTATCTAAACCAAGAGCGCCATCTAGTGGCCTCTGAAATTAGGCTCAACCCTGCAATACTGCATCATGATGCCTCATCTACCCATCACCTACCTAGAACGGTAAAAAAAAACAACAAAAACAAACACTGTCTGAGCAAACACACAAACTCTCTGTGCGGTCACCTAGACCACTGTGAGCGACCGGCAGTGCTGTGGTCACTGCTGTAGTAGTTTTTTTTTGTTTTGTTTTGTTTTTTTTGTTTTGTTTTTTTACAATTTGCATAATTCATGTTGAGGAATGGAACATGTGTGAATTTTTTTTTTTTTAAAGAAAAAATCCAATTAATTAATCTCAATTAATTGCAGTATAAGAATATTTCCCACATTTCCCACATTCTTCAATTTGAATGACTTTAAATTATAACAATTATTGCGATTAACATATTTTAACATGTTTCTTGTTGTTGTTGTAATTAATTAATCATAATTATATATATATAGATGTAAAATATTCTTATATATATATATATATATATATATATATATATATATATATATATATATATATATTCTTGAGATATATATATATATATATATATATATATATATATATATATATATATATATATATATATATATATATCAAGAATCTTCCAATACAATACGTAAACTAACTAGTCGCTGAAGTCCCATTACACCACTGAGGGCGCTGGATATCAAAGAACAGACAGACAACTTTTACAGATATTTACCCTTTCTCAGACAGATTGATCAGGCTCATGAATCCATCTGTGCAACTGAATTTTGTGCACCTGAGGCCACCGTATTCTGTGACCTCTGCTCATGGAACAGTGAGCCTGTGTGGCTCAGGCTAAAATGAAGATGGAACAGGTTTCTTTCACTGACTCCACTGTTAATTCCCTCACCTGACTAGTGTGTAGTCTCTGTGTATTGTAGTCTGAAACCTGCGCTGCAACCATTCTCTCTCCTCTGCGTAACTCCGCCGCCCCAATTGGCGTTTTTGACCAACCGCGAGCGGCTTCTCAGCTCTTAAACATCAGCCAGCTCCAATCGTTCACTTCAAATAGCAGCTATTATAGTAGCTGTTTGTTCCACTGCACTGGAGGACCCATGGAAACTTCTGTTTAAGAATACACACAGCCGAACAGCGCAGTGAGCCCTTCATTTTATTGGTCTAATGTCACTAGGTTTTATGTCTGGACGGCAAGAAGCACCATCATTCAGAAATTGCAGTGATCTATATTTAATTCAGGATTTTTTGTTGTTGCGCAGCGTACGTGCACAGCTTAGAGGGAACATTGGTGCACGGTCTTCTTCCCTCCTGAATCCTATGAGCCCAACCATCCGCAGCCCCAAGGTGACCTTTCTAGTGCTCAACTGTGATCAGCAGCATCTGGGTCTCCACACGTGACGCTCATGTAAACGACCTGCTGCTGCCGTCACCTGATGAAGGACTGAACAAATTCACACAAATTCGCACGTTCCATAACCCACTTTGTCAAGAGCTGAACACTTCAAGTGGCGTCAGATAAAGGAGAAACAGGAAAGATGAGGCTCTTTGAAGTCAAACTACATTTCAGTTGTTGTTTTTTTTCCAGAGTGCAATTGCATAGGTTGTCATTCAACTACAGCAGCTAATAGAAGCTTTAAATTCTGTCTAAATTCAAAACTAAAATTCAACTTTCCTGATTAAAACGGCTCACTGCTGTGGGGAAATGGTTTCAAGCTGCAGATCAAAGCACAGCGTCCATCAAACATGCTAAACAGCTGGGATGGAGCTGAGTCGTGATCTCACCCTCGTGCTCCGCAGCTTGTCAAGGAGGTGGTTCCTCCACAACCTGAGTTTGTTTGTCCGTCCGTTGCACGGACTTCAATACAACTGGCATTTTCACCACTGTGGGCTGAATGTAGAGCACCTGATGTGATCTGAAACACTGGTTCTTGATTTACATATTTGCAGAGCCAAGGCACGGATTCTCAAGCTGCTGGATATCTTTAGAGAGTCAGGTCCTCCGATCGGCGCTACAGCAGTTGTAAATACGAACCACAAACGCCTGTGAGTGATCAATCCCTTTAGGAAGCATCTCATCTACTTTTTTTTCCTGTCTTGCTCCAACATCATCATTTCATAAATGACCACAATGGAATAGACCCGTCCCGAATGTGGGCCTGGACAGATCCAAGTCTAATCCAGCTGAGGTGAAAGGATATATCCCACTTGGTCTCTCAGGGGTGCAGAGGGTTGCCAGGCAACCAATAGGAGGCGCGGCAGAGGAGTGAACTAATTGCCTCCTTTTTAAGCCGCAGTGGCCAGAACCCGGAGAGTCAGCGAGAGAGACTGGAGTTGGAACTCCGCTGGGACCGGCAGATATCCTGGAGTGGTTCTGAGACGGTGTGAAATTCAAGTCAGCTTCTCTCCTGTGGCCCCACAGCGGAGGTGCCACAAAGCCTGAATTCCTCCTGACAACTAGAGATAGGAAAATGCGGTGCCATGAAACAGTGTTGCAAGGTTGAGAAAACAGTGCCCTAATTTTCGGAGGCCACTAGATGGTGCTCTGGGTTCAGAAACGATGTGATGTTTCGTTGAAGTCCAAAACGTTTTGCCGCAGACAGCGCCACCTGGTGGCCTCTGAAAATCAGGACACTGTTTCATGAAACCTCATTGACCCTTCACTACCAGTAACTTTTGGGAGTCAGGAACTAACTGGCAGCCTGGTTGGCGGGTATGGAGAGGAGGAGCAGATCCTGGTGGGTCGGATCAGCTACCAGAGAACACCACACAATGTGTTCTGAAGCTATTTCTGCCGCAACAACTTTCCAAAGCTCTTAATTCCCCATTTGATGTGCTGTTTGTCTCATTTGTCTAGCCATCTTGCGCTTGTTTATAATCTGTATTTAGAACTGCTTGATCTACACAAGATTTGAGGGTTCATCACCACAAGGATATATTTAGCTGCTACAAACCAGAATGACAGATGAAAAGACAAAAAAAAAAAAAATACAAATCCAAAGATGAAAGGTCCAAATCACACAAGACTTGCCAGATCTGCGAGATCAAAACGCTAAGAATAAAGAAGCAAACAACAAAACACCTACACAATCCTTCACTGCAGAGGGGTGAAGATGTGATTCTGGAGTCGCAATATAGACGCTTCATTTACAAAATTGCATTTGAAATTCACATATATTTGAAAGTCAATGTATTATAGTCCTATAGAGTTTGGAGATGCAATAAGGCTTTGCAGTCACAACATAAACTCCTGGTGCTCGAATATGTTAAACACCAATCCATATTGTGCGATGCATTTTGCCCCTCACCAAGAGAATCATGGCAGTTACACTTTATGGACCTTAATATAAAAGTCAATTTATCATCTTAACAATGGCAATGGTAAACAAACTACCTCTATTTGAAAAAAAAAAAACTTTTTTTTTTTGGTGAAATTAAGTTATTTTTGTTTATGAAATCATTACCTCTTGAAAGGAGGTTCCGTGTTCTTCCATTTGTCGACATCTTTTCACTGTTATGTTGTGGCTGTTCCTTGCAACAAATGTCCAGATGGGCGGCACCAGAGACCCAGTTTCATAAGTTTCTTGCAGTTACACTATTCCACACTTGGCGCCACCAAAAACAAATATTCTTAAACTACGTAATGCTGCTTCAAGCACATTGCTATAAACTTAGGCTTTGTGGCCTAGTAGAAATTCAATAATTTCATGGTAACACTATATACCACGACATAAATGTTATTTCATTTTCAAAATGATTCACTGCCCACACAGAGACAGTGCTTGACTGCCCCTAGCCACTTCATCCTCAAGGCGATAACTGGTGCTCGAGTTGAGGTGTGGAGGCTGAAATCATTCCCCCTTTAAAACTGCCCTCCATGCTTTCCATCCCTCCTCTTTTTATAGTAGATGTTGTAAGTACAAGCTAGCAATCTTTGAGCTAAAAATAGGAATCAACGCAGATTGTTGTCGTTCATCGCTCCAACGCCTGTAATCCCGCACCGCAAACCATAGTGGCTATTGTTGTCAACCAATGAGTGGGGCTTCATGAAACAGTGTCGTCATTTCAGAGCCCACCAGATGGCGCTCTTGGTTGAAAAATGGTGTGAGGTTACTCTTAAATGGTTGTTCAAATCCAAAGATTTTAGAGCAGAGAGCGCCATCTAGTGGGCTGCAGAAATAAGGACACTGTTTCATGAAGCATCATCAGCCCATCCCTACAACTGACTCAACACAGCAACAAATGTGGCTCAATAATGCTGCACACGGTTTACTAAAAAACACAACTCCCGCTCTGCTGCCGTCTCACCTCAGACATCACACAGACTTGAGCGCGGGACGGTCTCAGCCCCAATAAGACACAGTGTGTGAACACAGACCGTACTGGCAAATAGCTCCTCAGTCAACGCGGCAGTGGCTGACTCTGCTCAGAGACCTCCTGCTCACACATCACCGACCGCCGCTTTATGGGGATTTCGCTTCACGGTGTGAACGAGCCACGGCGTTTGATAATGAAACCTAATATTTGCGGGAACTCCTGCGAGGATTTTCTGTGATATTTGCATCAAGTCAGTGTTTTGACTGCTCGCGTTGAAATTCACAATGACATAAATATTCAGGCCAAGTATGAGTCACTTCCAACGGAGAACATTCTTCATGCTGATCCGCGGGGAGAAGGCGGCTCAGCCAAAGAATCGATTTCTCAGTGACGAAACAAGTCTCACAGGACCACGAAGCATTGCAGCAGGGAAATATATTGTGTTTTGATAAATGCATGATTCACCGCCTGCGTCTTTGGTGCCACGTTTGAAATGAAGAAGTTCACACCAGTTTGTTTGCGCTGTCCTGGACAGCAGGCAGAGCACGATCACAGACTCATGAGGGTTCATGTGGCTTCTCCATTCTCCTTTGAAAACAGTGGAAGAAATTTCAAATGAACTTTTCAGGACAGATCCTAACATTTTCACGACGCTCCCAATGAATGAGCATCTAGATCCACAAACTCGTCGCTCTGTCTGAGAAACAGCGTGAGCGCCACCCTGCTGCGTTGTGTGATGTGTTTTTAAATACATATTTTTGGCTAGAAAAATAATAACAATGGCTGCCTTCTCCAGAGCTTTTCTAGTTCAATGCAGTTTATTCCAAATATTCTGGGTCAGACTGAGCCCAGACCTCTTGCCCACCCACTCACTGACCTCTGAGCTTCACCCCCATAGCCTCTTTTGATCTTCAGCAAACTGCATTAATGACTTGTGGCTGTGTACGGTTGACACCCCTTGACACCCTTTTGTGTGACCCTGAGCTGGTGATGCTTCCTGACCAAGCACATTTCAGCCGCAAATATAATCACGGCCGCAGCTTCCATCCAATCTGCCCACTTTGCGAGCACTAATGGAGTTTCCTACTTAAAACCAGAGGTCAGAGCTAACAGCTTAGAATGTTTTTTTTAACCTCCAGTTTCTCTCCAGCTGCAGTCGGATGAATGGAATTTCGAATCCCTGTCACATACTGCACAAAATAACCTGGTTTTAATGGGATGGCGGCCTGAGGGATGGCACTTGTCACTCAGCTTTCTTAGACACTCATCTTTGTTCCCATGTAAGATTGCCATCTTCGTTGAGAGTGTGTCTATAAGCACTTGCCGAGGAAATGAACAACCTCACCTGCTTCTCTCATTGTTTTTTTTTTTCCCCGAAGCCTTGTGAATGTTGGAGCTGGATGCAGGAGGGGGCCGTGATGTTAAACAGTGTTTCACTCGCTCAGGACCGTGAGGAGGGAAGACAGAGGTTTTTGCCCGGAAGGCAGGTAAACAAAAGTGTGACATATTCCAGACAGCAAGAAAAAAAAAACTTGCAAAGATGGGTACAGACCTTGAATTCAACCTTTACTGGCTGTCAAACTGAAGCTTTTTAGCAGTGCTGCACTGTGAAGTTTGTGACTGGGACATTAAACAATCATGAGGAAAAGTTTGAAGAAGGGAAACGTTCAAAGTCAATCGGAAAAAGATTGAAGAAATCAACAATAAACATTGGCTAAAAAAAGAAATCACAAGTTGATGTTTCATAATGGAATGGTCTGCTACTTAAGCTATGATGAAAGCTATTTCTTAAAGACAGACTTATTTCTTTTTTTTTTTTTTTCACCTGAACACTATACAGGGTGGACGTAAACAAACATGGCTGACCCCCAGATCCATCTCGCTCCAGCATATTTCTGACCCTCTACATCTCGACCCTGTGGAACAGATCTGCAGCTACTGTTGTGATTGGCTGCTCACACACACACAAACATTCCCCACCTTCACCTCTCTGACTCCGCCCACCCAAACCTCCGTCAGGCTCCGCCCTTGTGAGGAGCCCCGTAACAAAACAACAAGCACATGCTACGACATTCTAAGTACCTCTGTGGTTGGAACTGGACAACAGACTGGCAAGATGCAGATTGCAAAAAAAAAAATTGGACAGCTCACTGCGCTGGGTTTATTGCTTGAAACGCAGCAGAACACCTGCAAATAAAGGGCTTTACACGGTCAGAGTTTCAGTCTTCAGTGCTTCACAGAACCAGACGTTAACATCCTCATGTTTCAGCAAGTATGTTAGCGTCCTATTAAATTATTTTTCTCCACCTATGTGGAGTTTCTGATGGTGAAAAAGTGGGAATCTCAGTGCACGTAGAATTTATATTTGATTTGTGTATTAAAATGAAGACGTGGATAGGCAGGTGTCTGGAATCTGCACTTAGTTGCACGTCGATTGTGATGTACAAAAGGATGGTGCGTGGATTTGTTCGTCTGAATTTCAGTATAAAACCTAAACTAGTCTTTGTACAGTGAGGCCCCTAGTTTCTAAGCCATCCAGTGTGACCTCCTCACCTTATCCACACTTACAGCAGAAGCTTGAAGCTCCCACCACAGTGAAGACAGCAACAGTGTGCTTCCTCGCTGACAGCTGTCATTAGTGAGCCACCTAAGTAATGGGACGTGTCAGGGTTCCATCAGACGGCGGAGCTGTCGGACGCATTCAAGATTAAAAACATGGAAAATGGTGTCACTCTCTTTTATAATGGAGACGACTAAGCAGCTGCCAGACATGCAGGACGATGAAATAAAAACTGATGAGTGTAATTGCGGCGTAATCTAAGCAGAATGGCACTGGTGCTGGTGGTGGGGGGGAGGGCGGGGTGTTACAAGCCCCCCCGAGGGGGGCTGGTCAGTGGAGTGGGTGATTCGTCTCTTCTGCTGATGAGCTGGTCTATTGCTCCAAGAGGGACAGTTTGGCACCCTGGGTGACACAACTCACACTCTTGGCGCTAATGTGGGCTCATGTGATAGCAACAGCCGAGCCACCGAGCCTCACGTCGACAAGGTTATTTATATTGCGACTATGGAGATGAGTCATTTGCCAACATCCTAAAATCTCCTCCAGAGTCAACAGCGACTCCAGCGCCCCCCCAAGGACACAGGCTGAGCATCAGACAAATTGTCATCATCTATGGAACGAAAGCGAGGCTGCAATGTGTCCTGACAACTGAAGGTGACAAAAGTTGCTCCCACGCAAAGAACAGTGTTTGACTTTGACGCAGCACAGTGTTTTCGCTTTTGCCTGGAGAGGATTGGATTGGCTCCGATGACCTGCGATTAGACTGATGATGAATTGTTATATTTAGCGTGTGAGATTAGCGTTCGCCAACCACTGCGCCGAGTCATCAGAACAGTTCGATACGCACCTCTGCAAGGACAAAAGTTGCGTGGTTATGCATCGAGATAAGTCGAATATTTCTTCAGGTTTAATGCATTTAAAAAGGCAGGAAATTGTAAAACGATAAACAGTAGTTGACATACTTGATTTAAAATAATAAGAATTAAAAATTTTAGAATAAATCATTTGTGAATAATCCCATTCTAATATTTCTAATACTTTTTTTTTTTATCAAATGATTATTTCTGTCTGTGATTAATTAATCAAAATTAATCTCTTCAGTTCCAGTAGTAAAAAGTAAAAAAACTTCTGCCTGAAACGTTGAGAAAATGTTTCGTCAGTTTACATGAAATTTCGGGGTCTAAATATAAAAAAAAAAAACTATTTCGGGGTTCAGAACTTCCAGCTCCAATGAAGCCAATTTCCAAATTCTTTAAAGAACACACATACACACACGCACACACACACACTCAAACCATACGTAAACCTAATCATTATGACCAAGTTATCTTCATCCCTAAATTGGGGCTTGAGGTTGTGGGCTCTGGCCGAGTGGTCCCCACAAGAATAGCTACACCAGGTACACACACACACACACACACTTCACCTGCAGTGTCATTGTGGCTCGAGACGCTTCATGAGTCACAGCGAAATCAAAAAACAAAGTTTCCTACTCCACATCTTCCTCATCTTGTCCATGTTTATTCAGAAGAATAATAGAAGCTATTCATCTCCTGGACACTTGAGTTCTGATTGAATCTTCCTGAGATCTGGCCTTGACAACGGCGCAGCTTTCTCTCACAACTGGCCTGTTTGTTTACGGCGTCTGAATCAAGCTGATGTGCTGGGATCACAGACAGGAAGAGCTTATCAGAGCAGAGCTGCTCAGCGCAATCCATCGGTTCGTGATGGGAGACAGACACATGAGAGTTTCAGGCTGCTCACGTTGGGAAACTTCTTCAAGAGTTTTCTTCTTCAAACTTCCCACTGACTGAGTGATGTCCTGCGATCTGTCTTGTTAGGTCTGGTGTTTAACTGTTGTGTAGCGTGCAGTGAGCGTGTTTGTTACGGGGCTCCTCACAAGGGCGGAGCCTGACGGAGGTTTGGATGGGCGGAGTCTGAGAGGTGAAGGTGGGGAATGTTTGTGTGTGTGTGAGCAGCCAATCACAACAGTAGCTGCTGATCTGTTCCACAGGGTCGGGATGTAGAGGGTCAGAAATATCCTGGAGAGAGATGGATCTGGGGGTCAGCCATGTTTGTTTACGTCCAGGAGAAAAGAGACTGAAGTGATGAGTGGAATTTGTGGGAAAGGGTCACTGTGATTGGACAAAAATGCAGTGCCTCGCAGAACTCGCAAGGACTGGTTGGTATTGTGTTAACAGTTGTGACCTCAACATCGCCTTCTCCTAAAACAAAAACACAAGATACGGTTGATTTTACTCCGTACAGCACAGTGATGTCTCTAGACGTTGATCTAATCCAAAAGCTGAGCTGTTACCTGCACACTGTCACACCTACTGAGCCAAACTTTTTTTCCCTTTTACGAACGGTAGTTTTTGTATAGTTGTATATGTTGACAATTCCTCTCGCTGCAGTGCTGCTTTCGTAGCAGCCAGGGTAATTACGTTGGTTACGTAAGTGCAGTTGTGAATAGCAGCTATGGATATTTACGCATGTCCACTTTTTTCCACCCATCGCACGTTGTGGAAGTCACCGACTATGCAAGTTTCGCTTCTTTTACATATATTGTAAATAGTCATTGCGAACTTTCATTGTTGTGGCGATGTTCACTTCAACTACGCTTCGGCTGGTTAGTTCCAGTTACGGAGCAGCGTAGTCTCCATTACAGCGTGGCGCTATGCTGTTTGTGTCTGTGTCCTACAGTTGTAGTTTGTTTGGGATTGTTTACGTGTCTGTGACCTGAATGATACAGTTTGTGCCTTCACAATCAGCGCTGATCACACTGTGGTTATGTTATTTATAGAAACTTCCTGGTGTCAATATTGCATTGACCAGCAGTCCCAGGGTTAAAACCCAACAGTATATCCCAGTATTCATATCTGGTCTCCTAATCTTGCTTTTGCAAACCAGGGTTAACCCTAATCCTGACCTAATCCTTAACAGAACTTTGTGAGAGCATCATGATTCCAAACTGAAACACTTGACTTCTCCACTGTGCAGAATGATATTAGATCGACTTCCGTATTATCAGGGGATGTTTACGCCGCCCACTCCAGCTCAGATCACCTGCTCTGATCTGCATAGAGCCGGGGGTTATGTGCAGGCTTAACCAAGCTATGAACTGAGAGTGTAGTCTGACCGAGAAGAATTTCTCTCCCACAGATGGACGAGGGAGGCCATGTGAGTGTTATCTGCAACTGACTGAGACAGTCCTTCATTTTCTCCGCTGCCATGTAAAACACAGTCAGTGCTGTTCTCACGACCCCTCCACAGACACGCATGTGAATGACTTGGTTAGCAGCCTCCGCTCCTCTGTGAACGTTCGAAAAATAGGTCTCCTGGGTTCAGCAGAAGGAAGACAAAAGTCGCTTATGTTTTGACTATTTTTATGCTGCTGTTTGACAGCAGGTATCTGGTTTATTCCAGGACCGGATTCTCCCATCCATCACCGCAGCCATCGCAGAAGGCAGTCAAAAGTTGGAACAAAGCGAAAAACAAGTCAATACTTTCCCCTTCCTGCGCGTGAACATCCCGGGATGAAAGCTTCCGCCAAGACAGATACAAAGCGTTTGCATTTTCCTCCATGCTGTTCTCACAAAGCGTGTCTTGTTGACAGGTTCAGAGGAAAATGTCAAACAAGTAAGAGGCATATATATATAGTATAAACACACGCGCACACACACACACACTCAAAACCACATGGACTCACAGCAGCATGGAGCCAGCAAACGTTTCGCTCCAAAGGTTCAGCCGAGTTTGGTCTCGGCGACGCAGGAAGAAGCAGGCGAGCAGAGGCGGAGCCCAGCTGAGACTGTATGACAGAGATGAAGGGAAGCAGTAAAGAGTGGGAGCTAATGACTTGACATATAAATTGACAATGAACCCGCTTTTTTTTTTTCACTTCAATCCTCCACACTGCAGCTTTCCTCGTCGTTGCTGTGAAAACGTGTCTCTCATCAGTCACGTCTCCCTGTGATGAGCCTCCTCCTCTTGGTGCTCTGAAGCGAAAAATTGCATGTGAGATGAAGGTCAGACAGCCATGGATGCTGCTTTAATTGAGATTAATTACATCCCAAATGAAGCAAGGAGCGTCTCCGGAAGAAGATAAAAGCCAGAAAGCAGGTGAAACAAACTCAGGAGAAGTGCCATCATCACACTCTTCTGGTTCACCCTGGGAGTCGAATCATTTAGCCAGATAAAGACGCGATTAAAATACATTCTCTTCTCCTCTCTGCGACTTCTTCAGCAGCATCTGTGATGGAAGTAAGCAAGGTAGGAGAAGACACAATGTCTGAGACCTGATGCCTTTTCAGTCATACAGAGAGGCGCCTTATCTAGAGACGCCGAGATACCAGCTCTACCTCATGGTGGACTCCAGAGGTCATTAATCTCACCCATACTGAGCTGTAACAATGCAAAGGAACATACCAAACAGCGGGGGAGTCCAGGTTGATGGAGCTCACTGAGGCACAGTTTGGGGGATGAAACACCTGCAATAACACAATGATATTCCACGTACAATTGCGCAGATATGTACTGAGATGAAGGAATAAATGGTGGGGTGAGGAACAAATAAAGGAACAGATTTGAATGAAGAAGTGAAACAAAACAAGAGGCAGATGACACAACTGCATGTCTAAATATTGAAAGGCAAATTTCAAAAACTAGAACAAAAATGAAGCTCCAAGGTCGACATCGAACAAGTGATCAGGAGACAAAATGAAGCAGACATCAGTGGAGATGGAGGAGAAGGTCACAAGACTACAAGCGATGGCAAGAACATCACATATTCAGGACCAGAAGAGAGTTCAGCACTGCCAGCTTTAGAGATCTAGACTCGTGATGGGCAGGTGAGGTATCACAAAACAGTCTTGCAGGGTGGAGTTTAGAAATGATGTGAGGGTTCATTAAATGAGTTGTTCAAGTCCCAACATTTTGCAGCAGACAGCGGCATCTGGTGGCCTCTGAAAATCAGGACACAGATTCATGAAACCTCATCTGCACCTCAATACTATCCCACGAAACCTACCCATCACTACCTTGTACACCTTCCTTGCCAGCCATTAAACCCCACCTGACCATCCCTCCACAGCCGCAGAAGTTGCCGGGGACAGTGGCTTTTGGATCAAAGGGTTGAAGCTCACGGCGGTTACAAACAAAACCAAGTGACACAAACAGGCCGTGGCGGTAAAACAGACCAAGGCTCAACTCCACAGGGGCGATAATGGCTGCTTTAGGTGGTAAAACTTGACGACCCCTCACGGGCGAGGACGTGAAGTCAAGTCGATAAATTGACTGAAAATAACGATTGCTCTGTCGATGTAATGAAAGCTCCCAATTCAACCGTTTGTGTCTAAATGTTCAGTCTCTGGCTCATTTCAGGCAATCAAGCAGAATTAAAACTCCTTTAAGACAGTGAACCAGTGAAGATAAAGCTCTGAATGCTTGTTTCAATTACGCAGCACAGTAACTACTTCACTGGGAAATGAGTCCCACAAGTCCACAACCATATAAGCGCTTCATTTTTCGCCTCTGTTTGTCATATTCAAACAGTCAGGATCGGTTGTTTTACCCAGAAACCTGTGGAGAGTCTCATTCATTCAGAGGTTGCTGAATGAATGAAACACCACTCAAGCATTTCATGAAAGCAAAGAAAAAGTCTCTTCTTTATACCTTTACACCTGTTGACCAGCTATGTTTTTGGACCCTGGAACCTCTCAAGCCAAAGCAAATTCTCATTCGCAACTTGGATAAACCATTCCATTTGTTTCCTCTCATCCTCGCCGCTGCCCACTGAGAGCAGCCTCGGACTGAATAGAAACGTTGCTGACTCACAAACTCGCCTCACTACAGCTGAATGGTCCAATGAAAAACCCATTTATGTTCAACGTTACGTACGGCCGGAGCCTTCGGTCTGTGCTCTGCGTTCTTTTCATCCATATTTCTGCATGTTTCCAGATAGCTTACGGATACAGACCAAACAGAGCTGTTTCACCAGGAACCATTGGGGAGCAGTGTTGCAGTCACTACATATAACAATGGTGGAAATTCTCCATCCTCCAGTCACCATATATTTAAGGGCCTCACCGACCGCCGCCTCCCATAACGCTGCCTCTGTTTTCCTCTTTAGTGCAAGAGATATATTAACAATACTTCCACAGTCGCCATGTTGGTTTTGGAGTTTGTTGGTGTCTTAAACTTTTGGCTGTGGGCTGCTCCCCCTGGTGGATATATTGGAAAACATCAATACTAATGTAAATAACGCATGGAAGCGTGTGATAGCATAGTTAGAAACAGATGGATGCCATTCCATACATAAAGGGAGCTTGGGTGGCCCTTAAATCAGTGTCGGAACCAGTGACAAGTCAGACCTGTGTCTTTCAGTCGTCGACTGTTTACGTTTTTCACTCACACCATTTAAAATATTATTAGTTCTGATATTTAGAGGAAGGAGCAGAGAAAGGTAAACAACCACCAAACCGATGGCTGTGGTCTGCCATTTTATTGTTCTATTCTCTTCCAACTCACCCTATTAAAAGCGTTCTCACTGCACCATTAAAGCCTGCACCTCATCCACTGCACAAACAATAAACAGAATATGAGACGGAAGTGCTCACCTCTCTTGAAATGGAATAGGATACTGAGTGAGAGGTGAAACTCAATCCTACGGTGACATGCCATTTATTGAGAAGAGTGTTTAGTGGAAGCGGTGGATGGAAGTGGACAAACAAAATCTAGCATTTCTTCTCAGAAATGGCATCGTTTTGTGCGACGCGCTGCCCACGGCGTCAGGGTTTGCAGCGGATGGCAGAACACGTGCTTCAATTGAGCATCTAATGCCTCAACCTGCAACACTGGCGGCAGCCTTCAGCGTCGGTAGGGGGCGCACAAGTCCACTTTCCCAGCATCAGTATATTAATGTTCACTATGGGAGTGAGGAGCTTCTTCTCACTGGTCAGGTCGACACTGTGTGAAGGAGGAGGTGCTTCCACACGACACGTGACATTGTCACCTCTCCTTCTAGTCCTGCCGCGCCCTCAACAGTTTGAGTCATTGGCGAATTTAAATGACCCGATGACGGCCATGTTGGAATATGAATGATTACTGTAATAAATGTGTCGACTTCAGGCGGCGTGTAAGAATGGTTCGACTAAGTCGACTCTGCCATCCGTCGCCCACATTTTTCCAACACGTCTCAGAGGTCCATGTGATGAATATGGAACTGTTGCGAGGCTCCTGTAGATGGTCATTAATAAACGTCACATGAAGGTGACGCTGACACAAGTTCTCACACAACCCGGGGCCTAAAGGGTTAATTTGCTGCATTTCAATTTGAGGCTGTCACCCTCCTCAGGCGCCTCCGGTTCCCGGCCCTGCGCCACAATGTATGTTCCCTATTTAAATCCCATCTATCTGCTGAAGGATGACAGAAAGCCATCCATCCAGTTGAAGTGCTGTCACCAACAAGGACACTCACTCCTGAAACATATCAATATTAATGCCAGATATCAAAATTCTGATAAGTTTTACATCCGCAGACGGCGCTGCGGCTTCTGGACCCATATCTGGAGTATTTAAAATTCACAGTTGGGGGCGCTCACATCGACTTGTTTAGCTGTCAAAACAAGTTCAGTGTCAAGCCTCGGTGTTGAATCTTGGATACGTTGCTTCACGATGATCCTTGATGTAGTGACCGGATTCGTCGCAGGAGCAGGACGACTTCTTTCACGCCAATTTCAGTTTCCTCGTACCACCGAGGATGTGCGACAATAAATGTGGGGCCACGTTTGTGATGCAGTCCAGACAAACAATGTCTCAAAACTCCAGGTCACAGAATAATGATGTTCCAGCATGACGCTAAATCCTGGCTGACACTTTCCTCGCCACAAGGAAAATATAAATAAAATAACTGCCTCAAAGTCAGAGATGCACTTTTAAAAATAAACCAAAGCATTTTTTAATGATCCTCACAAAGAAGTTTGGTAACTCTTTACATAAATCGGGCATTATTAATACATTAGTAAGGCATCACATATTTATTTAGTATTATAAATCGTGAATTTCATTTAATCTGGTTCTCACTCAAGAATCTCGACATCTGATCCTTAAAATACTTACGTAACATGACGCATGATTATGACTATTCATAACGTCTTCCATAAAGCCATACACATGCGTTATGATGCCTCATGTATATATACCAGTAATGCATAACAGATGAGACTGGAATATAGAGTGTGACCAAAGTTTGCTTTTTCACTGAGCTCGCCAGCCTCAAGCCTTCACGCTACATGTGACTGGCAATGTTATACATGAGGTACGCTACATAGTAATTATACATAACCATGTTGGTAAAAAAAAAAAAAAGTCGCACAATGCACTGCTACAGTGATTCCTTCTCAGACGTCCACGGTAAGACCGGAAAACAATAGGACATATCTTCTTCTCCTACAGGCCACGTTCATACCACAGAATGGGGAGCATAAGCCACACCCATCTACTTCCACCTCATGGGACCGAACTTAACTGAAAATGTGGACAGGAGTCAATGGACGGACAAAAATAATTTTCTGATCCATCTTGAAATATGCCATAGATCTCACCTATGATATCTGTGAATTTGAAAGATGCATTCTAATGCTCTGAGGGCACTGCTCTTCGATCAAATCAGAAGCTACTGTAGGTTTTGTGTGATATGTCACAGCAAACTCCAATGCTCGTCGCAGGTCTCAGGTTGGTGGAGTGAGAGCCAGCAGGCGGGACAAGCTCTCCAGGGTCACGGCAAGTGTTTAACAATGTCAGCTCATGTTTGCTAGCTTCTACCTGTGATAGTTTAGTAGCATCAGCCTTAGCGCTGGGGCAGTCGGATTCTGCTGTGATGTCACACACTTGTAGTCTAAATAATTATGTGCAATAAAACCGAAATTTTACGGCAAACATAGTGGAAACTCACATCATTATATATGATATAAATTGAGGCATAGCATATGTGTGATCCTGGGCACGAGCCAGAAAATAACTTTGATCTCCCATAGAAAAAAATTTCATTTGTTTTTTTTTTCTTTAAAAAAGGATGGCACAAAATCAAGCTCTGTTGGCCACAAAAACAGTAAAAAAAAGTCCTGTGTATGTCACGTACTGTAGTACGTGCATTTATAAAAAAAACAAACATAGAATCTGTGCACCCCAGAAGACGTGTCTAAAAGAGTTCCATTGAGAAGTGCACATACTGAATCTGATCTACTCAATGACACAAGAGGTGGAGAGAGAAAGATTTTTATTGATTCACAAGTAGCTTCAGTGAGTCCGACTGGACACTTTTTCACGTTGTTGAAGAAGGAAGTAAGACGGAGCATCCGGGTACTAGAGTGAAATATTGTTTGGCTTCAAATCAAGAAAACCAAGGCGAATGACATCTTAATGTCCAATTTACTTTCAAACAAGGTCACTTTTTATGGTGCCTGCAAACCGCACGTCCTAGGTCTGCTGTGAACACCAGTATCATGCGGAGCGATGCAAAGGTTTATAAGTGAGGCCCCAGTCCTGGATGACCTCTTTTCATCGTCAGTTTTCTGGGTTTTGGGTTGGGATGGGTTTTGAAGGAGTTTGCTGGAGAGTATTGAAATATTGTTGCTGTTTTTTGCCCGAGATGATGGCATTTCTTGGCAGTGATGTCGGAGGTGAAGGCCCATCTGTAATGGTCACGGTTAGCTGTACCAGCTCGAAGGCACAGAAGGCGCCTCTTGGCCCATATGAATGGGTGATATGCAAAATGGCCGTTCAATGGGCTGATAACATCCTTATCAAGTCGCAGTTTACCATCCCACCCCTGCAGCTGTTCCAGACCCAATTCTGGCAGACTTCCACGAACATCCAGGTTCTTCACTGAATCGTACTTTTAAATTCAGGTTAGCACATCAACAGGCCGCGGGTCCGTTTGAAGGGTGACTAAAAACTCCGCCGCACATGAGTGGATTTAACAAATCCAGCATCGTCTTCAGGTCTTGCTTCCGCCAGACTAACAGATCCGCTGTGTGCCCGACAGTGTTTTATTTTCGAGGCCCTTCTTCTGACGCTTTGTTTTGAAATCAGAGTGTTCCCAGATGCCTCACACTCCGCCTCGCTCCTTATGAGGTTCATTTAGCACCAGCCCCAGAATAATCACTGGCTTTTCTTTTTTTTTTTCCCAAAGCCTGGGCCTTTTTAAAAGCTCAACCACTGGCTTGTTTGGCCAATTACTGCGCCGACTTTCTATTACTCAGCGTATTGTATCAAACTGCATTTGCCACTGGGGGTGATCAGAGGAATGCAGAACGCAGCACAAGCGGAGCGGAGGACCAGAATAACAATGGCTTCACACAGACACCGACGGCCAGGCTGGCGCGCTCTGTGGAAGGAACGCAGTCATTAAGAGGTAACAAAGTGAGGCTCTTGGAGACAGAAATATTTTCCAATACAACAAAAGGAGAACTAAATGTTCCTAAATAGATGCTGGGGAGGATAATTATTATTATTTATCGGGATAATGAGGCGGTGGCGCAGCTCCCTGAGATGATAAACAGCCACAAATATACCCTCCAAGGTGAGCGTAAGTACTCCAGAAAAACGTGTCTCTGATGAGAAGTTGTTAGCTGGCTGGTTAAGACAAGGCACGCGGGCGCCAGCGACGATAGGTGAGACGCATCATTGACAGCTGGATTGTAAAAATAGGCCGGAATGACAAATAGTCATTGTGACTGGAATCTGAACGCTGGCTGGCTTTCCTCCTAGAGACATTTAATTCCAAAACCAGAATATTTCAATAGCGCAAGGACAAATATCAAGCAGAACCTGAGCTGTGAGAAACACTCTGAGAACTCAGCCGCCATCCGTGCAGACCCTTTTACAGTTTTAGATGATGCGCCTGAACACTTCAGTGTCTCCTAGCTTACTTCCACTGCAGGTGAGATGAGCATCGACTCCTTCAGACAAAAACTAGCTCAAGTTCCAGCCCAAAGTGCAGGAGTTTAAATACCTCAGGCTCTTGTGACGGTGATTTGCGAAGTGCCAGGAAGAAGGAGCAGCCTAAACCGGTTCCTCGGCTTTCCGTCTTTTGAGGTGGACCTGGCGTCTTGTCAGGTTGCCTCCTTGACGTCTCCGTCGTGAGGTAGTGTCACCAGACCGAGGCGACATCTTTCCGCTCAGTTGACCAGCAATGCCTCATTAAGAGCTGTGGAGAAGAAGGTCTGGGCTTCTTCTTCGCTTCAGTTGCTGCCGCTTCACCCTCAATGAAATGGAAGACGATGGATAGAGAATTACAGTGTACATGTTCATCTGAGATACCAGCATAAGTGATTGGTGACCAGCACTCGCAAGTTAGTTAGATTTATGTTGGCAACTGAGTCAAGAACTAAGGTACCTATCAGTCTTTAAACGCCCTCTGGGTCTAACTGGCCTTGGAATATGGGCAACACCGTCTCACAGAATGACCACAAGGGCAGCTCCAGTTGACATAGAAAACTACTGTATATACTTTGAAAATGAACGTTTTACAAACATGTTAGCTTTAACTATAGTGACGCTTAATGTTTTGTCACGTGTTTGACCATTCACTTCACTGTGCATTTTGAATGACCCTCCATCTTTCTAAAGGCTAAAGTTATTTGTAGTCACTGTCGATATGACTCTGAAGTCCACAGAGTACGGCAAGTCTCGTGGAGTTAGGACTGTCAAAGTTGACACTTGGAGAATGTGTTCACTATAGTCAGTCTTCACGAGTCAGTCTTCTTTTGAATGACCCTTCATTCGTTCCGTCGTATGGAAATCCGGAAGCAGAGCCGCTGAGACTACGGCAGAGATGAAAGCGAGACAGTCTTTTGATAGTCAGGCGCAGTTTTAAAGTCACGCCCGGTGCTTCTTTCGACAAGCCTGAAGTTATTTGAAATCACTGCCGATGTAAACTCTGCAGTCCACAGAATACGCCAAGTTTTGTGGAGTATTTACACGGAGAGGAATCCACTGTAGCCGCTGAATGTTCTGACTCAGGACTCCATTTGCAAGGCGTCATTTTCAGCAGTCGCTTTGCTATTGCGATGAATGAATGCTGCATTTGACAAGGGAAAATGATGGAGTCTATCAATTTTGTGTGTGTGAAATGGTGTTGGTCTTGTACACCGCAGGCTCTGCCAGGGGCGGAGCTCAGCACCGCCGCTTGTCTCAGCCTGACACTGTGCAGCATTCACGCTCAAACAATACGGCAACAAAACTGTCCTGTGACAGGGTGTTTGTCCTTTCCATCTCTATCTGAGCTCCAGAGGGCACATTTCCATTCAGACTAGGTTTTTATAAAATATGACATTTGGTACTATAATGTTAATTTTTAGTTAAAACGCATGGAAAGCAACACACATTCATAATCAAATCCAAAGGGTTGAAGAATAAGAAGACGTTTGAAAGCAAACTTTGATCTTTATTTTGACATAAATACTATTTTTCTCAGAAATCCTTGTATTTTAAGACAAAGTGGTTGAAACAGCGAGTCGCCAATTGCGCAGACGGCTTCTTCCGAGTCATGGACACGCGCTGACAACTGCGACAGCATAAATCTGACTGCAGCGTCTTTTCCTCAAACTTTTGACTGTGAGCTGTGCTGAGAACTGGGACCGGCCTCAAACAGACCACAGCTGCTACGACTAACAAGTCATTTAATGAGATGCTATTATTTTCTGCAGTTCCAGTTTCAACTAGAGTTTACAGCATTTCACCGAGCCAGTTTCCAAGCTGTCGTTGTTCAACAGAGCGACTCCATGGCGGCGTTGTCTGGGATAAATACTAAAGTTCCCAGTGTCCATTCTCTTTCACTTGACTAAGCTCATGATCCTCGGCTCTGCTCACTTGCATGTTTAAGTCGATGAATGGAACAACCCGTCAAAGACAAATAACTTCACGTAACACGATGAGCTAAGCTAAATTTCACCTGGGAATAGCGCATTACTTTTTCTCTTGGATGACAAAGACTGTGAATGTGCTGTAAGAAAATACATCTCAATAAAGAAATAACATTTCTGCAAATTACAGAAGCAAATCAGTGTCGACATCCACCAGCACAAATCCACCACCGTTCAGCTGTCGGCGCAACACCAGAGGTTCCTAGATGAGGTCACATTTGTCACTATGATGAAAGCAGTCGCAGTACATCCGGCGTCTACACCTCTTTCAGAAATACAACGAGCAAAATGACGTGTAAAACATTCAGAAGTTCCGTGTCGCACAATTAAGTTTTGAAATAATCCTCCACAACACAAGTGTTTCAGATCGACTTTAAGAGAATTCTGAGCAGCAGAATAGGATTTTGGATATGCAGTAAGCACTTCTGAAACCTGGAGGCTACTTTGAGCACAATATTGTCAATGTCAGAAAAATACTAAATAAGTACGACAAGGTGTCTTGTCAAAAACAAGGTGGGTGAGTAGGTGTCCGCATTGGCAAAGGGTTTAATCATCTTTCTGACAAGGAGTTTTTCATCTCTTTTAAACAGCAAATCTTCCCACTGACGGCAAAAGAAAAAAAATTAAATATTCCAAATGTAACACTGTTCTCGGAAGTGAGTTTCTGCACTTCAAACACCTCAGAGGTGACGGAGGTGGAGGGAAAAACAGACTACTTAGTTTTGGCGGGGTACTCAGGAGAGTACTGGCCAAGCGGCTGGCGTGTAGACAAAAGTTCCGGATGCTTCTGCAGGGGTCTCTCAGCTGGCAGGAATGTTCCGTACAGTGTTTGCCAGCACTTTCTACAGATGCATCACGATGGAATGGTTCAATTCCCCCAGTGTGAAGAGGCAGTCCTGCTAACATTTCAGGTGCTTCTTGCTGGTCATGTCATTCCAGATACGGTGCATCTCCTCAGGGGATATCTGGTGGACGGTGACGATGCGGCGGTAGCGACAAAGGCTGTAGGCCATCTTCCAGTGGTTAAAGCCGCTGTTCTGGAAAGGATGGATGCCCAGCTTCCGCAGGCAGACGCCCACATAGACGTCCTCCAGGTGCAGCAGCCTGGTGTGCAGCGAGGTTTTGAAAATGAGCTCAGCCACGTCTGCTGAAAAGATGTAGCCGGTGCCAGAGCAGAATGGCGGGTACTTGCTCTCTGGGTAGAGATCTCGGGGCATGTACCACTTGCTACGCATGTCCCTGATGGGCCCCCCATTGATGACATAGCCAGTGAAATACCTCCTCCTGGGCTTGGTGGTAGGTTTAAGAAGCGTGTAAATCAGGTTCTCCATGTTGACAAAGATGTCACTGTCCGTTTTAAGAACGTACTGGGCCTTGGAGCAAAAAGTAGCCACCCAGCGCATGCCCATCATTGTCTTCAGGGTCAGGTTGTGGTAGGAGTCAATGAAGTCCTCAACAACGATGTCGTGAAAGATCTGACTCTCTTGCTCCACCATCTGGTTGAGGACGGCGTCCACGCTGCGACCCAGCAGGAAGAGCGTCACCACGCGCACGTCGGGAAACGTGCCTTCATCCCCCCACGTCTCTCTGATGGCCTGCCGGGCATCAAACTCTTTGTGGGTGGTGCTGATCAGGATGACGAGGAAGGGGGGCTCCGGCTCACACTTCTTTGCTTCGTTGATGAGGTAGTCGAAATCATGGGGGTTGAGGGATCTCGTCCGAATATTACTGAAAGTCGCATTCTTGCTCAGCTTTGGCGTCTTCCTGACTGGAATATTCATCTGACCCACGAAGGAGGTGGAGGGGCGGGACACACTCAGGTACCACAGAGCACTGGCCCAGCAAACCACGGTCAGCAGGTATAAGCAGGACACCTTAGAAGGCATTGCTGGTAACTCGGGCGGCATCACTACGGGCAGCAGCATTTGAAGAGTTTGGGCCACGCCTCCATGGGTCGACCTACTTTTGGCGGTGCAGCGTGAGGCTGCCGCCGCCGCACATATGGCATCGACGTTCACGATGGAGCTCTCAACTGCACGGTTATGTTACTAGACAGCTGTCGAAGGAGATTTCCAGAACCTTACTGTGGCCCATCTCGGCTCGCCGGCCAGCTTCACTCCAGCGGAACCTAAAACGGGTGAGAAGAAAAACAACGTCAGTAAAAAGGTAAAGAAGAGGAGAGGACACACATGCCTGAATACTTAGATCACATTTTGGGTATCTGAATCTTCTGTCACATTAACCGTTGGAACGCTGTGGTCTAAAGGAAGTGAACATTGCAGGATGCCGAACCAGAGCTGCGAGCTCTGTTTACCTCCCCTCTGAGAAGACACAGATTGGCGTATCAGACTTAGAGTCTGAGGGGAGATGCGGAGGAGAGTAATCAAAGCAGAGAAAGGGAAACAACCTCATGGGGCAGCATTAACATCGACTCTGGGGTTTCCTTCCATTACATCCGCTAAAAGTCAAGCTCAACTTGTGCATTTAACAATCTCTATAATAGGCTTTGTTAAGCTGGGAATTCAGCGCACAGCAGTAGCAGAGTTTTATTGACCGTTAGAGCTGAAGAACTTGCTTCAGCTCCATCTGAATTATTAAAACGGTTAAGAACGACCAGATTAAGGAGTGACGCGTCAGGAAACTCAGCCCGCGGTTGCAACTTGAGGGGTTCAAACTCCGTCAGGTTAAATCTTTAGCGTTCTAGCAAAAAAAGACAAATCAGGCAACAACTTTCTCACGTCGCAGCAGCTCTGTTGAACACATTTATGAATAATTGATGTTTGACCCATACTGGGGCTGATAGTTGTGGTTGTTTGCCTTCAAAATAAAGGCCTTCTGCTGCATTAGCTTCGCCACTGATAGCGTGTCTATTTGGGTTAAACTGGACTGCTGCTGCTCTCAGGCTGCTGGAGAGGAACCGAATACAGGAAACTTCACGTAAAGATTTTGAGACCTTTTCAAAGCGAAACATCAAAACCATCGTACGATGGTTTCATGGAAGAAGCCTTTTCTCTTGCATCAAACAGTGCATCAATCTTTTCCAGGTCAAAGATTTGGCACCTGCTCTGGATTAAGAGGGAAGGGGTGGGCTCACACTTTCATCAGACAGAGCTTCTTTACACCGAGACTTTCCCCCCCCCTTGCTTCATGTTCATTTCTGCTATCTCATCTCGTCTCTATCCCCAGGTCCCTCCTACTTTTCAGTAGCATGGCCATCAATCTCACGGTCCAGTGGAATCCGTCTAATCATGACGGCTTTTCCCACCTCCTCCCTTTCAATCACTCGCCCCTTCTCGACTTGACTAGGTGCTTTATCCGTCTCTATCTGTTTCTCTGCCTTTTCTTGCTCCGCGCCTTCATCTTCCCCAAGTTTTCCACCATTTCTGCCTCTCTTCCTTTAGAGGTCTATTACACCTCAAATTTATCGACAGATCAGAGAGCAATCATTCTTCAAAAAGCCATTAAATTGCCACTGCGTTAACTCCGTTTCCTGTCGCTCTCTCTTGAACTGATTCTCTGAATCACTACATCCATCTTTCATTGACCTCCCTCCTCCTCCACAATCAACTCTCCTGTTTGCAGACCATCTTTCACTCACCTCCGTCGGCACTTTCTTCACACCGTACTCTTTTAAAGTACAGATGCCGAACTCTTCAAAGGAAGACGCAACAGAAAACATCTAGAGACCTAATGCTCACCTCCCACCAACTGAATCATGAGTGTGTGATTTCACACTGTCACTGTGCTGAGGAGGCGCTGACTATGTCTCTTTCCAAAAAGATCACGGGAACACAGAAGAATAGAGGCAGTCTAATCTGATCTAATGGGTTTCTTGACTTGAACATTTCATGAATTTCCACGTTTTACATGGCGTTCTTAGACTGTGACTCTGGTTTAGATGAGCTGGCCTTTCACACAGTCACCTACCAGCCTCATTTTATACATCGTAATAACAGTATAAGACAACTGTGGACTTACAAGGAGGGAATGTTGTTGACTAATGCATCGTGCAGCTATTAGGCAGAATCAAAACTGCCATTACAATTAGCTATTATTAACAGCCATTTAGAAGATACAGCGCTAACAATCTGCTGAGCTCAGCGGGTCGTCATGACGGCGCCTCATGACAGAGAGCCGGGTGGGAATTGGTGTCAGTGGGGAGAGGGTCTCCCTCTGCTGTGCACCCGCATTAAGTGCTGAAGTGTTTTAAATGTAACCCTCTCCGAGCCCCAGGAAGTCAATTTAGCAACCTCGAACTGCGCTCAGCGCCGCTGGTCGCTGCTCCATTAGGCGCAGAACTTCACATTATCATCACCTCCCAACAACAGACGCAGCTGCTTGTGAAAAGGCAGCGCAGAAGAGCCATTGTGAGTGACTCTAAGAACACGGCTGATTTAAAAGAACTGATGCATAGGCTGCATCACTGTGATCTTTGAACCAAAAGTGCAAGTACTTCAGTATGTTTTTTTTGGTTTTCTGTTCAAACCAGATTTAGGTGATGAATTGAGATGTAAGGCTTTGATGAATGAATGAATTGCTTTGAAGCACATTAAATGCCATTTATGTTGGTTATATCTGACATCTAACAGCAACATTTACAAAACATTAGATGTCATTTAAAGTTATATAAAGTCAAGATAAATGCAGTGCTAAAGACTTCAGCTACCGCCTTTATGATCCACGTCTATTGTCTCTAGAATTTCTAGTGATGTGCTGATGAGGCTTCATGAAACCGTGTCCTTGTTTACTTGGTTAAAAATGATGTGATGTGTCTTTGAAATGATCGTTCAAATCCAAAGATTTTAGAGCAGAGAGTGCCACCTAGTGGGTTCTGCAAATAAGGACAATGTTTCATGAAGCCTCATCAACCCATCACTAAGTTGTGTTGATGTCCAGTTGAGTTATCTAATGTGGATAACCCAACAGGAGACAGAAATCAAAGGTGCAAGTAGGGTGGAACAGGTGGAGACGACTGTCAGGGGTGTGAGGAGTGAAAGGCGCGCTTCACAGGAGCTGTCATGATGTTGAAGATGTCAAATGCCAAAAGCCAAAGAACTGTTCCTCACCAACTCGAGCACTTATAATGACCAGTCACACCTTTGTTCATGATCAGACCAAACATGATGAAGAATTGTGAGCTTTGATATTGAAAACTAGATATGTAGAAGTGTACCGTATTTTGCAGTTCTCAAATGTATCACTGTTTTTTCTCACAATATTAAATAACGATATTTCTTGCCAGAATCAGTTTTCCCTCAACATTTACTGATAAACAGAAGGTGAAAATAGCCCTGCTCAACAGAGCAGCCGATCAAAACATTAATTTAATACTCGTAACAAACTTTCAAACACCAATTATTGTCAAATGTAGACCAAGAACTCATGTAGCTGATGCCTAGACCAGGCAGCCAACTGACACTCCATTGTGCCAAGTGCTTTGTGTTCATACATGGTCAGTTGGCTCGAAGCAAGACAAATAGGAAGCGCGGCGCGACACCAGCCTCATTTGCTCATTTCAACTTCATGCTTGTTATGAGCGAGTTAACAGACCTGTGCTAACATGTTAGCGCTCTCCGCTAACTTCTGCTCATTTTTTAAAATGAATAAATCCGAATCGCAACACAAATCGGGACAAAGAATCACAATATAAATCAGTGCTGAGGTATCCCAGTTGAATTGGGACAGAAGTCTATCGTCCCAGCCTCAGTGTTTTTACTCTCATCAGTACAACGAATGTCAACATTCCCTCCACAGCTTCTCAGTCTTCTTGTCTACATTCTGCTCCAATGTCTTTGTACGGATGACTTTGCGGGAGGACCTCTGCCGTGTTATCGCTTCATGCAATGGATTTAGTCAAATAAATGTGCCTGGAAAATATGTTTTTTTCTTCTTCATGCTCCATTTCTTGCAGGTGTGACATACATTCTGGAATGTAAAATACAGTATATACTTTCCATCTGATGAGGAGTCACTAATGAGTATAATACTGTACTTATCACCCATGAATATATGCAATAATATCAAGATGGAGCCATAAAAATTCATTAACTCCCACATGGGCCTCAATTAGTCCACCACAAGGCAGCAACGCCTCCCTGCTGAGACCGTAGCCGCCGACGCCCTTTGTCCCTTAACTGCCTTCCATGTGTGCTCAGGTTTTAGAGCTGGACTTTCATCTCTGCAGCGCTTCCGCCTCAACTCCTTCATCTCCCTTAATAATATCCTTGGCCTCCAGTAAACTATTTCCTTCACTTTGTTCTCCGTCTGCGCGCGAAAAATCTGCTATGATTTTGCCCCTGAACAGGTTTGTCATCTTTACAGCGAAGTGAGTTGTGTGTCCCTCAGCGCATCGGTTAATGTAACCCAAATTTCCTCCACAGAAGCGATTTCCCCTAAAGTGGGACTTGACTGATCTATTAAAGTAGCGTTGCCATCCAGATCTGACAGCCTCAGCGATGGATTGTGACAAATGTGGATATTTTGCAAACTGAGAACGAGTCAGCCATCAGCGCCAGTATTCTGAAGGGAAATGGCAGATTGTAAAATGTTAAAAACACAACAAACATGCCACTCTTCTTAGACTCCCCGTCTCGTAAACGTCCCCATCCAAATTCTGCCGCCACTTTTGTGGCTGATTTAAAGCTGAAGCCAAGACGCCTGGAGAGTAAATAAGACACAGTCTTCAGTGACTGTGTGTTCAACTGATCCGCAGAAGTGCTTCTGTCTGTGGGCGCTAATGTACTCGCATTAAACTACAGAAACATTCATAAACTGATGAAGGCAATATAAACCACACATTTCTGAAGCTGTAGCCATTTGAGAAATAATTGTAAATGGGTCTATTAAATTAGACAGAACGTCAAAACAATCATCTACAGTACCCTTCAGCTCATGAATCAATTGATCAAAGATGAAGGCTGGGTGTCGATCAAATATTTTCGATACCATTGCCACTGCTTATATGAACAAAGACTAAAATGACGATTTTTCATTCAGGTCTTGGTTGTGATGTTATTCTGAAAAGAATCCCTTCAGCCTGAGAAAGGCCACACCGTTACAAAAGACCAAGTTCAGTACTTCATACCATTACGTTTCTGTGGTTAAAATACTCTACAAGTACTATGATCTTTGAAGGCATAAAACAATAGTCAAGCAATAGCATTGATCCTACATTGATCTGACTTCCTGTATCCACTTAGGTCCCAACATCTACTTTAATTTTTTTTTAAATATTGTTCAAGGGTCAGTGCCTACACCAATCTGTAGTGATACCACAACATTAGAGCCATCTCAGTGAGAAAAAAAGAAGGAAGGAAGTACATGCAAAGACACAAGATTGGTGCAACAATTTCTGAATGAAAACAGAAGAGGATAGAACATTCTCTTCAAGAGACTGAATCTAGTGTACATGCAATATGTAGAATAAAGTCAGCAGCTTCATGACATCTGACATATATACAGTGGTTCCTCGGTTTTCGAACAAATCAGAGTTAGAAAAAATCGGAGTTTGAACAAATATTTCGAGATTTTTTTGCTTCTGATTTCAAACTAAAATCCAGAACTCGAACGCCCCCGAAAAAAGCCGGAAAAAACGTGCGCGGACCGATCAGCTGACCCACGACGCGCTTTGTTATTGTGTATAACGCAGCCTCTGTATGCAGACGTGTCCCGTTAGCTACATTTACTGACTGTTTTTTCTTCATATTGAGGTGTAAAACCTTTCCTGTCTCCGCACTGGACCGTGGTAGAGTGTCACAGGGGAGGTGCACATTCCAGGGTTTGATGTCCTGTTGTGGGCTGGAGCTGGGACAGGGATGAGGCGAGTCTGGGACAGAGCGTGACTTGGTTTATGACTTTGTCACAGCCAAACTGCACAGAAGCGCACATTCAGAGCTGGACACGCACCGGGCACCTCTTCACTTCTGGAGAGACGTCACTCACTCGGCAACCCCTCCCACATGCAGCGGCCACACACATAGAGGAACAGCGCACCTGCAGCAGACACTCTACATTCACTCCTACAAAAGACTATTTTAAGGCTTGGAACGCATTACTTCTTTTTCCATTCAATGTAATGGGAAAAATCGATTCAGATATCCAACAAATCGCTTCTCGAACGGCCGTCTGGAACGGATGGTGGTCGAGAACCGAGGTACCACTGTAGTTATAATAGAAGTATTATTGATAACAGCTTTGTGAATCATAATTGTCCACAAACATTCATTAGTCTCAGCAAAAACAACTTTTCTTCCAAATAAATGTCTGCACAAGTAATTCTTCTCTCAATTTGCAAAAAGCAAAACTCAAGCTCGGGTCATAAGAGGTTAACGTGATAATCTTGCTGAGATTTCGCTCAGCAGCAATCACTCGACAGCTCTTGTTCAACCGACAGCGCAGGGCGGCGAAACTCAGAGAGCCTCGCGGAGAGGAGGGAGAAACAGTCGACTCAGGCTGAATGCGTGGGGAATTGATTCCCAAAATCAAGCAAAGGTCAAAACCAAGTAATCCCCTACGACATCTGGAGATCAGCAGTTAGAGGGGTGAGACAAGGCTGGAATCCGTCAGGCGGTAGAGAGTTGACGACAGGAGATCAGCAAGCCAAAACCACTCAGACAAATGAGGAAGGGTGAGGCCGATATTCAGAGCTGCAAATTAGGTGAAGAAGGCTTGATGGAGAGGTGCGAGTCTAATGATGATGAGATCACCAAGCCAGGAACTACACGGAGAAGCGAGAGGATGCTGCCAGCGCATAGAAGTCACGTCAACGTTACGGCACGTTCATGTGTCCATTGCTCTATAGCACTGAGGCAATGAACCAAATATGTTTTGGTTCTCCCTGTTTTTGGCATTGTTTTTATTTGCCTGCGTTCTGTTTCAGGTTTTTCCCCTTCCCTGTGCATTTGTCTCCTTGCAACGGTTTTACGTTGACTGTTCAGGTAATTGTTCATGTTTTATTTGTGTTCAATAAATATTGTTCTAATTTTACTCCCAGCGTTTCGAGCTCTGATAACACGCCAATAAGGGTTAGCTTTAGCCTTCGTTGGCAAACAAGTCATGTAAGCTAGCAGAACATATTTCCATGGCCATGTGATTTTGGCATCCGTTGACATAACTTAAATCTACAGTAGGATGCCTGTAGAATGGGCACAGTAGGAGTCTACATGAATGAATGGATATTGACTAGAAAAACAACCATTCTACGGATGGATAGCATCAGATTCGGGGGTCCACCTCGACAACCAAATGGAGTGAATGAAATTCGACTGACATCAAACATCAACGACTGCATCCCACTGTACTATGTAAATGTGGTTAGGAAAGTAAACATGTAATGTACCACTGAGACTGTGACCTACTCATTTTGTTTGTCTCTTCATATGACTTAAAACAAATTAAAGTTTTAAAAAAGCACAGAGACAGTGCATACCGCCACAAGGATAGTTCCACATGACGTCAGAAAAACACAATTTAATCACATCTATAAAACAACGTCCATGGTTCAAGAAGAAGAATTCCAAGGGAGAAAGTGTTTAACCCTAGACTGGAGACCACCAGTGATGGTTTGGCAGTTTTCCTAACTTTAAACTAGCAATCTACAGCAACCTTTTCAAGGTCAGACGAACAATGCAAACACATTTTGTCATTGCAGAGACATGAAAGTTCATTTACTTCATTGGGTTGATTTTATGTTGTGTTCTTTGAAGTCAAAATGTTTTTGCGCTTTAGTAGGGCTTGTGAATGGTGATTCTTTAGTGTCAAATCGTGACTAAATAAGATTAGATGTCCTTTATTTGTCCCACAGTGGGGAGTATCAAGTGTACTTTTGCATCCTATGCCAACAACAATCGCAGCCTTCTGTGTTGTATGGTGCCACACGGGTGTTTCACTGGTCTCATATGTGACACGAGCCACGAGCCTATGTCGTGAAGATGTGCCACAGAAGGACGAACATGCCCTCGGACACAAGTCACTCGAGGACAGTCGTTATTTGAAGCCATGAGTGTGAGAATGAATCGATTCTATTCCTTCCAAAATCTACTGGGCTAGTCAGATGCCAACCAAAACAAAACCTCCTCCACTCTGGCAATTATCAGTATAAAAGATGACCAAATGACTGAAACACCACTTGAGTGGTGAAGTCCCTTGTGATTGGTCAAAATGTGCGGAAACATTGAGCACAGGAGCGCGGGGACGAGAGGGACGGACCCTGGCGGTAACAGTTTCAGAGACACCACGCTGGTCAAGTGAAGAAATAGAGAAAGAAAGAACAATTTTGTCTGTGGAAGTAAAGTATTCTCGGCCATTTTAGCATCAACAACACAGGCAACACATAGCTACGGTGGCCTCAAGTGGACAAAATATAAGTTAGATGGACTCATGAGGTTCATCAATCAGTTCGAGAAAAGTATAATATCGATATGAATAATAATAAAATACTAAAAAAAATTGCAATTACAATAAAAATGGTAAGTTCTTTGATGTCCAGTGTCTTCAACTGTGTGATATGACGTCAATGTCAAGTTGGAACAGCGTCAGTTTACTTGCACTTGAAGATTGTAGACATATATTTTGTATATCATGCATTAAGTTAAACATATAGTAAAGAAATCTGTACATTTCATATATTTTCCATTCCTCAGTGTGAATTATGCCAATTCCTATCACTGTACTGAACGTCCATAAACAACTACGACGGTCACCGACAGCTCTGCACTTGCATTTGTTCACTCAGGACCATGCCCTTCTAGGGTTTTGACATGATGACATGAGTGATTGACTTGAAAGCTCTCGGCAAGACAAAATGCCCGTGTCCACTTCAGATGGAATTCTTACAAAGGTCAGGACGGCTCTTGCTCTTATAGACGTGTAATTACTATCTTTAAGTGTCTTTGAAAGAATCAATTATGGATTTAGCAGCTCCAGTGTTTTCTTCTATTTTGCCTTGACAATCAAATGACCTTTTGTGAGCCAGAGCCGAAAGCTTGAAGGCAGCGGTGATGTGGGAGTCTCAGTCTGGTTTTTATGTTGCCCCAGATAATTGATTGCAGTCATTAGAGCAGCGTAGTGACCTTGCTCAGGGGTTCGGCGACGGTGCGTGTGTGTGCGCACGTGCGTGTGTGTGAGCGTGCGAGAGAGAGAAACAGAGGCGCTTTAATAGACTGTAATGTCTATGACTTTGTTGTACTGGAGGTGTTGGTCTGCACCAGAAGAGCAGAGAGGGCAAACACAACTGACGGTAAATAAATCATCCGGTGAACTTGGGGCTGACACGTTACATTCACGCCGCCTGGTTCAATAAAGCAGACATAATGAAAGGCAAAGAAAAACAGGAAGCAGCCTCCATCACTTGCACTTTCCATGGCTGCTGATTTAAGCAGAACTGTCAAATGGTGTGTGAGGAGACGTTCCTTTCATCCACACCAGGAGGTGGGGACTGTAAATAACAATTGAAAGACGATAAAAACCGGGCGTGATTGGGACGGCTATTTATTGCTCCGGGTGAAAGCAAAGGAATCAGGAACAAATCAAAGGTATCAAACACGGTTAGACGTTCCGATGACAGCATATTACCTTGGAGTGCAGGTGGGCGCTTTACGGTCCGACGCTAGAATTGCTGACGAAAGTACTTTGAAATTGAACTTTTACAGGATGTGACAAACATGAAGACGTTCCTGAAAGTATTGGGGAGTAATATGAGCAAAAGTCAAATGCCGGTGCATGGATTACAAACAATCTGGATTACTGAAGTACACGTCACTTACACTGTAAGTAGTAGTATACCTTGGGCTGGACACTTGGCAAATACCAACTTGAATAACATCACAGCCATTATTTAAAAGCATGCACAACCTTCTGCGAGATGATTTTATATAGTTGAAATTGAAAAAAGAAACGGCAAGTTCTGCAGCCCGAGTTCAACGCACCAATAGAAGACGATGTTGGCAGAAGAGAAAAAAAAATGTGGGGTAAAACTCAAACAATTCAAGGCATTTCTCGTATGTCCGCTACGAGTATAGAAGAATTGAAGAGGCTTCATGAAACAGTCCTTATTTTCAGAGCCCACTCGATGGCGCTCACTGCACTAAAATCTTTAAACCTCACATTATTTTTAAACCAACAGCACCATCTGAATATTCGGACACTGTTTCATGAAGCCCCATCAGCCCTTCACTAGTACCTTGGGATGTCATGGCTAGTTGGAAAATCCAAAAATGAATACAACCTACTTGCCTACCTTCTCACGTATCAGTAGCACAACACGGACAGAATAGAAGACGACTATCTCATGATCTCTTCCCATATGGACTTTCCTTGAACTTGAATGGATACATGGAACCACAGTAAGACAGAGGTTTGTCGGGAACCGTGGATGGGCAGGTGGACACGCACCCGCTTTGATGTATATTATTCCATCCAATTAACTTGCATGAATCACCGGCTGGCTGTTGGCCAGGGTTGCTCCCAGAAAAAGATCAAATCATTTTCGACCTTGTAAAGTGCTCCGCCTCAAAGCACAATGGATACTAAACGTCCTTGTAGCGGTGACGAAATGGTCTTAATTAAGGCTGTGGATCTGAGTGCGGCGCTTCCTAATAAAACCCTGTGCATGGCAGAGTGAATTGGCAGCCCTCCAGGAACGCACAGAGCCTCAAAAGTGAGACCCAGGAACTCATGTGTTATCACCAGCTACAGCTGTTTAGAATTGTCCACTACACACAAAAAAAACAGTGTCTGCTGCTTAATGTTTGATCCTCTTTTCCTCCAATCTTCTGCCAAGTTGAAAACCCATTATGGCTGCTTGGAAACATTCAAAAGAGGAATTACTGAGGGAGGAATTTAACTGCAACGGCCAAATTGGTTTGCATCCCACCTAATATGAGAGAGGCACAATTAAAATGTCAAGGCTGCGAGGTCCCGCATGCACCACCAGCTTTTGTTTCCTGAATAATAAACACTTGATTTTTGTGGAGAAGCAGATTGGCTGCTATAGTCGGTATTACGGGCTGGACACTCAGTGATACCCCACTGAATGCAAAGCAGCTTAGTAGTGACAGAGGAAATGGGATATCGATAGCGGCCAGCAGATTTGGCTGCTGCTCAGATGCCTGATGCTCCAGCACCACTTCCGTGTTGACTTCAGCCCAAACTCTGCTCAGGCACATTAGCCGGGGGCAAACCTCTGTCTGAGAGTAGCATTCAGCATTAGTTTTCACGCGCAGAGAGATCTGTTTCGGGATTTTCCTCTGCAGCCTCGGAGATAACGGGGAGAGTCACTTCCCTGAAGTGCTGAGTAAAATCACAAGTGAAAGAGTGCCAGGTAGAACAAGGACGTATACACTCTCTTCTCTCTGCTGCTGTTGTACAAGATTGCATGTGAGATTGTTCATTCTTAAATGCTTAAAAAAAAGTCTGCAAAATTTGTTGGTCGGTCCAGGAGATGGGGATGTTGCGATCGCAACAATCGCAACGAGTTCTAGGAGGTGCTCCAATTGTCCATTCACCGTGACTGTAACACGAATTTCACCCACCCCAGTACGCAGCATTTGCAGCATCTTATTCCCTCCCTCCGTGTTGAGATGAAGTCAGGTGTGACACCTAACACTGACATTTGCCAACAAATGTTGCCGCCAAGGGTTGCGATTTGGACGTGAACAATTCTGAATCCATTTATAAACGTCCAAATTCCCATGGCTGAAATGTAGAATAGACGGAAGTAAAAAGCGGAACTCACTAGTGCAGCGTCACCTGGACACAATACGGGGGCGGACATAAACAAACATGGCTGACCACCAGATCCATCTCTCTCCAGCATATTTCTGACCCTCTACATCTCGACCCTGTGGAACAGATCGGCAGTTACTGTTGTGATTGGCTGCTCACACACACACACAAACATTCCCCACCTTCACCTCTCAGACTCCGCCCATCCAAACTTCCGCCAGGCTCCGCCCTTGTGAGGAGCTCCATAACAAAACAAGCACTCACTACACTATGTCTGCCCGGAAACTACTCACTGAGCATCATCATAAGAAAGATAATATAAAAATAGAACAAGCAAGCAACGACAGAACCAACAAGAATAATTGCACACATGATGCTACACTGTTGTTGACCATGCTGGGCAATAAATCCTCACACAACACTTGCTACGACGAAGAAGCAAAAAAAAAAAACTGATGTCACAGGCTACAGGGGAAACATTCAGTGTCTCGTCGATAAATGGCTTGATCACTGCAGCGGGTCTCCACGACTAGTTACACCAATCCTCACACAGGCTGAATAAACTCAACACAGTAATCGCTCTGTGATGCCGTCGTCCATCGGGGAGAACACATTTCTTACATGTAGGACATTTATTACTCTGCGACAGATTGGGAGCAGGAGAGCTCCCGTTTCACGGCTCAGCAAATAACAATGTGTCGGAGTTGGAGCTAAACTGCATCCGGCGTATCATGTGGTTGCACTATCAGAGTGAAACATCGTCATCTTAAAAGTTTCAGGAGCACTGAACTAGTTTGTTTCTCAAACGTGTAGGCGTGGAAGGGTCACCCACTACCTCACTCTACTGTGAGACTCTCCAAACTTTAAATCCCCTCCCGGGCATGGCAACCTAATAACTGTCAGGCGAGAACAAACCCAACCTGAGCAGGAGGTTATTATATACTTGGAACATAACTTGGAGAGGCTGTCTTGTAACCTTTGTAGGCCAGATTTGGAATTTCTACCGAAAGAAATGTTGAATTATGACTTCAACAGCAGTGTGCAGTGTAACATTTCTTTTCCACGACTGCGGCCAGTGAAGGTATTGAACCCCTCTCTGTCCCCGAGTCTCACTTACGCTGTGCTTTGGTTGGAAGACGATGAGATGAACAACAGGAGGGTTCACTATGTTCATCGGCTCTGTGTAGCAAATGTGCCTTCAGGTCTGGGACTGGTGCAGAGTGAACCTTCTGTGTCAGCGGGTGTCAACTGTTTGTTCCTCTTCCCTCTGGCAGGAGGCTACGGTCCATCCAGACCAGAACCTCCCGTCGCAGGAAAAGCTTCTTCCTCTCTGCCGTCAGACTGTTGAATATGTGATCAACCTTGTTGTTTGTGGCTTATTTTATTAGCACTTTATTTTGAAGCACTTTCCTAGTTGGTGGAACCCCCACTGGCCATGGCAATAAATTCTATTCTGATTCCCATTCTGATTCTGGAGACGAGGGAATGAAACACGCGAGCATGCACATGACAAGAACGTTTCCTTATGATGTATTTCCAGGACAGACCAGTGACTAGACAACCAACTTGCCCTGCATGTACTTGACTGGCCCCAGGCCAGTGAGTTATGTGGAACCCTGCTTATGACTACAGTCTCTGGTTCCTTCGTGCTGGAAATGCATGAAACACCAAAGTACACGTGGAATTACACTTTAATTACAGGCTAAATACGAGCGGTTCATGCTGAGGCAGGGGGTTCAGCTGCAAAAGAGGGCTGCTAGGTGAAAAAGTACAAAAAAAATGTATTAATTAAACTCTGGTCACAGAGGACTCAATAATTGAGAGTCAAACACATCCAGCTAAGCAGACTAATCAGTTGGTGAAGGCCACACGAGAGAAACGAAAACAAAAAAAAAAACCCAACCAATAAATAAAGCATCCATTTGATGTTAATGAGCTCATAATGGTGCATTTCACATCAATGGAAGCGCAGCCAGCCAGGCGGCAGCGGACATGATTGACAAATCTCAACACGTTTTCCAACTGAGAAACATGAGTTTCATCATTGGAGAAATGAATGAGATGGATTCATTTGTTTCATCAGCCAAACATCAAAAATACACATTTTCCATTGTTGCCTACCAACAGGTCAAATCTAATGTCAAATTCTGTCTGATGCTCACCATTCAGATGCGTCTGAACCAGCTGACACCAGAGCTATTTTATTCCTAGCTTGAGCAGGGGACATTTAACTAGCTCTGCTGTCTCATGTAAAGTTAAGGTATTTTCTCGTTCTGTTTCATGTTATTCAACTTTTACAATATCACAGTACCATATATACATATACAGTGGTACCTCGGTTTTCAAATGTCCCGGACTTCAAACAAATCGGAGTTCGAACAAAAATTTTGAGATTTTTTTTGCTCCGGATTTAGAACGAAAATCCAGTATTTGAACGTCCCTGAAAAAAGTCGGAAAAGACATAACGTGCGTGGACTGATCAGGTGACCCACAACGCGCTTTGTTATTGTGTATAACGCAGCCTCTGTATGCAGACGTGTTCCGTTAGCTACATTTACAGACTGTTTTTTCTTCATATTGAGGTGTAAAACCTTTCCTGTCTCCGCACTGGACCGTGGTAGAGTGTCACAGGGGAGGTGCTCTCGACACCTCCGAGGCTGGAGCGCTCACTCCAGGGTTTGATGTCCTGTTGTGGGCTGGAGCTGGGACAGGGATGAGGCGAGTCTGGGACAGAGCGTTACTTGGTTTATGACTTTGTCACAGCCAAACTGCACAGAGGGGCACATTCAGAGCTGGACACGCACCGGGCACCTCTTCACTTGCGTGTGTATATTTGAAGTAACATCGCAATACACTAAAATACCGCACACTCATGTGTCGACAATTCAAGTCCAATTTAGTAGTGTTTAATGAATAAATACTAGGACATGGTTGTGCTTTGGAGTTGTTTCAAAGATTAGAACTGTTAGTTAGCAGTAAGCAATCTGCAGTGCAACTTTCTGCTTCAGCTTCTTGTGATAGACGACATGATCCTGCGAGCATTCAAGGTTAGGTTGGAAAGGATCAGAATGATGGCAGAGTCTCCAGAGACAGGATGGGAACCCACGGCATTTAAAGGGTAGAAAGACAGAGGACATGCTGTCTATAAGATTTGCCACACAAGTGAAATATACAAGACACAATCAATCGACAAGCTCAGCCTCGCATCAATTTAGCATTACAGCTAACAGCTAAAGTGAAAGAAGAGGATGCCACTCAGACGACTTTGGAACAAGCCTGTGGGTCAGGGTGCATAGACAGTAGTTTTCTGTATAATATGATTTCCTTTTCTTGGCAAAATGCTCTGGCAAGCAAATATTTGTAATGTAACCACAGTGCTCGCAGAATCACACTTAGAAGGGGTTCATGTCAAACTGCCTAACTCCATCCTCGAAAATCGATGTCTGCTAAACACACAAGCTGAAACTTTTTCAAAACCATGCCATGTTTTCCTGCAGGGGAAGCATCTCTGGGAAAAATCTTGACAACTGTGTTGTAGCCGTCACACGATGACATTCTCCAACTGCCTGCGAGGCCTGAAAAGATGTTTGTGTAGGTGCAAACAGCACAAAGAGGATCCAGAGGATATATCCCCTCCTAACCACGAAAGCAGCATAGGTGCAAGTCCAGGCGCCCTGTCAGTTTGTGTAATGCGGCAGCAACTCCCTCCTGGCTGCTACGAACTACCATCTACCACTTCTTTTGTGTCAACAACTCTCTTCCTTATGACTAAAGGCCCATTCTTGACGCCTTTATGAACAAAATGGTACCCGTCTGTTTCAAACGATGTTACCCTCACAAGCTTCCATTCGTTCTTTACATAGGTATTTTATTGTTCGCCAATATATCCACCAGGGGGAGCAGCCCATAGTCAAACGTTTATGACAACAACAAACTCCAAAACCAACATGGCAACTCTGAAAAAGGTAGGGATAGTGTACCTCTTGCACAAAAGAGGAAAAGGAGGCAGCATTGTAGAAGGAGGTGGTAGCTGTTAAATATATTGCCACTGGAGGACGGAGAATTTCCGCCATTGTTATGTCTTCCTCGTGTCTCATTAGAGCTATGTGTCGGACAGCAACAGCAACATGGCCCCCCCATGGTTTCCTGTGGTACTGCTCCGTTTGATCCATATGCCTAAGATTTGGGTGCAGAAATACGTAGAAAATTAAGGCAGAGCATGGACAGTAGGCGCTGTTGGGATCCGGATCTGGAACTTTACTACTGTCCAGCATTGTCCAGCATCAATACATTTTTAACCTGTGGTGTTTAAGCCAGCAGTTCTTCTACCTTAAGTCAGGTTACATATCCTCTTGCTGCATGCAGGTGGATTTTATATGATGAGTCTAGCTGTAAGAGTCATATTTTATTCAACATCATTTTTTTATTATGTTTCTAGCGGATCTAAAGAGTCTGGACAAGTGCATGATTTGTAAATGTGTAATGGTATTCCACTTATTCCAGGCATTTTTAATCAATATTTTAGCTGAGGAACTGAAATCAATTGGAATGAATAAAGAAAAAATATCTTTGGAAAAAAAAGAAAAAGACATAAAATGTTTTGACTAAGACTTAACTTAAAGTGGCAACTCAAACATGAATGACCAAAAATGGAGTGTGAATGACTTAATGTGACAAAGACTAGGAACCAACTTTGACACGCCACGAGACTGAATTGAATAAAGGGCAAGATTAACACCGGTAGAGGTTCAGGGATGGTGGAGGAGGAGGGATAGGGGGAAGAAAGAGAGGGAGAGCAGCAGCTCTGCAACCCCAGTTAGTTCCACTGGGTCGTGGAAGTCGGCAGCTGGAGCATCCTCCCACATCAAGTGCTTTCTAAAAGCAAAGGCAGTGGAGTTTCCACCAGACACTCAGGTGCATTTGGTTTTGCTTTGTTATGTCACAGACAGTGTTGGCTGATGCCTCGCGGTTCTGAGAGGCTTTTAGCGCAAACAACTCGGGCCAACTTCCCCACACTGTTTTGGAGCGTGTTCTGAATGCAAACCTCCCTCATAAATTGAAAATGACAACTTGATTCATGTAGGTTATACATTCCAGTGTCTGGGTGACATTGCTGTTATACTAAATTCAAGCTCCGGTGCTGCAGCAGGGTAAGTGGGGACGTTTTTTCTGTGAAGACGCTGGAATTATGATAATTCCCCAGGCCTGTGAAGAATACAAAGCTAAATATTATGTCAGGATTAATGCCTGACAGGGCTTGCACAACCCTGAATTAAGTTCAGTTTTATTACCGTGATTATTTAACCCCAGTACTGCAGACATCCATTCTGATTCATCCAAACACCGAATCTCATTGAGTCCTTTTCAAAGCATCGATTGAAGCCTGAGCAGGACTAGAACAATTCCAGGTTGGCGCCGAGGACAGTGCAGAGCTTGTCAAAAGCAGAAAGCAAATGTGAAAGAGGAGGGAATTGAATACTCAAATAGACCGATGGATGAACTGTCAGTATCAAACCATTCATACGGTTGTCTAGCAACATCTGTTAGAGAACAAAGAAATGATGGTTGTAAGAAGTGCGACTGACGTCATTGATGTTACTGGCAAGTTTGAAATTAGAAAACACAGTGGTACTTCAGTTCTCAACCACAATCTGTTCCAGACGGCCGATCGAGAAGCAATTTGTTGGAAATCTGAATCGATTTTTCCCATTGCAATGAATGGAAAAAGCAATAATGCGTAGCAAGCCTTAAAACAGGCTTTTGTAGGAGTGAATGTAGAGTGTCTGCTGCAGGTGCGCTGTTCCTCTATGTGTGTGGCCGCTGCATGTGGGAGGGGTTGCCGAGTGAGTGACGTCTCTCCAGAAGTGAAGAGGTGCCCGGTGCGTGTCCAGCTCTGAATGTGCGCTTCTGTGCAGTTTGGCTGTGACAAAGTCATAAACCAAGTAACGCTCTGTCCCAGACTCGCATCATCCCTGTCCCAGCTCCAGCCCACAACAGGACATCAAACCCTGGAGTGAGGGCTCCAGCCTTGGAGGTGTGGAGAGCGAGCGCCTCCCCTGTGACACTCTACCACGGTCCAGTGCGGAGACAGGGAAGGTTTTACACCTCAATATGAATATTTAATATTTTTTTATATATATAAATGGAGCTAACGGGACACGTCTGCATACAGAGGCTGCTTTATACAGAATAAGAATAAGAATTAGCGCGTCGTGGGTCAGCTGGTCGGTCCGGTTTTTCCGGCTTTTTTAGGGGGCGTTGGAGTTCTGGATTTTTGTTCGAAATCTGAAGCAAAAAAATCGACCTCCGATTTGTTCGAGGTCCGGGGTACCACTGTAGGTGTCGGGGAAAAAATACCCATTAAACAAAAATTAGCATTTCTTCCTTCAGTGGCCACTGGGGACAAACCTACTTTCATCAAACGAAAGCATGCTAAGGGAACACGCAACTTCTGTTTCATACTGAAATATATTCTTAGCTGACCTTAGACACAGCGCTATTTGGTTAGCACATAGTGTTTCGTCCGCGATTAGCATCATCACGTGGGTCCTTATATGAGTCCGTGGTATACATGTCTGCAGTTATTGTTTGATTTGGGTCTGAAAATAAACATTTGCAGCATAAATGGAACATGTGTTTCATTGGTTGCTCTGTGGAGCAGAACGTTGTTTGTGGTGCCTTCTATAGATGTAAACAAAAGCTGTTTGTCAGGCTGGCAGCAGCTGTCGATCAGTGGCAGCAAGAAACAAGGTTTGTGGTTTGCCGGTGTTTAAGCTCTGCTGTGAAAGGAGAGCGAAAAAGCGACGATCACTGTCGTCGCATGACGAATGGGGGAAATGATATTTCAATTTTGTGATGTAAATATCTTAACTGTTGTCCTATTACTCGTGACTACTCACGCTGCCCCGTCTTAAAGGGGAATGCACACTGGCACCTGCCAGCGCAGACAGAACAGAAGAAAAATACTTACTTTCGCTTTTATTAAAATACCAAAATTACGCAAAATGATGTCCATTATTGCAGTAAATTTCAGTCCTGGTAAAATTTCAGTAGCCGCCGTGTGGTCGTCAATATATATTTCCTTACTTCTCAAATGAGAATTATTGCTTTACATTAGTACACCGTCCCCTGAGTAATGTGCATCATATTTTAATGTGTCAAGTCGATAAACAACGTTGATGCTATTTATGATTATTATATTATTTTCAGTTGATTTCTATAAAATCGATTGACAACTTTTTGTAATCTGATATAGTGATGACATTTTCCATACTATGAGATGTTCAATATCAAGCAGGAGCAGCAATGACACTCTCCTATCTATGAGAACAATATGAATTTTGGTCTGGGAAAAAAGATGTCACACAGACAGAAAACCAGTGTCAGAGCGTTGGTGTCCAGGGTGTAAATGTTATGAGATAAAGCTTGAACTGGGAGTCTGGAGTCTTTCATCGTTCACTATCGTAATGACTTCAACTATCTAGTGTTACTCAGGGAAACTTTGCAAATGTGGTGAGATGGAACCAAAATAAAAAAAAAAAAAAATACAATTTCAGTGTCATTATTTAAGCTCCAAGTTTTTCCAAATATGTTCATTCTAAAGGCTCAGAACAACTACAGTCTTCAAGGCAGTAATGGGAACAAGAAGTGATGTTAGATCTGTTGGTGGAGGCTTGCGGCGCAGATGAAATGTTGCAGCTGTAGTCACTCGAGAGCAAAGGCGCCCGGGGCAAGTCACTGTTCGCTTCTCCTTACACTTACATTATCCAGGGCACAGTTCTGCTGAGCACACACTTGCCGCTCTTCAGCAATGCCCCCCCGCATCTCTTCCCTGTCCTGCTTTGTATGAACCAACTACAGACTGTGGCCAGCTACAATGCCGACGCCCTCTAATAGCATGTTTTGAAAATATACCGGACCACGCTTTGAAGTCAGTCTTCTGCTAAATTATCTGGGAGACTGTGTCTTTTGACGGCAATAATAAGACAGAGACGCAGCTCAATACTTGTCCATTTATTCCTTTGAGTAACAGCCCCGCTGTCCTCCCCCTCTGTGCTTCCATTCTCTCCCCTTTCGCTCCAATATTGACCTAGAACCTGTGAATGTCTCTACAAGCAACGGCGGCGCCCATACGTCTCTGATGAGCTTGTAAATTCCCTTGTATTGATCCATCCCAGGACGCTCTGGCCGGGTGATTCTATTTTCCTTTTGTTTCACCGTCTGCAGGCGATGAATCAGGCTTCCATGACATTATGTGAGTGTAATATCCTGCCGACAAGAACATCCATCACAGAATCAACCACACGCAGGCCTGAGCGCCAACATACATCACCGCACGTGGAAACAAGCAGGGTGGGCGACAGACATCCTCAGGAGTGTCAATTTCTGTTTTTGAACTGGAAATATTAAAGTGACGAGAGACATTAATATTCCCACTGATACCCTTGCGTTCCAATCTGGCTATTCTCTTTGAACATTCCCGCTTCAGCCCAGGATTTAAACGCCACCATCTCGAGTCTCAGGGAGTCTTTTCATTTCATGTTATGCATGCAGACCTGTGGTTCTGCCAAGAGGGTCTAGAGGTGGGAAGAGGAGCTCCAAGTGTGTGATAGAGGGATCTTATTACTGACTTGGATTCACTTGGACAACCATCTTTAAATATTTAAACAAGAGCACTTGGTGCCGAGGCCAGACCTGATCCTGTGGCTGCTCAATTTGATGTTACAACTGCACATGGACTACCACTAAATACAGACAGGCTGTCAATAATATTCAATCTCGGGCTGGCTGGGGAAAAAATAATCTCAAATATCTCACACTTTTTCTGCAGTGAATCTATTTCTCCCCACATCACGACAGTGGCCAGACTCAACGTCATGATCTGATCTCTGGTAAACAGTTGGGAAGCTGAGCTCATGGGCGTCTCCTGCTCAACAGATCAAACACACATGTGACACGCTTTTATTCTCAAACACCAGCTATTGTCACATGCCATTATCTCGTGAACAAATATTGGCAAAATGACCAAATCATTTCATTTTCTTTGGCCATTTATGCCCTCCAGAAGGTTTTACTAATATTTGAACACTATCTCCAAACTGTCTGAATCTGAAACATTTATAAGATCATTTGCGCTCCTGCTCCAACCAGAGCAAATAGTCGCCAGGACCAAACCACTCAGATGCAAACACTTTACACACACTTTGCACATATGACATACAATGAGCAAATATGGAAAGGCAAACATGTGGACCGAGGTGACAGTGATGGGGTTGAGCACTTGGTCAAACAGAGCCGCTGACTGTTTGGCATTGTTCTCTGCTCTCGCTGCGGAGACTATTAAAGGTGAGGAGTTATCAGGAACACCATCTCCCACTCCGAGCTGACAGGTACAGCACGGAACAGGCTGAGCTTGTCTTTTCATATCTCGGGGCACAGACACCTTTCCTGATAACGCACACATTTCCGGGCCAGGGCGATACAAAAGAAGAACTCACAGATGGCAAACACACACCGGAGGAAGCATGTTCACGCCTGGCTTTAGGACGGGAGACACGCGATTCATTGGCTAGACACACACAGTAGATGCCGATTAATATCTGAGCCAGCAGGTGTTTGTGGTAGGTCAACAGGGTTTTCTCCCCAGATAGGATCTTTCAGTTCTGCAGCCTGACATGCTAAATATGTTAACCCTCGCTGAAGAAGTGCCATTAGCTTCAACTTCTTCCCTTTCAGCAGGTCACAGCGGGGCCACAGCTACAGGAGGCAAGAGGCAACCCTGGCTAATACGGCGGGGGCGAACAATAAGGCAGAGATGGTGAACACAGCTCTACCTGAAAGAGAAGAGCTCTCCTTTGACTATCAGCAGAACCCACGGCCACTTAAACTCGGGAGCTAAGCAGATATCAGACGACCGCTTCAGTGGTAATTAACTTGTCTCCCTGCTAATCGGCCGCACACTCGCATATACTTAACACATAGGCACAAACACACCCTGGATGGAGCTGATGGCAGCCTGGGCTGAGGACATGCAGCTTCAGCACTCCTTCCTGTGAATAACACTCTTCTCGCTGAAGGGTATGAAGAACAGCGCGCACACGACGACCTACACACACGACACACAGTCACTGGTGGAGGGAAGTGGTTGGCATCTTGGTACCATTCAACTTGCAAAAGTCAGTGAAGACATGTCAAACTCAAGGCCCAGGGGCCAAATCCAGCCCTCCAAATCATTCTGCCGTGGCTTTAAAACTAAACCTGACATTAAGAGATTGTCTCACATTCAATTCCGCTCAAGACACAAGCGTCCACTTCCGGATTTCTACACTATGAAACAGACCGAGGGTCATTCAAACCATGCACGCGGATGGTCAAATACGTGGACATTTCAGCAAAATCGGAACATATAGCAATAGTAATGCTAATGTTCTTAGCACGTGGAAACAATTTTCCAAATAAAAACTCCATTCTCCTAGACTCTGGTCACAGTGCTCTGCGTGTTGTGCGCCACAAGCTTTCAGCTTGAAGAGGGCTCCTCCAAGCGATTCATGCATGCATCAAACATGATCTGTGCCTTTATCCAAAGCAACCAGTTCCATCAAACCAGTTACTAATATTTGGATGAAGCATTTGCGAGAGATGAGTTGAACAAGGTACATGAGAGGGAGAGCTAAGACGTATAAATAAGTCATGAAAATACAGACGAGTGGTGGCCAGAGGACATTGGAGGAGGACGATAAATATTAATAAAGCTGACACACTTTCCACACACACACACACACACGTCTATCCAGCCATAATCACAGCAGGCCCTGTGATGTGCGTGGATGCTGTGATAACTCAGCATTCGGCTGCCTCAGACCCAGGTGAAGCCATCTCCAGCCTGCAGGTGGTGTGGTCAGAGGCCACGCTTCTCAGTGCGCCGCTGGTAAATAAATTATTCCACACGTCGCAACCGCTGAGAATCAAATTCATGAAGAAGAGGGCAAATATTCTGGGCTGCGTTTATAACCACGCCAGCGTGCTCCACTGTGGATGAGTGGCTGAATGTGCACAGGAAGAAGTATGTAAATGAAGAAGAAAATCAATCCAAGACAGCTCCATCATTTTCAAGCAGAAATTCTAATCACAAACTTGTGCGACCTGAAACTCTTGCTGATGTGACAGCGCTAACCGCAATGGATATACGGTGCCCATCTATAAATTTGGAATTAACATATTTACATTATTCATATTCCTCATTCAAACACTCAAAATGAGCTACACATCTTCGTTTATTGCAAATCCATCGCAGCAGCATTTGTACGAAAGAGTCAGCCCACTCTCTTGCTGTGTGTGTGTGTGTGTGTGTGTGTGTGTGTGTGTGTGTGTGTGTGTGTGTGTGTGTGTGTGTGCGCGCGCAGGGAGAGCCAGGAAGGTCGGAGATAAATGTGGGCGGACACGTGTGATATGTCTTGTGTATGGATGTTTCGCGTGTGAGCATCAATGACTTCAAAAACGTGATGCCAAAGCGTGGCCCATGACAGCATCACCACAGTGATGGCTTCGTTGCCGACACTCGACAACCAAGCCTGTGTCAAGAAACAAAAGAAACCACTGGAATCTGTCTGCAGCAGCTTCTTTTTACCTGCTGAATATTTGAGGTTCGGAGCAGAGAGGTGGACAAGGTTAACTGGCTTTGACTCAGGTTTGCTCTACCTCCAGCCGGGCGTCTGGATCTCTGCACAAGAGCCTTGGCTTCTTGCTAGCAGCAGGCCGGAGCTTAAGAGGGGTAGCATTTGAAGAGATATTGAGTTAAGACAAAAAGAGACGGCGTCAAGAAACGAGGCCATTTGGAAAGAGGCATTAAACGTTAAGGACGGGAGGGGTTTAATAGGCCAACCCTAAACTCAATAAGCATTAACCTTACTACCCCATAGAATAAATGAGCCTCATATATCTGGAGTGGTTTTCATAGCTGGTCTTAGTCAATAGCTGTGACTGAACGTTTATGTTGCCAAGTGCTGAGTCTTCAAATCCACATCCTTGTAAAAGAAAACAACAACTTGGTAATCATGGAAGTGTGAAATAAATAAATAACATGGACTGGAGAATCAAAGCTGGGGAGATAGTGAGGATCGTTCCATTGGAAGTGAGGCTGACGGGCAGTGGGTCCATGGCTCTGCCCAGTGGACAGCGCTGAGATGATGGCTGAGACAAGTGTCGTTTTTGTGTGTCTGTGACTGGAGATTGCGAGCCAATATAACAACTTGAAGTCCTGCATTTCAGTGCTTCATGTCAGAACCAATTTTTTTTGTGCGGCTCCTCAATACACATTTGTGTGTTTCGGAAAGACAATGTTTTAAAAAGAGCAGATGACCCCATACACGACGCGAAAATAAACTTGTGTTTGCCATCACACTCAGAAAATAAGGACACTGTTTCATGAAGCCTCATCACTACCATCCACCCATGAAACCATCTTTTGTTCGGTGAAGGTCATGTGATTGTTTTCAAATATGATGCTGATTCTGCTGTTGAATTGAGAACAACAACAACAACCCGCAGTTTGATTCTTAACTCCTTCTGCCTCAGCTCTCTCTGAATGTTAACAGACAACTGTCCGCTCAGCAAATAGAGCCTCAACGCCACACAAAGGTAGCAGCGCCGAGTTATAGCAGCGCAGTAATTTGGCATTCATATTTTCAGGACAAATTAATGGAGGACTCAATATGGTGAGCATGTTTCAGGGGGGAATTAAATCATCAGCCTGTTTTTCAGGTGCAAGCTGTTGGGCCAGCCCATTAAAGACGTTATTTTGAAACATCGACATTGTGCAGTGAATTTTTGAACCCCACTGTCAGACTAATGGCAAAATAAAAAGGCTCCCTAAAATGATTGCCACGATAGTATAAAGCCATACGGCCAATTATAGACGACAATTGAATCTGGAGGGAAGAGACTTGGAGCTTCTCTTGGGGGTGAAATAATGTTACAGCATTCATTACGATGTTGGCGGTATGTAATTGAGTTTCCAAATATGTTCTGTTTCAAACTCACTAAAATAATACGACTCTCATCTTCTGAGTCAGGGAGAGGAGGATGCCGCCAGAAGACTCACACATGAGCTTGAGACCGAAACCATAACTGCTGACCTCTTTTGTCTCCACTAAGTCATGTTTCTCTTTCTGTCCTTGTGCAACTTGACTCTTGCATAACAGCAGCTGTACACTTGTGGGGCAATTGACGCACTCACTGACTCTACAGTCAGAAGTGAACCAGAACCTCTCTCAAAACAGTCGACAGCAAAAGAAAGTACAGTAACTTTCGTATCAGTTTGGGCCACTGCACTCTGCAGTGTGTATTCATCTGCCTGAACTGAACTACACAGACGTTGATTTAGATGTAACTCCAGACTCTGTTCCACTGCACAGCATGTCGCAACCAAAATGATTTAACTGTCACATATTTCATATCAGCAATTAAATATCATTGTGCTGATTCAATTGTTATTTAAAGACCTGCCTTAAGGAGTCCCATTGAGATTCAATCGGTGTAGAGAATTACAGCGGAGCTAGGAAGAACTGGCCAGAGAATTATGCCTTCTTTCACTGACAAACATGGAGAGAAACCATGATTTCCATCTTTATGTGTACAGCAGTGAAAATGGCAGTACAGGGTCCTCAAAAGGTCCACGCAAATAAATGCATGGAGGGTTTCAACAACTACAGTGGTACCTTGGTTTTCGAATGTCCCGGAATTCAAACAAACCGGAGTTTGAACCAAAATTTTAAGATTTTTTTTTCTTCGGATTTCGAACAAAAATCCAGAACTCGAAGGCCCCCGAAAAAAGTCGGAAAAGACATAACGTGCAGGGACCGATCAACTGCGCCACGACACGCTTTGTTATTGTGTATAACACAGCCTCTGTATGCAGACATGTCCTGTTAGCTACATTTACTGACTGTTTTTTCTTCATATTGAGGTGTGAAACCTTTCCTGTCTCCACACTGGACCGTGGTAGAGTGTCACAGGGGAGGTGCTCGCTCCGAGGCTGGAGCACTCACTCCAGAGTTTGATGTCCTGTTGTGGGCTGGAGCTGGGACAGGGATGAGGCGAGTCTGGGACAGAGCGTTACTTGGTTTATGACTTTGTCACAGCCAAACTGCACAGAAGCGCACATTCAGAGCTGGACACACACCGGGCACCTCTTCACTTCTGGAGAGACGTCACTCACTCGGCAACCCCTCCCACATGCAGCGGCCACACACATAGAGGAACAGCGCACCTGCAGCAGACACTCTACATTCACTCCTACAAAAGACTATTTTAAGGCTTGGAACGCATTATTTCTTTTTCCATTCATTGTAATGGGAAAAATGGGATTTCAAACAAATCACTTCTTGAACGGCCATCTGGAACGGATTGTGGTCGAGAACCGAGGTGCCACTGCATTTAGATTAGATTGGACTTCCTTTCAATGAGACCTCACATTTCTAAACCAAGAGCGCCATCTAGTGGCCTATGAAAATTTGGACACTGTTTCATCAACACTGCAACACTGTATCATGATACTTCATCTACTCATCACCAATGTAAAAGGACTAAGTATTAAATGCCACTGGTTTTCTTGAAAAATAACTGGGTAAAAGAGAATATTTTACATTAAAGTGATGCACTACATGAGTGGAAAAAAAGAATATGAAATTATCAAAATATGCTTTATTTAGGGGCACTATACATGAAAAATCTGAGGAAGCAGGGCACCAACTATGTTTTCAGCTACTGAAGCAGGGAGTATTTCTGTCTAGTGGTGCTTCACCTGCGAATCTTTACGTGAAGCTTCTGTTGTTGTTTTAGGGCCAGCAGAGAATTCAGGTGGGGTACATTAGCGGCATCTGTCTGCAGCTGTATATCCTCTCAGCCTGAGGTGAAACGTCCACAGATGCTACACTGCATCACTTTGTACTTCTATGCACACAAAGCATTGAGTTTATTAAGTCACATAAAACAAACCAGGCATAAAAAATACACAGCATAACAACAGCTAGCTTAACAGCAACATAAAAGCAGAGTGTCGCTTAATAGGAAATGAAAACAAGGGCTCAATTATTAATAGATAATGCGATAATGACAACAATCAAAGAGCAAGGAAATATACACATGCACTGCTTTATATTCAATTGATTCTGTTGCTAACATGAATATTTAATCCCTCTAATGGTTATGATCAATGCTCAGTGAAGATAGAGCATTGCAATGAACACCATTCGGGAAATAACCTCAGCGTTTTTAGCCAGAGCTAATGGTCGCTTCATCACACCCAAATTCACATTTGTCTAGTGCTGGGGGCTGAAGTGAAGTGTGATGACTCTGCTGGATGTGTAACAAGTGTGACAAGTGAAAGTGCAAAACTCTGTTTTAAAAAAAACAATTCAAAATAGTAATTTTGGAAGATAAATCCAAATATAGCATGATGTATTCATACCATCTGACATGGCATCTTCACATGGCATATGTACGGTTACCATGTTTACGATGCTCCATATGCAGGTGAGCATTATTGGTCAGGAACAGAAGTTTAGTTCGTATCTGGATCTTCTTATGGGGTCAGTACTGGAAGTGTCTAGTAGCTGGAAAAGCACTCTGGCAGCGCAAACCTCCAGCTTCAGTCCACCCCAACACAATCTCCCAAGAATCCTTTAAAAAAATTCCTGGATCCAGACAGCGATCCAGATCATTCCCCAAATTGAGTCAGAATGACAGGAGCGCCATCCTACCGAACTCCAACCTCCATCTTTGTTTTGCGTGATGCGCTGCCCACGGCATCAGGATACGGTGCGGAACGCAGAACATGTGCTTCAATTGAAAGCTTAATGCATATACAGTACAGTGCAACGTTGAAGGCTTCCGTCGGTGTCAGTGTAGGATGCAAAATTTACAACTCAAAGAAGATGAAAATATAAAAGAAAATGTATATAGATGAATAGTCTTTGGTGAACACTATAATTTGGTCAACTGTTTATTCTTGACTGTGAAAATTCCCAAATTATGTAGTTAATTGTTCCACAAAGTTTTGCAAAAAATAACTAAACAATATATAAATAAATGATGAAATAAATCTACCTTAAAATGGTGTGGTCTGTCTAACCAAGTTTTATGAGGTTTCAGAACGACATGGCTTAATACCACTTTTTCACACCTTGAGGATCGGCCAATACTAATATTGATCTTCTACTTTAATGCAGCCAAATACTGACACCTGAAAATACAAGACCATTGAAGGTGTGCACAACTGCTTTGGTGTCATTGAAATGCAAAGCTTTCAACACCACGAATAAAACGAGGAGGAAAGCAGAACCTTTTCTCAAGCGCTGATTCTGAAATATATTCAAAATAACTCTGATTCTTTTTCATTGACTTGCACCTATGTCAGCTGATCATGGGCCACAAATCACTGAAGATGTGAGTGAAACACCATATACGTTTTGCTCAATGCTTTGAATGAAAACTAAATACATGAGAAATCAATCTTTATTGCAACGTACATGATTTATTATATTTAACAGACTAGCAAACGGCCCTCCTCCCCTGGGATGGCGGGGTGCCAACCAATGTCTCGACGGTGTGAGTCATGTTTGTTTGGGGAAATGCAAAATTGAAAACAAAGTAGATGAAAAAGAGTGCATGAATAAACAATTGCTCAGTGAGTCTTGATAAATACGAGCAAGATTTTTAAGGTCAGTTTAATGTCCTACATGCGGGAGCTCTGAAACCGACGAAAAAACAAAACATTTTGTGGGTTCAGAATTGAAGAAATGTATAATTTGCTGACAGAACTGGTACAGATACAAATACCCCAAATGAATGTACAGATACAATGTATTCTGGACTCACCACCACTGTGACCACGGCAGTGGCCCAGTCTGTCTCATCCCCAGAGAATTCTTTCCCAGTCAAAGCAAGAGTTCAGAGGACACGCGGTCCACTGGGTGTCACCATGTTAAACTCTCCTTTGCCTTACTGGTCCCACGATGGCTAAAATAATTGGCTGTTAGTGTATTTGTGTTAAAAGAGGACACAGATTCATAGATCTAGCTTCAGAAATGACCTATGGTTTTCTGTCTTGCCGTCCTGTGTTTGTATGTACTGTCTGCCTGCGCTTTCACACTGTGCCGCTCACCATCGTTATCCCACAGCAGGTGACTGCCAGAGTCTCACTGGCCACGGTGCCGAGTGAAAACATGCCAATATTATTCTCATCTCATTTCTTTGCGGCATCTCTATAGAAACTGTGCATTAAAGCACACACACAAGCTATTACTTCTTAAGTTATGGTTTTTTTAGGATGGCGCTAATGGAACAAAACAAAATGAAAATGAAATAAATAAAAATACCTGCAGTTTCAACCATACACAAAACACAATATACACACAATAAACACAAGATAAGAGTGTAGCCAAAGCAGTAGTAGAGGTGTCAGAAAGTATCGATGCTCAAATATTGCGATACTTGACCGAGCGATATTGTATCAATTTTTGCTGAAATACCGCAATACTTAAGTGTCTTGATATTTTAAGTCAGGATGATCGACATTTATAACATAGCTACTTGGATATGCTGCTGTATTTGCAACAAGTGTTTAGTTATTTTGTTGATTCAGGGAGCGATTCCAGAGTAACTGCACTGACATCAAAACAATAAACTTATCTGATTTTCATCCGTAAAATTATGGTTCTTACGACAATGTTAAGCTGAACTCACAGTATCACAATATATCACAATGTATTGTGTTGCCACTCCTGTTTCGGGATACGCATAATTTTCAAATGACTATTATTGCATTTTTAACATCATCAGTTTCACATTATTTGTTGGTATTTCTGATACTTCCTTTTATTCATGCTTGCTCAAGATTGTTTTCACTCCTGTTTTCTTTCTAATAAGAGAGTAATTATCGCGTATAATTGGCTTTAAATAGAACAATTACAGTCAAGGACTGACTGATGCTGGAATACACATCATCTACACTGACTGTGCCTCAAGTTGGCTGTATATTAAAGATGTTTAAGACCAGTAATCCACACCTTAACACACACACACACACACGTACTGTACACATAGATGGTATCTCTATCCTTGTGAGGACCGCCCATTGACATAACCCTTTCCCCAGCCTCTCCCCCTAAACCTAACTATCCAAAACAAATGGCTCACCTTAAACAGGACACTGAACCAAACCTGAACCCAATTGTAATGACCCAGTTATGTTGACGTTTTAACCCTCAAATCCCAAAGAGGGAGTTCCGGAAAATCATTTCATTTTCTGTGCGATCAAAAGACAAATGTATTTTCAGAAATCACAACTGTATAAAAATAAAATAAAAGACAAACAAGTGGTAAAAAAAAAGAGATAAAACATATATAGCATCACAAATTAAAACAGATGTACAGTGCATAGTGAGAAGTCCTAGTTATGTCCTATGTCTTCAGCATGGGCAAGTTTCTCCAAAAGTCCGTTCATTTCTCTTTTTGATGTCGTAGCGTGAAGGTCATCATTTCTCTTTTTGACCACCTTAATAATGAGGGTTCCTGCGGGTGGGTTCTCCAGGAGCCTACACACAATACATTGAACAGGATGCTAAAATATGAGTAATACGTATTTGCAAAGTTGGATGATTTTCAAAAGAGCAGACATAAACTGTGCTTTTAAAGAGTTGTTTGAATTGATTCAGCCTCTTTCCTGGTGAGCCTTCAACTGCTTTTCCCTTTTTTTTCTTTTCTGTTACACTTGCACATCTACAGATATTTAACTAGCAATGTTGTTGGTCAGGAAGGAGACAATAATGTGTGTACCAGTTGCAAGAAGCGGAACCTTTGGCCACCTGTGACCTTACCGCCATATCAGCACCCACCAGCTGACATTCACGGCTGTTTTAAATAATGAAGAGGACGATAAAAAGAGGAAATATTATTAGAAATGAGTGTCCTCATTACGCAGCCGTCTGGAATGTTTGGAGTGTGTTTGCCTCATTAGCTGCTGTGGTTCTGCTCAGGATGTTTGAATGTGTTGGGGTTTGGACTCGCATCAACATGATATGAAAGAGAATATATGAGAGGTGTCGAGGTGTGGTGAGGAGAGGGAACAAATCCAGCCGTAGCTTCCCCCAAAAGCTGCCGAACATCCAAGGAAGATGTGAAACATAGAGCAAATGACCATCAGTCTGAAAGCAGCTCTGTTTCTGGAGCAAGAAAATAAAAATGAATGTCATTAGAAACACAAGCATAATGACTATTTAGAGAACTGTAATTACCAGTAACTAGTAAGATGGGTTTCATTTTCACCACTGCTACTATTCAAATTCAAAAAGGAAAAGGCATGACCATGAATATGGGTATTTATTTGTCCAGGCTGGTTCACATGGGAGCAGCAGCAGAGGGAGGGGACTTGCCTGTGACCTCAACCATCCCACATTTCTCTTATAGACACAAGCGTCTCGTGTGACTCTGCATTGCTTCAATCTGTGTTTAGATAATAGCGTTTGCAGACCATGAATCCATCAGAGGAATGGCACACAGTCACATCTTCCTTTTAAAAACTGCCTGTTAAACAGGAGCTGAAGAAAGAGGAGCATGTCGGTATAAGAATAAAACTGTCTTTGAATGAATAATAAACGATGGCGATTATCGAAATGTCTGTCTTTGACTTGATTCAGACGCTCAACTGCCACGACTGATGTATTCACTATTGTTCCACGGCTTAAATGGCAACTCTCTGTACTCGGGGGAGAATGGGCTGGAAAATGTCTTAATGACTTTTAATCATCTCATAATGGCAAGTGTGACTGTCGGCATGTTGTAACACAATGATCCTTTCAACTGTACCAGCTCAGACTCGAAGCTGTGGTCCAGATATGTCATTGTTCCGGAGATTCCACGAGGCTTAACGTAACAAATCAGATCCACATCGCGACTGTAACAATCACTCAAAGTGCACTTTACAGTAGTTCCTGTTCGCCGTGAATGTTGCCTCTTGTTTTCCATGACTTTCCCTTTCAGAACACCTAGTTATTACTCTTGGATCAAAAACCTTTTCTGTTCCTCGTGCATTTATTTTGAAATATCTGTTTCATGCCTTGGAAAAAAAATTAGTAAAATGACTTAAAATTGATCTAAAAAAAGATGAAATATTGAGATGATGAAGCGATGAACATCTGACAACCATCTGGATCCTCGAGAGCCCACACACACTATCAGTGAGAATCGGCTGCTTGGCAGAGGTCTGTGCTCTAGTTATTCACTTACATACCTGTTAGACTTTTTTTTTTTTTTAAAGGACAATTTGAAGAATTACAGAGCAGATTGCTCAACTATAATGGCTGTCCTTAATGTCAACCTTAAAAGGCAGGGTTGCCAGAGAGCGAATGCTGCCAACTTATCCACAGAAACAGCTGAAAACTCACCTCCACTGGGAAAATCTTAGTAGGGGACACAAATCCCAGCGTAAGCAGAGTTACTTGTTGTAAGTTGAAGGACAACATGGCCATCCAACTTTGACGACTCAAAGGGACCTGTATTCTCCTCCAAGGAAAAATGTTATTCATTTAAGTAAGTAACAAGACTTCTGGATTAATTTGACCTCACTCGGGGAAGACTGAAGTGTGACATTTGAAAACATTGCGAGTGCATTCGGGCGGTTAGACTAGTTGGTGGTAGTTGTTTGGCATCTTTAGCCGCCAAGCTACCCAATGTGACACGACACAACATCAGTTCCTCTGGAGAAGTAGTCGCCTCTGTCATGATTCTGCTCTTATTTTGCCACGTGAGTCCTGTTTTGTTTTCTCCTTCCTTTCTTCCTGTTTCTTTGGCACACGGCTGGAGCCAATCAACCCCTAATGACTTGAGTGCAAAAGCACCTGGACTCCAGCAGCGCCAGATCGTCTCTCATTGTCTCCAGTGATTCTAGTTTGTTTGACTCTCCCGATTCTGTGACTTTTTCCGTTGGACTCCTTTGTTCCCTGTGGTAATTTGGCTCTCCTTGTTTGTTCTCTCTTTCTGTGCGCTTGCTAGCTCATTTAGATGACTTTGTCTTAAACTCTGGTGCCTTGAGTTAGTGTTTTGTTTTCTCCCTGTTTCCGAGTGTTTTCTGATATCTTTTGTGATTGACTCTCGGTTCATTGTGCTTTTGTCTCCTCTAGTTCCCTGTGATTTAAGTTGGTTTTCTCCCAGTTCGGTGACGCTTTCCGTTGGACTCTTATTCGTGTTTATGGACTTCTGCTACTTTTGGACATTCAGACTTTGCTCTTTCTCCCGGTTCGGTGATGCTTTCTGTTGTGATTTTTGTTGTTTAATTATTGAAGTATTGTTTTTGACTCAGTCCTGCCTCCTGTAACTTTCACCATTGCGATTGGGTCCCGCTCCACGTCCTTGACCCGTGACAACCCCAGTCAAAAACGATGAGCGACAGTGGACCCAAGGGCAGCAGGTGACGGTGCTTCGAGCTTCTTTGTTTGTTTAATGCCAGTAAAAAATAAAAATTGTACTCTCTATACTTGTCATTACATACACTTGAACATTTTAAAAACAATGTAAAAAATATTGAAAATAATGGACATTGAACAATATGAAAAAAATGTTTTTTGGCCATATTGCCCAGCTCCGCCAACCACTAGGATGTTGACGTAGGATGACCGAAGTAGTGTCACAAGTTTATTGAAAATAAGAAGAAAACTGGTCGTCAGTTGAACCGGAAACTACACCTTGTGAGTAGATGCACACACTGAACTACATATATTGTCTAGTGCTGCTCTTGTTTGTCATTTCCTTGTCCTGCTCGAAATGCAGATAGTGGCGTGTAAGAAGAATCATAAGGTCATGTATAGAGTTCAGAGAGAGAGTGGCGGTTAGTAATCCTTGTGTGGGAGTTAATAACAGACACCAGTGAGGAAATGACTGAGCAGTCATGCAAGCTTTAAGAGAGGAGGCAGGTTGATGAGATGCGGGGGATTAACAAACTTAACTGAAGAGCACTTCATGCGTAGCATCGTGCTGATCGTGTGCATGCAATGGCCCGGCACTTTTAACACACAGAAGGTCAGCACTCTGTAGCCTGGACAATTTGAGGCTCGGCTGGTGGTTATAACATTGTAAACCTGACGGCATCGGCTCTACTCAGAGGCTGCACAGGTCTCACAAGCTTCATGTGACTGAAAGAAGACAAAGATGGTGCTCAGTAACAGGCAAACCGAGTGTGACACTGAACTCAGCCAAGGCTTTAGTGTCCCCCTTCTGGAGGAGCAGGGGAGAGGGAAGTCTGGGCATCTCTGCCAACCCACTAGATGACGCTCTCTGCTTTAAACTCTGAATTTTAACAACCATTTCAATGAATGCTCACAGCATTTCTAAATTTGTGCCATCTGGTGGACTCTGAAAATAAGGACACTGTTTCACCCTGGGACACGAAACCGCACTAGCAACTAGTCGCTATTTGACCCCTTGGGAGTGAGACTGTGTTTGGCCTATTTTCAAGATGGACAGACTTCCGTCATGACTGCTTCATATTTATTATTTGATAAGCTAATATGGCTATACTATGAATTAGTTTGATAAGGATCCGGGGATTTTTTTCATGCAAAACTCATACTCTGCATGTTGTCTGCCTGCTCTAACCGAGCAAAGGAACATAAAGCAGCTATGATCGTTCTTCCTAATATTCAGAAATAATTCTAAATAAGTAAGCACAAGGTCGCCACATTTTTCAAAGCACTGTTCCGAAATGTAGCAGACAGTAGTTCAGTTCACAGGCATCAGAGTTTTCAACACTCCCTCAGTCACGCTGACAAAAACATCAAGCATCAGCATTGGTCTAAATAAGTCTAAATAAGTCAACACACATTTTCATCAGCACATGGGTCACATGCTAAAGGTACATGCATGGACACGAGTGGGTCATCAACTGTTATAAAGTAAGATGTGTCAAATGTTACATATTTTCATTGCATCAAAAACAGGTTTGTGTCAATATAATAAATAAACATTATGCAACAATGAATCCAACAATAGTCAATGGACCTGTGTGACACTTTGACTCGAGAAACCACTGTGGTGGCACACTCTTTCTAGAAAAGCAGGATTTAAGAAATAAGAAAAAAAGAAAAACAACTGAGGAATGCGTAAAGCTAAGGGCTCAAGGTATGCACATCGATCTGCGTACGTATCAGGGAGCAACAAAGAGAGTCCAGACTAGATTTGCTGCCAATGTCAGCTCTGCCTGAACTGAGGCGTCATTGAAGTGAGCCGAGGGACTTACAACAACAATCAGGTGGAAAATAGAAGGGAATGAAGAGGGTTTGGGTTCAGACACACGACTCCTGTACTGCTGTGATACTGAGTTCTGTCCTTGAGCTTGCCGTTAGCTTTGGGTCCCATGGAAACCTACCGCAGGAAATGAGGCGGGTGGATGAGCAAGGCATCCGAACACAATGTGGGAAAGAAAAAAAATAAAATAAATAACTGTGATCCAGCAAGCTGGTCCTTTAGAGGACTTTGTTGTGTAAATGAACAGCATTCACCCACAGGCTGCACACATCGCAGCAGCCCACACACACGGCAGAAGGAGAAAGTTCTATTTTAATTTGTGCATACTCTCTTCGCGTTACAGAACTGCGCTCCAAAACTGCTTTTACCCATTGTTAATCATTCTTTCAACTTTGTAGCGAGACTATACTCCTACCTTCATTACAGTCACAATCATTTAAAACAGTCAAGTTTTCACCTCAGCTTGAACAAAAGAACAAACATGCCATTGTGCTTCATGGAGCCAGGAGCATGCGCTTGTGTTGCCTTCTGTCCAATGAGTTTAGAGATGCATATGCAGGCACGTGCACAGGCATAATGGGGGGCTTGTGCTCAAGCCAGGAAAAAGGGCACCCATTGCAAAAAAAAAAAAAAAATATTGCTGTTGTTGTTGGGTCGGTTTGTCACTGAATTTATCAAACTCTTAACTTTAGCGCTACAATTTACAGTGTTTTTAGCAACCGATTGACAAATCCTGATAATCCTGTGTGGCAAGAAGAGGAGTCAGATATCAGAACACATTTGGGCTGAACTAGTGAGAGAGTAACTTCTTTTCTCAAGAATTTAAGAATGAAGAAAAAAAAAAGCACTTTTCTATTGCAGAGAAAATAGGTTGCTACTTGAGAACCACAGGGGCTCTATCTGTAAAAATCAGAACGCGCATCATGGCGACATTTCAATTAGACTTGTCACATCAGACCGATGAAATTACAGGGTGCTTTATTGACATTAAATGTGCTGTTCTCACCCAGAGAGCGGAGCTTCCCCGGGAGCTGAGCCAGTGCGTGCTGGGAGTTTGACAGTGTCGACTCATGAAAACAGTGCATTTCAGTTCTATGATGTCCAAAAAATACCTGAAATTTCATTGGTCTCATGCGACAAGGCTCCATCATGTTTGCCTGTAAATTCCCTACCTCACTGATCAACCACTGTGAATGGTGCAGTGGGCTGCAGGGTATCATGGGAACTGTTCTGGTACAAGTTTATTGTTGAGAGTGATGGCACCTCACATGCTGAGCACTGAAACAGACTGATCAATCGATACTTGCAAGTTCGCTGCAGTACTCTGCCATCTACTAACTCTGCCTTGTCGATTGACTGGTAGATCGTGATCGACGTGATTTGCACCCCTGTGTAAGACAATCCATGTCACTGTGGATATGAGGAGGAGCTGAATAGAACAGGTAGTGATGTGATCTGTGATGCAGCAAGATACCACTCAAATCAATGCAATGTCATGTTGAGATATCAATCAGCCCTCAGGTCACGGTGATCGTATAGAATAGAATACCTTTCTTGTCATTATACACATGTACAATGAGATGAAGCCACCATCAGAGTCAGTGCAAAAGAGCAGGATAAAACAATAAATAAAAGCTCTGCGGTATGAAATTAATATTTACAGCTAAACAGATGTGCACACTCATTAAGTTATTTGCAGATAAAATATGGTGTATACGTCTGTGTGCCAAACATGTATATGCACATTCAGAGTATTCACAAGATGCACATAGATTCACAAGAGCTGAATGCCATGTGGCTGATGAAGACAAAACCATGCGCAGTGAAAGGATTCCATGAGCAGAGCACCTTGATGAAACACGAGACTTGCAAAGGATTCATCGGTGTAGTTAAGCTGAGTGAAGTTTTACTGTAGCTCCATTGATGCCCTCGGTAATGATAAGCAGAGAGAGTCATTCAATGAACTACAGCTGAATGTCAACCACGCTGTTATTGACCATGTGGCTTTAACTGACTCATAGAACATATGTCGCGTCCTAATAGGCTGACCAACGGCTGTTATAGCTTGTCCTTCAGCATTAAATATAAACAACATGGGCAGCTCACTCCAACACACTGAATACCATTGCAAGTTGTTTTTTTAAAATACAGTTTCTGTATAGATGTTTAGCCAGAACTATGAAGAAGAGGAAGTTTGTGTTTATCTCAGTGTCAGAAGTATCGTGAGTCCTTACCAAATCCTCATCCTTCCCTTTCTTTGGACTCTTGACTGGCTCCTCAGTCCTTCCTGGCAGTCGCACCTCCCCAGTCTGGTTTGTCATTTCCACTCCAAGTACAGCCTCTGGGATGGAGAAGCAGGGGACCGAAACTGCAATGCGTATTTTCTCTTAAAATCCCCCCATTTTGCTCGGGAAACTATCGCATTCTCGGCCGAGAGGTAGCGCTGATCCCTGCAGTCCTATTCCCTCATAATCTCTCCTTCCCCGTCTCGGTCCTCCCCTCCTTCCGAGACAAGCACTGAGTAATGAAGGTGGGGTCTGAGCCAAGACATTTGGCTGTGAAATCCCTTTCATAATGTCCTTCATTTGAGGGCCAGGGGTCACTCATAAACAACAAAAAGTGGGAAACCATCCCAGACAGCTGAGAGGCAGCAGTGAGACCGGCACATGGTAAATCGGCGTTGCCCGAGAGCAAGGCCAAGGGTTAGGTGCTGATGACTGCGTGGGTGAAGGGCCGTCTGCCGCAGACTCTCATCAGGCTGGAATGTGATGGGCGGGAAAAATAGAAGGGTGTGTCGAATGACAGAGCTGTCTGGAGGCACGTTCACTGCTGGACATGGGATAACAACAGGCTCCTCAGGACAAACGAGGACCCAGAAAAGCCTATTCGCCCAGTAGAATTGGGAAAGAGTCATTTCCATGCTTGTTCCTGCGTTGACCTTTGTACCTCCAGGCCTAACTGTGAAAAGATTGTGTTGGACGCACATTTTGGCAGAGCTGCAAGGTCAACTTCAGTGTAATTTATCAGGGTGAAAATGGAGGACACGGGGGATGCAGGCTGGTGGGTGGTCTCCTGGGAGAGACTCATTACTTTTTAGGTGGGAGGGCCCTCCGGGACTAGAAACCTTGCTGAGTCCTTGAACATCACTCCATTCTGCCTGCTCACCCTCCAGAAATGGTTTTGTAGAACCTCGGCGTCTCAAAAACACCTGCTTCTCCACCAGCCTAAGTCACCCTGCATCCACCTGCTTAAAATAGAACGGCAGCATTTCACGAACACAACAATGACTGTCTATGCCCCAGCCATCCTGCAGATGTGATGACCTTATCGAGCAACCAGCCCCAGCGCCCAATGGTGGCGATATTTTCAACTACTTCTCGACATTTACAGGCTACTGAGAAGAATTTTAGGTTTTGGCAGTTTTTTTTTTCCGCCAGGTTTTGGGAAAAAAGCAATTTTGATTAATTTTGCGATTGATTGATGAACATATGTACATGAATAACGTATCATTTAACCACTGAAATCTGTTCTCACTATATCACTTTAGACCACTTGGCACCACGGACAACGAGGGAGGGGATCAAATAAAAAGCAAACGCGAGATGTGGCTCAGACAGACGGAGTCATCTATCGTTCAACCGCTCCTGCTTGGTCAATAGACGGTGCTGTAACCACTGAAGCCATAGTGTAGCTCCTCTGGGACTGGTGGGGCAGGTTTTCCTACCAAAGTCTTTTTTCAGCTCTGTGGCGAGCTTCTGTTTTTTCAAATGCATTCTATTACATTCCAATGTTGATTTGAAACGCAAATAAATAAATAAATAAATAAAAAAATTGAGGCACTATATATATATATATATATATATATATATATATATATATATATATATATATATATATAAGAAGTAAACTGTTGATACCCAGCAAAAATAGACTTTCTTACAAAACTGAACTCACATTGTGAAAATCTGAATGAATTGTTCTCACCATTGTGTGTCACTGATGTTCCATTTCAGAACATGACATTCTGGAGTACTGTCAAACAGCATAAAAATAAAATAGGGTCATACAAATGTAATTGTCAAGGAATATGATTCAGTGCTAGAATGTCAGTCAGGCTGATTGAACAATATTGATGAGCAGATGAAGTTTCATGACAAACTATTGAGGGGTAGATGAGGTTTCATGAAACAGTGTCCTGCTTTTCAGTGGCCACCAGATGGCGCTTGCTCTAGAACTCATTCAATGAAACCTCACATCATTTCTAAACCAAGACCACCATCTAGTGGCCTCTGAAAATCAGGACACTGTTTCATCCACCCTGCAACACTGTTTCATGATGCCTCATCTACCCATCACTACTGCAAGAGCACATAAACTCTTTCAGCAATAAATGCAAAAATACTGCTGATATCAAATCTAGCGTCGAACACATACCAGGAGCCAGACCTCTGGATCAGTAGCTGGACCACACTAACACACACTGATGGTGTTTTTTTTTTTTTTTTCAGCTACTCAGCACTTTGCCCTGGAACTCCTGTTACATAACACATCACCAACACGCAGCAATGTTTTCCGTGCAGCCCACTCCACCTCAGCACCACAGACAACTGCACGGCCTCCAACTAGCATGTGGTACATCCGCAGATCTGTTTTGGGCAAAACCTTCTGAAATATGCAGAATCACAAAACTGTGACGGATGGTTCAACAAAACATCTGCAGTCTGCCTTCAAAATAATGAATGGGTGAAAATGCCTGAACACCTTATTGTCATGTATCAAGGCAGCACACATTGGTCTTGCTATCCTATTTGGACTTGTTACATTCTTACATCTTCATGAGTTGAGGGGGGTTTCACATAAGGACTAAAAAGACAGAGGTGGTAATGAGGACCTCATGATTTGAGTCACTTGACCTGAAACAGAATATTTCTGAAATATTTACACCAGAAAATGAGTGTTATACCATACGACTCTATTCCACCGCAGCCACGCCCACTTTGCTGTGACTGGTCAGGAGGAAACCTTTGGCCCGCCTCTGCTGCCATCACCTGGAACGCCTCCCTCGTGAAAAAGCAGTTTATCGCTGCAATGCTAAACTCCATAGAACTACAGTCTAATTAGCACAATTTCCAAGGCACAAACAGGATCTTAGTAAATCTGCTGATCAGTGATTTGGCTCTGCCTCTCTAAAGATTGAATAATCTTTTCTTCCAAGCCTCTGTAATGAATGAATAAGACTGAACGAGCGGATATAAGGCACAGAAAGATTCGCCTGGTTGAACAAACCCACATTCAATGGATAATGGACACAGTTGTTACCGTCACAGTTAAGTAAGCAGTCACTCAGTTAAAAATAACAAGATTAATGTGAAGAAGTGGACTTTTCATTTGATGGCCCTGTTCTTTCACTGAACAAACAGAAGGCACTTTGTGCGTGTGCCTGCGTGTCGTTCGCGTATGAGAGGTGGGGGGAGGCAGGGAGGGTAAATGGACAAGTGGGCAAAGCACATTATTCATGCGGAAGAAGTAGAAATCAACATTTTCAGTTTCAAGAGCGTGTCGCTTGAATTATTTTTTGAACTCTCTTCCTAAATCTCTTCGCTGTGCCGTAGCAACCACCAGCTGACACATTCTGGTACAGCAGTACTTGGCAACTGTGATCACAGCCAACCGTAACTGTAGACTGACTCTTATTGGTTTCAGATTTCTCACTTGTTAATTGCTCATATTACTTTGGTAAATCATCAGGATGTTATTAGCAAATGGTTACTGCCAGTATGAGTTGAAACATTAAACTGGAAGGATGCGGCCTCTAAAGGGCCATTTATGCTCAACGTGAAGGACGGATCCGGAACATTCTGTCCGTGCTCCACGTCCATTTTATCCAGATTTCTGAACGTACCCACAAAGCTTATGGATAGGGAACAAAACAGAACAGTACCACCAGAAACCATGGGGGGCAGTGTTTCTCCCACTGGTGTAGTGATGTGCTGATGAGGCTTCATGAAACGGTGTCCTCATTTTCAGAGCCCACCAGATGGTCTTTGGATCTGAACAACCATTTCAATGAAACCTCACATCATTTTTAGACCAAGAGCGCCATCTGGTGGGCTCTGAAAATAGGGACATTGTTTCATGAAGCCTCATCAGGACATCACAAGCTGTAACCACCCGATACGTAGCTCTAATGAGACACAAAGAAGACTTAACAGTGCTAGAAATTCTCGGTCCTCTAGTCGCAATATATTTAACGGTGTCACCAACCCCCGTCTCCTACGACGCTGCCTCAGTTTTCCTCTTTTGTGCAAGAGGTAGTTTATCAATTCTTCTTCTACAGTCGCCATGCTTGTTTTGGAGTTTGACTCTGCGCTGCCCCCCCCGGTGAATATATTGTGAACAGCAATAGAAATGCATGGAGCATATGATCAGTGATAGCAACATCGTTTGAAATGGATGGGTACGATTTCGTACATAAGGGAGCAGAAACAGGCCTTTAGACGTGGACAGAAAGTGCTAGTCGGCTTTAAGTATTGACAGAGACCACGACCCGATCTGAAGGACACTGCTGCTATTGATTTGTACACATTAATTCAGTGGACATACACAAAGTGACTGACGTTTTCGCTGACACCGACACGAAGTCCTTCAAATCTCTCTCCTGCATACAAGTTTAACCAGCGCCTGCTTTGCATAAGCACTTGACCTGCCTGATCGTTGATATGACACGAAGATGAAGCGGGGCAGGTGCGGTCCCGTGGGGGATGCTGCTGTGATTCATGTGTCAGCCCAGACAAATAACTGTGGGCTTGAATTAATCACCTCTACATCCCACAGAGCGCTTCTTTAAAGCCAGCCGCACCTCATGAATCAACAAAGACAACAAAATCCGTGAGGGGCTTTCACTGCCTTTTCGCTCCTTGATTTCTAGGGGCAAAATCGTATTTTTCCAATCAGGAACCTCATGCGGCTTCAGCCGTAGAAACCCCAGCGTAGCGGCGTTCAATCTGACAAGTGTAATCTCCAGAGATTGCCCTTTCCCACTGTGATGTTTGGGAAGCTTATGGAAGACTGTCCTCATTGATCTGCAGTCACATTGGGAGTCGTTTTTGTCATCACAAACAATAGCAGCCAGCGACCGAGGCAAATTCTCCAATACAGATCTCATAGTTTTGTCCTGGTAACTGTTATTTTTGTGCCAGCAAATGCAGCCGACAGGGCTGCTAATAATAGCATTGACTATAACAAAGAGTGGTCTTTTTTATTTGTATTTTTTTTACGATCCCTGAATTTTTTTATTGCCAGTTAGTGGTTGATGGGAAACAAACCTGCACAGGCGCACACATTATTCCTAATTGATGGTTCCTCCGCCTCCCATTGCGCCACCATAGATTACCCCAAGGGCCAGTTTTCAGGGCTTACGCTCCTAATGGCCGACAATAAATCAGCAAGGATTGATCAAGGAAATCCATGAATGACTTACGGGCGCACAGGCCATCCTCGGCGGCTTCAGCGCGACTGTATTTTGGCGTGCCATCTCTGATGATCCCCCCTCATATATCTCCCGCTCACCATCGGTCAGGCCCTTTAAGCTGAACACACAGCGCGAGGCAGCTTGCCTGTGACAAACAGTGTCCTCGTCTTGGCACTTCATTCAAGGAAAATGCTCAGCGCAGCGACAGCGCGCAAAAGACGTATGGTTTAGTGGCGTAATGTATTCATACAGAAAAGATGAAGCAATTGGTCTTGAAGCATGATAAAGCACTTGCTGAAGAGACTTTGATAAATGTTGATATTCAGTGCGGAGAACATCAGGCGCTGGGTCCTCGCGATGTACGGTTCAATTAGAGCATCGCCAAGACAGAAGGAAGAAAAAAAAAAAAAACACCAGACGGCATCTGCTCCTCAAATTTTTATATTATGATGAAACCATGTGTAATTTTCAGAGATTGGAAGAAACGTTAACACAAGCAAATTCTGGCTTCAGCTTTCACTGTGCTGCGGGGAGCAGCGAGTTCAACAGACATACAGAGCTTTGTTGTAAACACTGTCAGACCTTGTCGGTTCAATTTGAAACAACATTGCAGGTCACATATTCCACTAGAACAGCAACAGAGTCAGACATTTGAGCTGTTAGACCTGATAATCATCGCTCAGCGTTGAGTCAAAATTATCGCTGTCGCTTTATTCAGTAATACCTCTTTCATACTGCTAATACTGAGCATCTTGAATGTATGTTTTATGACAATATAATATTCCGAATTACTAAGGTTATGTAGGGAAAAAAAATACGGTTTGCCACACATAATTCAATGAACTAAAACAAAACTTAAATCCTTCTCTCATAGAACGTTGTGATCGCTGTGTACTCTTCCAACACCGTCGGCGCCTAGTGGCCCATTTGAATGGGTGATGTGTTTGATAAAAAAACGTTCATACACTGGGGTGATTTTGTCGGATGCTGGCCTCGGGAAAAATTGCAAACTGATAAAAAAATACCCATTTCCCGGGTGAGAAGCAGCTTGGCAGCCCCCTATATTCTCACTCCATCCCCAGCGTGAAGAAGTACGAGACAGGATGACCCCATCAGAAACAGAGAAGTCACCTTTGAGCTCTCTGATCCTGCTGTGAATGTGTGTATATTGAATAACCAGTGACAGAGGGAAGACATTACATTCTCGGTCCTATGATAATTCATATTTTGAAGAGCCAAATTCCTCTGCACCAGAATGATCTACCTTTGAACTTGGACCTTGGAGTGCTCATTTTCCCAATCTGCTGTTGAAAAGTTGACAAAAAAAGAGACCGGTATTCTCCTCTGCGAGGACCTGCCTTGACCCTTTCTGCTTACAGTGGACCTGCAATGGATTACCATATCATTACAGGCACAGATTTTTCCTGGAACATTGACTTTTCTGGCAGGGTTTGCTGGGAATGGTCACTTGGTTGTGACAACTGCCTGGGCTGAGTCACACTTCTGGGTTCAAATTGGCTTTTCAGTCAGAAACACATCTGAGTGGGATTGCTGATTTTACTTTTAGCTATCAGCACCACAGTCTGCTCTGTTTACTCTACCACCAAATCCTGCTTTGCTCATCTCACCAATGAATGTCTGCAGACTAATACAGTTGACTTTGGAAAATACAATTCTTTTGAACAATTATATCAATTTTATTATTGACTGGTTATGAGTAGTGATGGGTACATGAGGTGTCATGAGGCTTCATGAAACAGTATACTAATATTCAGAGCCCATCAGATGGTGCTCTTGGTTTAAATATAACGTGAGATTTCATTGGAATGGCTGTTAAAACTAAAAGACCCAAGAGTGCCATGTAATGGGTTCTGATGATGATGCGATGTGTATGATGTGAGGTTTCATTGAATTGCTTGTTAAAGTGTGAACATTTTAAAGCAGAGGGTGCCATCTGAAAATCACAGCAGTGTGTCATGAAGCCTCATCTACCCTTCAATCCAGTGCCATGAAACCTCATCTACCCATCACTATTTATTGTTGTTTATAACTAATAATGGTTATCAGCACTGAAAAACGATATTGGTCAAACTCTACATCACCAGTAACCTAACAGGGACAGCAAATCCTCTACTCTGAACTGAGTGTCAGGAAATACAGCGGGAGGCGACACATAGATTCAATTAAAAGCCTAATGTGTCAACATGCACCATGGAAGGCTGACCTCCGCTTCACCCTGAGATTAAAAAGTCAACTTGGCAACCGTCAATATTTGACACCTTAGGAGTAAGAATGTGTTGCCTATTGAATTAGAATGAATTATCTCCACATGCACTTACTATAAAATGCCCCCCTCCATGGTGAGAAAAGTGAGACTCTGCAGCTTGTAACATAGTAACACAGGAAAGTCATAGATATTGCGGTTGTTGTGGAGAAACCCAAGGGAACTTAAGCTCTCAATGAGACTATATTAATATGACCTTAACGTTAAAATATATATTTGGCTCGTGGAATTGGAGTAACTGCAAGCAATCGCTGAGTCATGTGTTCAGACTCGTTCCAAACTGACACGTCTCCCCAACCGAAGATCCAATCACTCACATTCAAATCACATCAGGAACAGGCTTTTATTAAAAGAGGTCTGATGGAACTGAGTGTTACTTCAAAGAGCCCTGTTCCCATTTGATCAAAATGAGTATTAGACGAAGTTAGAAAAAAAAAAAATCCTCCCAATTTCAAATGCTTATGTGAAGGTTTAAATGAATTTCGCTTCAGATGGAAATCAGACCGGATGAAATCGTGAGGCTTGTCAGAGGAATCATCCTCAGGCCTGACTTAATATTTAAGCGTGTGCCGTTAATATGCCAAAGAAGTCTATTAAGTGATGGGAGACAGACTTGCTTTTCATTTTTCACACATTCAGAACCTGCTAGACGAAATAGGCCGAATTTGACAAAGACTCAGACTCTTCCCGTCACCGCACGCTTATTAATGACAGTCATTTATTTAGCTTTTAATAAATATTTCACTTTCGTCTCATGCATGAATCCTGAGTTTTAATACTTCAATACTGTTGTCAACCACACTACAGTAGAAGCCATGCCACCCCAACATCAAGGGCTGCAACGTGTGGAAATATTAAAGATCCTGCTGCAGTTGAAAGATGACGTCAGGCTTAGCATGCTTCAGTGCAAGAGAAATGTTAATTATATGCAGATTAGTAATGAGATTCACGGTATAATTTGGCATGCACAGAGATGATTATTTGAGTGGGAGTACGCCGCCCTCTCCAGTGCATGACAAAGGCGAAAAACCACTCAGAGTAGGAAAGGAAACAGTGGTAAGTTATTTGATTTACTCAGTGTGGAGGATGACCTTTTACCAGAATGCCAAACTGCTGTGCCTGAGAACGGTCCACACAAGGTGTTGCAAGCTCTTTATCCGAGCGAGGCATGTGTCAAACTGTTTGTATGATACCTGTCTCTGTGCAAGCCCCAAAATACTGGCTTGCACTGAGCGCAAGAGTCTACCAAATAGTCCTCCACTGACAAGTTCATTCACAAGGGGCGAGACGTTCAACCAAGTCAGAAGTTGAATAAAGTTTGGGTCGTGAAGGTTGCATGATTCTAATTCATTACAATTTAAAAGGTTATTTAAACCTGTTTATTCCGGCCTCCAGAATGGAAGTGGAAATTCAAAATGCTTGTAATAAGATAAATAATTAGGGATGTCCATATATAAAAATTTGAATCCCAATGAATCGTGCCAATAAGAGTTAAATCGTAATAGCAAATCACACATTTTGTATCTGTACAGCACCACAGTGCCAACGTTATTAGCCACTCTGGTGCTGATAACATTATCCTTTAAGCTACCATCAATTGCGCGTTAACTCAGCTTTAGTGCGATTAATTGAGATTAAAAATTCAAATCTGTTGACATCCCTAAAATAAACACATAATAAATGTTTTGTGTCTGTGTCTGTACTGAAACTGAAGAATCAGATCTGTACAAGGAGAATGTCTTTGTGTAATGAGTGTTTGAGGAATGAAAAACACAGAGATGATAATGCAGAAATAACAATATTGCATTTTTTTAGTTATAGGGTAATCTGGAACTACTATTGAAGCTACTGAATTCTGCCCTATGGATTCTGGCTTACTATCTAGTAGTGAGGCTGAAGAGGCTTCATGAAACAGTGTCCTTATTTTCTGAGCCCACTAGGTAGCTCTGCTCTAACATCTCTGGATTTGAACAGCCATCTCAATGAAACCTCAGATCATTTTTAAAACAAGAGCGCCATCTGGTGGGCTCAGAAAATAGGGACACTGTTTCATGAAGCCCCATCAGCCCATCACGACTAACTAGCCACTGGTCTGATGCTCTCAGGCCCCTGCTGAGTCAGTCAGGCAGTCAGCGTTGTTTTACGTACACCCCGTCCATCTACCTCCATAAAAGCCACAGCACCACCTTTTGACCAGGAGGGGGAATCAATATAACTCCTCCCACTCATTGATCAGACAAGCCATAATGCGGAAACATCGACAGCCTCTACAACATATACTGTATTATCATCTTCAGCACATGAATGAAATGATGCTCAGTCATACACCCATTCAGCCACTACCAGAATGCAAGAGCAAACCGTAGCACTCCAGCACACTAATCCAGCTAATCTCAGCTATTTTCATTTTGCACCATAAAAACTATCGTGCTGCATAACTGGCAGATGAAATACAGATTTGAGAGCCAAGGGCACTTGAGAGCTTTCCTGGTAGGTTGGCAGGTTTTCTCACCATTCAGATGCAACATGGCACTATATTTACACAGAAACGTCTTCGTTCATCTGCCAGTATTGAAATGTCATCTCACCCCTCAAGTACAGATTACTGCCCATAAACTTAAGTGCTTGGAACAGTTATTTTTCCACAGCTTCCAAATGGGTCTGAACAAAGAAATCCTCCAGCTTTGTGTGTTGCTGTTTGTTCAGTCCGACCTTTATCATTAAGTGGGAGTCCTTCGCCAAATGAAATTCCAACTCTTAGCTTGGCAGAGTTTTGATTCCATTTCATTCGACATCATTGATGGCTAAGCTACACTTAGTGTTGCCACTAACTAAGCAAGCAGAGCCCTGGTATAATGCAGCGTTTCTTAGATCAGATAAACAACTGAAATATGGACAGCCGAAATAGTGTGGTCAATAGTAGGGGTGCACCAGTTGTCATTTTTTTGGACAACACCGATTGCCGGTGTTTTGAGTCGCAACATGCGAATCAAGTATTTTTGCTGATTCTTTTTTTCCTTCGAAAAATAAACGCACCTATTAAATAACACTATTCCCGATCAACATTGTGTCGAAAACATTGCAACTTTCAAATCAAAGTAAATGACAAATAACACAAAAGGCAACGTGCCTTTTTATTTATTATACATCATATTAATTATATATTTTTATTTATTTATATTTATTTTATTCCCTTTTCAATAAACAATGAACAGATCAAACCCACAATGCAAACTTCACTCATCACTGGTTAAATGGCAGAATGTTGCCTTATAGCCAGACAGACTCCTCGCTCCTCTTTTCATCGACTACGTGTCCAGGGAAGAAGTATCTGGGGACCAGGTGTGATATTACCAGCTGAAAGCTCTAAAAGTATAAATTCCATAAGCATTGGATTCAGCTCACAGTTCGCTCCTGTTAGCTTTCGTTTGTTAGAATCTTGGTGGCGCTCGAATTTGGTGCAGTGATTTGAGCCCAAGTTGTTACATCGCGGAGGCTGACTGCGTGGGTGCACATGTTGCAAACTGCAATTCAGTTGTCATTACCTTGACAGCTTAGTATTGCCAAATAGCCGCCATCGTGGCTAGCTAGCCAGGTGGGCGACTCTGCAGCATCGCAACAAGTAGTGTGATAAGTAGTGAGAAATACCTGTCATGTCATTTTTACAATGTAATGTAGATTTTTTAATAGTGATAACATTACTCATCATGTATGGAAACAAATAGCATCTTATTAAAAATGTATGTCATTTGAGCTGCCGGCTGCCTGCAACATGAAACTAAATGTTCACAGTCTTGGGATATAAATAACAATCTGGAGTAAACAAATACGGTTGGTCTTGAAAATGCTCAAGAGGTGATAGATGAGAGCAGCTATAACTGTAAAGTTGAGCCTCAGCTACCAACAATCTATTATATATTTGATTATCGGTTGAGTCATGTTCTTTAAATCCTTCTTTGGAAACATAATTCTCTGTCACTTGAGAGGACGAAAAAGTCATTTTCTACATAAACACAATTTTCTTGGCTGATGATTTATATTTCAGAAAGTTTCAGTGGAACTTTTACTCGAGAGATAGAGTTCATTTATTTCGCCATAATAAGGTTGAGAACACAACCGAGCAGACAAATGAAATCTCTCTCTACCATTTAGTCGTTATTTATCAGAGCGACGTGTAACTGTCACACTGGCAGAGTTCGCTCATTTGAATGAAGATTAATGCTGTTCAGTGATGACACAACTGAGACGTTATACGTCACAACCACGCGACCTTCAGCAAGCTAGTCCAATCCACCGCCCTGTCTGGGACGTACTGCCTTATTAACCCTGTTAACATGGACATGTGGAGAGAGACCAGAGTGAAAGCAAATATTTGACATTTGAGTGCCGCAGGTTTGGATGTGGCAAACACAGAAAGGAGGGAGAAATGTGACAAAGTTGATCATGTAGCTTCATATATCAAAAAATATAGATTTTTACTGATGTTTCAATATGCCTGTTTTTTCGACTTTCCACTAGCTCAGTGAAACGCTCCAAAATATCACAACGACTAGCTACTTACTCCACAGGGAGTGTTCTTGTCTCTCTAGCAACAAGACATGTTGAATGCACATCAAAGTCAGTGACGTGCAGTCGAGGGAGGTGAGTCGGGCTCAGTCTCACCTGTCATGGGAAGAAAAGGAAGTCCTGCGGCAGGAGAACGATAAAGATTGGAGATGTACCTAGCGATTTGTACCATACAGTTATTTTTAGGGACGCACCACAATGAAAAAAACGAAAATAAGAAGAGCAAGGCCACTGAAAGAACTACGACTACGACTACGACTATAGCAAGACTGTGACATCAAGGGAATGCAGTGCACTTTGTCATACAATAAGTGCTTTTCCTTAGATACAGGAGTGTCAAACTGATCCATGAAAGGGCCGCAGTGGGTGCAGGTATGAGTTCCCACCGTGCAAGCCCATATAGGTGAACCAATCAGGTGTCAGCGTGCCTTATTTGAGCGACAGTTTGAGTGTCGTGTCATTTTACCCAATCCGAGTCTATTCACATTTGCACAGCCAAATTCTTCACAAGGTTGCCAGTTTGCATCCGGCGTATGTCTCTTGTGTGTTTATTTTTAAAATTAAAGCATTTTTCCGTGATCCTGTTCGAAATATCAAACTAAATAACAAGGCCATTTACTGTGTTTTTAACATCCAATCAATAATCCCAAAGGTTCCTAATGAAATATAGGTCTTTCTGTCAATACCAGTTTTCTTAACAACTTAAACAGCCTGAATCCTAGACCTCTTCCCTCCACTGCTGGGGCAACATTGGATCCATCACCCGCAGTTTCTTGGATGAAAAATAAAGTTCACTGCTGCTTCCTTTTCATTTTTTTGTCAATTAGCTTAGCAAAATATATATTGCAATAATAACAATATTCACCCAGCTCTGGCCTCCGCTGCCGTGTCAGGGAGGATGGGATAGCAGCTATGGAGGAGCGACACAAGTATTGGGAAAGATTCATTCATTTTCATTTGTAGTTAATTTCCCAATCCTACTGTCAGGTGCAACACACCTGTCACGCTCTGACAGTCTTGTCACTGTGTATTCTGGCAACTGTTGCCCTGATGCGGCAGTAGTGCAGACAGAAAGGTGTTCTCTTGATCGGATGGAACAAAAGCCGGCACTCACTGTGGCCCTTTGAGGCCCGGCTTGAGACCCCTGCCTCAGACCACGATCGCGTTTGTTAGAGCTACAGAAGAATGAAAGCAGATATGAGATGGTAAACATAAGCTGCATGTAAATCTGACTGCGTGATGGAGTGCCTCACCAGCTATGAATCTCACATTCTCTCATCACATTGACTTTGCGTAAAGTCTTACTTCACTCATTCAAGACCTTGGCACCAAGTGCAATGAGTACCATTGTACTGTATACTGTACTTTCAGGAGCATCTCTACATCTCAGCGATCATGTTTCTGTAAAATGGCTGTTGTGATAACATAGAAATACTTCAGACAGATTGCATCTATGCTTGAAAATTGAAGTGAATTTTGAAGACCAATGAGATGGAAGACGTGGTGTGAAGAGAGAGGGTTGAGGTCAGCAGTGAGCTAATGCAATAAAGATAGGGAAGGCCCATCTGCATGATCGATTGGGCAGAGGTAACCAACAGAGAGGTAATTTGAAAGTTGTGTCCGCAGTGGGAGCATCTCCAGGATCAGGCTAACGCTGTCTCAGGACACAGGACTCGACAGAAGATGACGTCTGGTATCTGGTGAAAAGAACTGCAGCCCTGTGGACCTTTCATCCGTCGGTGACTGAATAATAAAACCTGTCACTTCTGCCACTGTGTCTGTCATTGTTGGAATGCACTGCGTAGCTGAGGTGACAAGGTAAACTGCCACAGTGCTTCATCAGCCTTTTAGCCCTGTGTTTCCCAGGCCGATACTTGTATTAGACTGTAACAAAATAAAATAAAATAAAATAATGCTCAAACAAAATAAGAAAGTCAGCCATCAGTTACTTCCAGTGTTTGATGAAGTCAAATTAATTTCTTTGATTCGACATTAGCAGTAGTGATGGGCCGATGAGGCTTCATGAAACAGTGTCCTTATTTCCAGAACCCACCAGATGGCACTCTCTGGATTTGAACAACCATTTCAATGAAACCTCTCATCATTTTCAAACCAACAGTGCCATATGGCGGCCTCGGAAAATAAGGACACTGTTTCATGAAGCCTCATCAGCCCAACACTCACTAGCACCAATTTGACTCATTCAACTACTCAGATTGATGCTGTGTTTCGCATGTTGGGCTCGGTTCGGATGGGACATGTCATAAATGCACGCAAGGGGGAGAGACCTTACTGCGCTTTATTCAACACCAAGAGCCAAGCAGCTGCCCACTGAGGCAACACAAACTTCATCTCACACCTCTGAGACTCAATTGGCTCTTTTCTAGCAGAGAGAGCATCGTGCGACACCCGCGCCAAATATGAAGAGCCCTCGTTTGAAAGCAGAAATGGGCTGCACCCCTGACTGAGCAGCAATTTGACAAGCAGACAGAATGCTGAGGTCAGTGCGGCGTACCTGACACAGCTGGCTCGCCACCAAGGCAATATGGGCTCCGTCTCCTCATACAACGTCTGCAACAAAGGAAGAAAAGGAAAGGATGGGTCAGAGGGTGTGAAAGGCGATTATAGCAAGATGCGAGACATTGCTGGTGTCCACAAAGATTCCCTCAGAAGGAACATATCAGTCACAATAAGGCAAGTTATATCAACAAACCCCATCAGACTGAGACAAAATAAGGATCGAAGGAGTTCATTATCACAACATGAATGGACACAAATGATAGCATCGTAAAACTGACACCCCACAGATCAAAGAATTGTTCCAAACAACATCATCAATTGTGGCGACCTCATTACTGCAACCTCGTCTGCATTGATGCTATCAACTCGCACTGTGCTAGGAACAAAGGTCATTACGCAAATTACACGCTAATCGTAACTTGGAACTGATCGATGACTCATGTGTATGTTTAGAAGCCAGCTGCAAAGGTGAATCCATTACGAAATGATGACAATTTTCATTAACATGCAAATAGCATCATGCACTGAAAAACAGGGAGTGACACAGGCTTCCAGGGTATATACCACAGAAGTCAGCACATTTTCAATAAGCCCACTGTGTTTCAAATGTCAACAATTTTCAGTATCGGTTGCTACATTTTAGATACTGAAATTAGTTTTTTCCGACATCTCTATTAGAAATAGGGTGAGGAGTTTTGTCACTCAGGAGAGACTCGGAGTAGAGCCGCTGCTGCTCTGCATTGAGAGGAGTCAGTTGAGGTAGTTCTCATGAGGATGCGCCCTGGACACCTCCGGTTGGATGTGTTCAGCATTATTGAGCTTTGTGTGTTGCTATGTGGAGTCAATAAACGTAAATGATTGTCGCTGCGGTTTACAGTGTGAAGTGATAAAAACATCCATTCTGACGGATCCGTTTTTTAGGTTCAAGGTCATTATATTTCCAACATCTAATGTAAAAAAGGGGAGGGTTCTGGGTGTGGCAATTTCACAGCGATTGTTTTTTTATTTTTGTTCGGGGGGATACCACCAATAAACTCAGAACAGTGGTTGATGGCTACGTTCCGGCACCACAGTTGTTGAGCGGGGCAGTTCAGCTGGGAAGAAGACGAAACGGGAATAAACAGAGGAAAACTGCGCGTTGACATGACAAACATACCAAACAGAGCGGATGAATTTCACCGCTCCCTCGCTGTTCAAAAGCAGACAAGGACAAGAGCCTGATGTTGAGGTCCAAATAACCGTAGCAACTCTGCGTGTCTCTATAATTCCAGCACTAGTAAAACGACTGAAAACACATAGCTATCACGGGATTTTAAAGCCCAACATTAAACCAGAAGGTCACCTTCGGAAAGAGTCGGTGGGAGTCTCCACTGCACTCAGGAGTATTTTTGAGGGCTAGGCCTACAAAGACCAGACATGCGCTGAATCACAAGCCGAGCAGCAATTTCACCAATAATTCATTAAATACAAGTGGGCAGAAGCCTTAACTGTAATTGCTGTAAACAGAAAATATAGAATAGAATCATAATCCTGTATTTCAACCCCCCATTGTTACCAGGCTAATCAGCATAATAAGAATTATTGCCATCATTACGGTGGGCGGCGGAGAAATAACAAGGAGCCCTAATTATTCGACAATGAGGAACCATAATGGAGGAAGAAAATGCACCTTTAGCTTCTGCTGCCAACATCCATTAACAGTGCAATTCTGCTCTGTTTCCTCAATTCATTTGAAAGTTCCATTGTGCTCTTGACACACCTAATGTTCGTCGAGCAGAAAAGCAAAGAGCGGTTTTCTAACAAGGCCTTCTGAGAATGTCCATGAGGGATGAGTGAGAGTTTGGAAATTAAAAACACAATTTATGAGACAGAGTCAAGGTCATTTAGACACCTTATCAACTTGGAACTAATTTGCTGAGTAAGCAAAGTGCCTGTCTGCACTGCAGAGATGAAACCACCGCTGCGATTCCCAAATTAACATGTAAGTGAATCAATTCTCTCGACAGACGACTCAAGGTTCTGCTAATAGTTTTTACGCTTATATGCACATAGAAGTATTTTGGGTGTTATTTTAATTTGGCAAGGTCATCGAAAATGTTTGCTTTCAAGCTACGTTCGAGGCTGACCACAACGTGCTCTTCGGAGCAGCTCCTAGACTGCCCCTGAACCAGGCTGAAGACCTGAGGTGTTTTTATTTTTATTATTTATTTGTTATTATTATTAGTTGTTTGTACGTCAGGTTTTATTGTCTTTGTTTTAATCCTACACCTGTCAGTATTAGTATTCTCGAATTACAATTGTTGTCACTGTAAAGCACTTTGGTCAGCAGCACCATGTTGTGGACATGAGCTGTATAAATAAACTTGACCTTGACCTTCACGCCCACATATTCAACATCAGACAAGCCCTAGTAATGCCAGAGGACAGAAATAACTCTCGCACCATCTCACTCACAGAATGATCTCAAAGAGTATTCACAGACATAGACAGTGGCTCTTACTTAGTGTTTTCTGGGCTTTGCCAGCAACTAAAGCAATCATATGCTGATGCCAATGGCAACAGCGCACCATCTGACCAGTCAGGATCACACAGCATGTCGTACTCCGGGGCAGACCAACACAAACAAGTCTGGAGCTAGGATCCACCTGGCACAGACCTTAACATCTGAGCTATGAAAGGACGGTGTCCTTCATCCAGTTCTCTCATTCGCCTTCCACAATGATCTGAAGTAAACTGGTTATTTTCAGTGCAGAAATGTCTGCATTCAGAAAACTGAACTCTCTGACTTTCATGATTTCCTCATTGTTGGCAAATTGAAACATTTTCCATTTGTACATTTCTGTAAGACACACAAAGTTAAGAACCTATTTCTTGACTTCAATGAAGGCAGTCCTATATTCATGTTTTTCCTTTTTCCCCCATCCAGTAGAGGTTATTGTCACAGTATAGAGGAGGTGTTCCAAACATTGACCGTGGTTCCCAGTCGGAGTGTGTCCTGGTTTACATGCCTGGCAGAGCACAATCTCCTCTGTGAACAACTGAGTATGTGTTCGCGATGGCTCTACGCTGTCAATGTGACAAAGCTGTCATGATCAACAACATGCTTCCTTTGACAGTTGTTGGGAATAAACTAAGAAGTTCTTGAATAAAATTAAATATTCTGGAGATAGCGCTGTCTTCGTAACACAAGAATGACAGATGATATCATGAGTCGGTTTTGGTCACCGTTATGAGGCCCGACTCACTTAGCAACCCATGGTTGCTAGCATGGCGGGAATGTCGTCTCCTTAAACCAACAAAACACGTCTTCTAATCTTCTTACTGTATGTGAGCTGACAATCAAAAACTGGGACTTGGGTGAAAGAAGTTGAAGAGAAATCAGCAGATCATCGTCGTGAGTTCCAACACACAGCTGATATCAGGTGTGTTTACCGCAGACATCAGCTCAGGCTGAGGAACACACTTGCTGCACATCTCGTTGTCATTGTACAGAAGGTCAATAGACCTCAGACAGTGATTCATCTTGGAGTTTGTTTGCTTCGAGGTGCTCAGCTACATCCTGGCTTAGTGCAGCTATTAACAGCATTATCCAGGTCGTGTAGTCAGATAAATAACAATTCATCTTCTGTAGTTGGCCGAAGCTGTTTACATGGATTTCAAAAGTCCAAACTTAGCCAGACTAACACAATAATTCGGATTTCTGAGCCGTCACGTAAACATGCTGAATGACAATAAAGCGGTCCACTGAATGATTTGAGACTCTTCTTTAAGCACAGCAAACAACATGGAACAAAGGTGATCCCATACATTGATGCTGAACCAAATAGACCTTTGTCCTTGAAATGTCAATGAAACCTAAATCCTCTTCTCTGAATGTAGTATATTTAACATACCCTCTCGACTCAGCACTCCAAATGTTCATGGCAGACAATCTGCAATGTCGTATCAGCATCTTGCCTGGAGGCACGGGAGTCATCACTGAAGTACAAAATAGCTTCTGTGACGGCAAGTGATGATACGGATCTGAGGCTGGAAAACACAAATGGACTCTCTGATAAAAAAAAAACAACCAATGATTTCCAACTGGTTCTTCTTCATAGATAGATGGCAGTTTTGATAATTCATTATTAATGACATATCCCAGCATGCTTTTTTTTATTTAAAATGACTAAAATGATATATGTAAATGATCTAAAACATCTGAGCAGTGTAGTCCCCCCTCATTAAATATGGACTGGCCAGGCTTTGATTTTAATTTGGCCCCATTGATTTGACTATGACACTGCCTTGGAGGGAAAACTCTCTAATTTCCATGACTATTTACCGGAGATTGAAAAAGAGATTAAAGGATTTTTGTTCACTTTAATCTCATAGGTAAAGCCTTTCCTTTTAAAAGGAGCGCTCTGCACCATGCGATACTCTTGGTTATTTAATCCGTGTTTTGGAGTGTACCTGTCAATCATTTTGACTTCTCGGAAATCCCCAGCAAAGACAGAAAGTGACATTTTGGGAGATTGCGTGTGAGCACGGCGATTGAAAAATGCTATTTGTGACTCAATGCTATAATCTGTCATCGGGCTGGGTTTTACTCATTACGGAAGAGGGATTAAGGCTTTACCTGAATACATATCTCTGGCAGGGCTGCAAGGTTCCTCTGTCCTTGTCAAATAACTGTCCAATCAAGTTTGTCTGGCGGTTCCAGCAGGCTCATCTTGGGACAGTAAAAAAAAAAAAAAAAACAACAACAAATGTCCTACATGAAAAGGAAGTCGGGATAAAATGACAAGAGGAATGAAGGAGTCATTCCTACAAGGAGTCTCAAGGTTTCTGCCAGGAGAGCGATGGAGAGGCAGCAAAGCATAGCAGTACGTTTTGACAACTACAGACAATAAAAATGCTATTTTTTAATGATGAGAAGTATCATGATTAAAAAAATAATAGTTATCATGCCTCCAATCTGCGGCCGTCCTCACGCGGTCCGTCTCTTCATATGTCGACTGAGTTCTAGGGCACAGGGCTTCAGTCATTATGAGGTTTCTGTGTGGAATTTTCCATTAACCCCCCCCCAAAAAACTGTCACGTTTACGTCCATCTCCATGATGTTTGTTTCAATGTTTATCTTTGAGAGTGTTTTCTGATGCTGTGGCAGCTCTCATTTAGACTGTGGGGGTTACATGTTGCGGAAACCCTGAGTCTGTTCTCTTCAGTGGCAAACTAATGCCGCTACCGCTTCCGACGGTGACAACATTAAGCACCAATCAGAGTTGCTAACAAGAAGGTTGAGGGTTTATTATGGTCCTAAATGCTACTTTGAGTGGTCTCGCGAGGTCAAGCAGATATCGTCAGATGCAAAACAATTCCCACCCGGGGCAGCAAGATAATTAGCTTGCAGTTTAAAGGCATCCTTGAGCCTTTGTGTCAGTTCCAGTTAGGACTGTGAAGCGAAGACAGACATCTGCTATTAGCCTGACTTTAATTCACTGCACGCGTCGATTGACAGCTTTACGTTGATTCCTGCCGCTTGGGGTGAGAGCAAAACCTTATTTGAAAGACTGGTCAGGTAGTACAAACTCTTCTTTCGGCTTTTCTCCTCAGTTGTTGCCACAGCAAGTGATCCTCTTCATTTGCTGTACCATGCACCTCATCAGTTGTCTCCCTGTCACTGACATCTCCTCAGTCTCGCCTCTCCACAAGTGAACCAAAGCAAATCAACGTGAAATCCCGAACGACAAGGAGGAGAAAGAAGAATGATTTCCATCTGGCTCATCTGTTTGTAGTTCAATGGCGTCGCAAAAAAAGATTACTGATCATTCATCAGCTGTTAGCTTCTTTATTTATTACAGAAAGAGTTGGCAGTGACACAGTCATCTGCTCAGCCCTTCCACTTCCCCAAGCCATTTTACAAATAAATATGCATTTTTGACATGAGTAATGTTTATTTTCTTTTACATTAAAACAGCATCACATTTATATGGGGTTTGTTTCTGAACATCTGGTTGCTTAAATAGCAAGCAAGAGTTGGCGACCAAGTCTCCAGGAGGCTTTCAGCTAGAGACGCCGGGTGGTGCCACGAATGGGAAAACATCAGAAATTGGATCCTCTCTCTTCCATCATTTGTATTGGTATAGTCCCTTAATATTTGCGCGATCCGACTGGCTTCCATGAAAAGAGTCTCTCTTCTCGACAGTTTCTCTAATTTGGTTTCTCCTGCATTTGTGGACCTGTTCTTTGCAATCTCAGGTTCCACTTTTGTTTTTGGGCAAAACGTCACAAGCCTCACATCAGTTTAAAACCAAGAGCGCCATCTGTTTCATAAAGCCTCACCATCACTATTTGACACTGTTGGCAAAATATGACCCTCAAAATGCATGAGTATCAGGGCCATGCCCTGGCAACCCCAAGGAAAGCTTATGCCTTTGGTGCCACGCTGTTGCCGCGCCATACTATATATAGTCACCAAATACAAAATTAGGGCACCCTATCTCAAAATCCCAGCTAAAACCTTGCCATCAGGGATGAGGACCATTCAAATGGCAAGAACATAAAATCGTAATGGGACACGCACATATTACGTCGAATAACAATTCTGCATTTTAGACGCATAGAAACCACAAAGAAAAGTCACAAAGCAGGATCGGGGCTCAGACACATATGAGCAGGGCAGAAGAAGACATCAGAGATGGAGGGGTCCCATTAGCTATGACTGCGGGGAACTGCAGCGCGACAAGGAACGTCCAGTCCATGCCAGCACCAAAACAATAGTCAGCTATACCCCACGGTGTTCCAAAGTGAGACGTGGCGGACATGCCTGCATCCTCAACCAGCTTTTGCACCATGTTATTGTGATATGGACAAGCACTACTCCTGGATACACTGGATGTAAACTCATCCAAGCAGTTTTGTGATCTTATTTCATGTTATTAAAAGGTTTCTGGAGAGACTACTGTACATATTGAAGCCATCTTCCGTCATTATAATGATGTACATTTAAATTGTGTGGTCGTCACAGCTGCCTGTGACTGTGACTCTGACGTTACAGGCTTCCACTAATCTGTAACCAGGTACAGCAATATCCTCTTCCACGTGTTCCTGGATATCCTCGCCTGCCATTCACGCCTCTGCAATATCCTCACATTGCTTTTCACTGAGATTATGCAGGTTCCTTGAAGTGACAGCAGCCTACTGTAAATCCACGCTGGCATCAGCATGCGATGGTTTTGCGTCAACTATGTTCGCAGTCAGTCCGTGTTTCAAGGCTTGTTCATGCTTAGATAATCCATGGTCCATGAACGTCTTCATGGCGCCAGTCTCTTGTTTTTTGTTGTCACTAAAAACATTGCAGTCACCAGAAAAAAAAGGGGGCGCTGTTCTAGCAAAGATTGCAATGGCCAGATATCTATGGGTCACATTCATAACCATGTAATGATGCCCACAGCTTTGGACATAAAACACATTCATTACGGCATCTTTAGTTCACCAACACCAACACTGGTCACGTTGGACCGTGGTGCTGTGTGTCAGTCACACCAGCCCATTCAGGATAAATGATGCATTCAGTGCCAGTGACTTTATTTAAATGTAAATAAGCCAGTCTAATTGCAAAGAGCTAAGATCTTGATGAGACGAATTAGGCAGCTGGTGGAGATAACACTCTTGGTAGATTGGTCTCCATGCAAGGATCATCTCCTTTTCACATAACTACCTGGTTAATGTTCTGACCTTTTCAATGAGCATGGCTTTTAAAAAGACCACAATCAAGAGTTCATTCCGTTGCGAGGATCGTTTCAATTACGGAAACGACACGAGACGGTCCTAGTCTCCTGCAGGAGGCAGAGTCAGGGTGTCAGTGCACAATAGTTTTACACCTCACAAGTCATGTCTGTATTGAGAGCCATCAGTTGTTAATAACTACCAAGCGCAACAGGGCCACACAATGAGTTCGTGCTTCCATGGTGAATGTCTATGATATGGCTGACTGTACAGATGAAACTGGAATGAAAATTGGAACTGAAATTCAAAGAATTATTGATGTAGAGAATTCCCAACGATGCAACTTTATTAAAATTATGAAAATAAAGTAAATAAAAAAAGGGGAATCAGATGATGAGATGAATGAAGTCATAAAGGCTATTGGCGAGGTACTGCAATATTATACTTCTATATCTTATACTCATTTCTGCCCACTTTTTTTTTTAAATCCAGTATCATAACCTTTTAGGCAACCCTTTTTGGTGATTTTTTTTGTTTCAAATCAACATCGCTGTGTGATGAAACACAATTTTCAAATCGCAAAGGCTGGGATTTGAAAGCAAAAGATGAGGGGCGCTTCACAAGACTGTGGTAGAAAATTCTGAGGCCCCAATCTGCCAGTCATAGTGGTGTCGCGCCATCATTGCAGCAGTGACGATGCCATCTGACAACCAAGCAGGATCTGTTCTGCAACGGCCAAAGAACATCTGGACTATCTGACCCATGTCTCACATGTGTACTCTTAGATTTGATCATCATCATGAGGAAGCCACTCCATTGTTTCTTCCTGCTCACTGCCATCAGGTTGCACAGTGGTGGACTCTGACTGGACTCACTCATTGTTGGGCATTTGTTTTATTTTTAATTATTTCTTTATTTTTTTAACGTAATTTCATTTTTCTGTTTCTAGTGTATTTTTGTTTCCACAGTGTTGATAATGTTGTTGCTTTGTCTTCAGTGTTCAATGTTTGTCTTAATGTTTGTGTGATGTCGTAGCAACCCAAAATTTCCCTCATCTAATCGAACATTGTTGCCCATGGTGTCGAGTATAAAGCGCAACCGACTCCGTCGACAATGGCGCTCCAGCATTATGGTGATTCTTCCAAAATCAGGAACCCCCTTACCCTAACCTACACCTTAGCCCTCACAGCTATTGCAACTGCTGAACTTCATTATGGGACTTGAAGCATGAGTGATGGGACTGTTTCGCTTCGAGAGGTCATTAATTAGCACAATGAAATTACACATTTGTGTTCCGGGCCATATGAGTCTTGGACATCTGAGGCTGGCCCAAATGGACCGAACATTATTACACTGGAAACTGTTTCTGTCCTGTAGTATTGAAATTCAAATGCAATAATAGACAGGAATGGTTCAACAGCTGTAAAGTTTTTTGATTTGCGAGGTACTAAAGTATTTAAACAGTGACAAAAGTGAACTGAAAAGAAAAGAGTGCAATACCTCGCTCATATTTTCCACGTTTCTGGTTGAATGGAATGCTGTAGCTGAGATTTACATATCTAGCAACCCAATACATTCTTGTTCCACATCCATCACCGCAATTAATAATGCATGACTTTAATGCTCATATTTACATCCAATATTCAGTGGACAATAAATATGTCCCCCTTACGTCCATTCCGATTTTTCAGCATGGCCATGTGCTGTAAATCATGGCGGCGGAAAATGAACTCCATACGCTTTGCTCTTTCACTTGTTTCAGGGGAGCGGTTTCTCTCAGGAGGCAGAAATGGGTCACATATCCTTGATATTGCCTCTGAACTCTCGGCTCATAATGATCATATTTAATGAGTAAGATGCTCACTAGACATTCTCCGCAGTGGAAGTGAGTCACTGTGCGACACGTCTTTCCTTTCAGCAGGTAAGTGCTCCTCCTTCCTGCCTTGCCCCGGATTGACTGACTTGCAGGAAGACTGTCCGTAATGACAACTTGAGCAAGAAGGTCTGTCCGTGGCGAGGTTTTGATGCACGCCGCACACTTCTGCTTTCTTTTTTTTCACCAGGTTGGAGGAGTCTGACATATTGCATGTGACACATGAATGAACAAACAAATGCTCCAACACACGCCTATCAGTGTAAATTATGTAAATGTAGTGTGGTAATGAAGCAGAGATGCTCCCTGGTGAATTCTCAAAAAGCTAAGTGGAAAGAGACCGTCAGAGTTCAATCAGATCTAATGGAATTCAGGTAGGAGACACATTTAAGGATGTAAAAAGCTCTTTAATGAGGGAATGGGAATAGTGTGATGGATGCCAAATATGTATCTGACTGGGTGACACCCAGGCCCCACCTAAGACATTCTCTCTCTCACCTCTCCTTTTCATCACCAATGAAGAGTAGAATTCAAACCTGACGCCACATCAGGCACACGCAGGGTTCACGCCCAGATTTCTTTTTAAAGTGTGTGTCAAGAATGAAGCAGATGGGAGGATGCTGAATTGGTGGTGATAAAAACATATTATTATTAACCAAGTAAATCCCTCTCCACTCAGCAGTGGTCCATCTCTTCATATGTCCGGTCGGAGTTCCGCAAGCAACGAGCCTCACGCATTATGAGATTTCTTTCGGGTTTTTACAGTGATAACCACCACCATAATCATCTCCACCTTCATGATGTATCATGTTATCCGCATGTTTCCATTTTGTTTAAATCTATTTGATCACGTGAGTTCATCTTTAAAAAAAGAGCATTTTTCTCGAGGTAGCGAGGCCCTCTTTGAAGCAGCAACACTTCAGT